>NC_046313.1:22783853-23105104 GCF_009819535.1 Lacerta agilis | reverse complement strand
AAACCTGCTTGGCCCCATAGTGACCAACTTTCCTTGTACAGTCGTACCTCGGAAGTAGAATGCCTTGCGAACCGAATGTTTTGGCTCCCGAATGCCGCAAACCCGGAAGTGAGTGTTTTGGTTTGCAAACGTTATTTGGAACCCAGACGTCTGATGTTGGTTCCACAACTTCCGATTGGCTGCAGAAGTTTCATTGCAGCAAATTGGAAGCCGCTCCTTGGTTTCCGAATGTGTTGGAAGTCGAATGGACTTCTGGAACGGATTCCATTGGACTTCCGTGGTATGACTGTACTGAAAGCGCCAATGAGTGGGTTCTGTGAAGCTGGCAATGAGGTGAAGCTAAGCTTCAATGCTCATCCTGCCCCACTCCCTGGAAAACCATGGTATGGTCACAAAGTGTACCCCCACTTTGGCCTCATCCCAAGGCTGGCTGCAAAGGCACCCCAACAGTAGAAAGAGTGGGATTCTCTGAGCTCTTCATATGTTTTCTCCATAATCTCAGTCTGTATCTGCTTATCCCAAGGTTATGATTCCACCCCAACCATAAGACCAGCTGGGAGAAACGCCGAGCGCATAAAATTGCTTTCCCAATTAAAACTACTCCAAGATGAGAGAAGAAGCAAGGAATTTCTCAGATGTGGGCAACCCCCACGGCATAAGGATGCCATGCATTGTTATAGGTCGGTAATAAATGCACATTTTGGTCACTAGCATGGCAGATGCGATTCAGGTTCTCTCTTTTGAGCAGACTCGAGCTGGGCTCACCTCCGAGGACTTTTCCAGGGGACTGAATAATGGAGAGTGTTTCTGTGTGGAAATTAGCTTTGTTGGCCCCCTTCCAAAGCAATGACTACACCAAGAATGGCTGAGGCATATCCTACCAATGGAGCATAAAATTGCTTCAAGGCTAATAGCGGTAACACCTTGCTGAAGAAAACACTGTAATTAGCCATAAAGCAGTGCTTGTGCCCAATAGGCCTCTTGTCCACCCCCCTAAACAGTCTCTCTCTCCCCCCCCCCTAGTCAGACACATATTAACATCACCCTTGCATGGGAGCGTATGCCTGGGTGTTGGGAAGGGTGGAAGAGAGAGCAGTATGCACACACACAAGGGCAATCCCCACGATAATGATGAATGTGCTATAGTTGGCATGAAATGCAACACACACCAGTGTGAGGTCCCTTGATCATTCGGGTCCCCAACCTAGCTACCTGCCGACAGTCTCCCCAACACCATGTGTATATTTTTAGCATTTTTATTTTCTTGGAAAGTATATATAAACTCTGCCGTTAGAAAGTGTGTTTAAACAAATGAAATGGAACTAGCAGGTGTACGAAAAGTCCTAAAACACTTCCCACAGAATAGAAAGACTTTATTTTTTTTTAAAGTAAATGTAAACTGCTCCATTACTGGGGAGGGGAAGAGAAGCAGAGGGTGAGGGGAACCCTCCTTGTAGAATATAAATGTCATTTTCCATACCTCACAATCAGACCCATTTCAGGCTTGCCAAATGCATCAAGTGTCAAGGTTCATCAAAACAAAATAAAAAAAAAATTTTTTTCCAGTAGCACCTTAGAGACCAACTAAGTTTGTTCTTGGTATGAGCTTTCGTGTGCATGCACACTTCTTCAGATACACTGAAACGGAAGTCACCAGACCCTTAAATATAGTGAGGGAGTGGGGAGGGGTATTACTCAGAATTGGTGGTGGGAATGGGTGATCAATTGATAGGTGTGGAAAACCTGTTGACGACTCTTAACGGCAGCAATTGGTCTTGCAGGGAAAGGCAAGGGGTGAGATGGCTAAAGATAGCTTTGTCATGTATAATGAGATAAGAATCCAATGTCTTTGTTCAGACCAGGTTTCTCCATGGTTTTAAGTTTGGTGATTAGTTGCAATTCATCAATGCATTCAGGTGGGGTTTTGTGTGTGTGTGGACAATCTCATTTCTCCTAGTCTCACAAGTTAACTCCCTCAAGATCACCAAGGGGAAACAGCACTCAGACAGACACCGTGATTCCCAACGACTGTTCTCCTCCCTCCAAACGTGGAGGTAAAACATAGACATCATGTTTAGTAACTGTTGATGTGGCAGCTCTTCTAGGAATGTAGCTTGAACCTCAAAATGGAAACTTGCAGTCTGGTGACTAACCCCCACCCCATGTTAATTGGTAATGAAAGGCAGTGCACGCAAACCTAGTACTCTATTACTGATCTCTCCACCCTCTTTTCTGTTACAACATTTGAAATTGTTGCTCTCCTTAATTATATCCAATCTGTCAAAAAAATCAAGACGAATAAGAATGTAAGATGGCTGTCAAATTATAACATGATTCAGTTTCTTCAAGGACAGGCAAGAGTTTCTTAATACAATACATTCTTCATGCTGGTGGCATAGCAGTACAAACAAGTAAAAATTTATAAAATTGTTACATATTTATAGGAATACTCTACTGAGAGTAATTGTCACACAGCAAACCCTCTCGAAATTTTCACATTTCTCATTCTCTAACTGCTACGTGCTCATTTCTTGATAATCTGCCTTTGACCATATTAAGCAAATTCTCTTTGGATGAATTCTCCTTTTCTCTGAAATGGATTTAAAGAAACCAAAACAAAACACCAGTAACAAATCATATAATGGATAAGAACTTGTTCTCAACAACGTCGAGCAAAATTGTGGTTTGGTGGGTCTCCACATTCCTTCTAGCAGATGACATAATGAGGACACAGAGATCCAGAAAAAGAGAATCTAAGGATACCACGCGGATATATATATTTTAAATTGAACATTTAGTAATGATTTGTAGGAAAAATATTAAAGTGATATATTAAAGGTTGCTGGCATGCGCAGACAAATTGAAAGCACTTTTAAACAAACAGGGTGAAAATGCTTGGTTTTTTGGCTGGTGTGGTTTCTCCGGGTCTCGTCTTATTTCCAGGAGAATGTGGTTTGGGAGCCCCAGCCTGCTGCTGGCATTCCAGTTCAGCCTTTGCCTGCCACAGCTAGATTGAGTTTGCTGTTTCTGGATCTGAAAGTTGAACAGGATGCCGGTGCCTCAGGTAGGAGATGTTTTAACAGAAAGGAAGTAACCCCCCCACCCCTGACACACACACAACCCTGCTCCAGCCTCTAAACCTTATTTCCTTCCAGAATAAGAATTTCATGGCCAGGACTTGGCGAGTCGGCAGCATGGGCAGCTTTTGTCAGATGGGCATGAGGTAGACATGTCAGATGTCTTTCTGGAGCTCATAAGCTGACATGGTAGGGAAATGAAATGAGCCCCAATGCAGCCAAAGTCGAAGCATGTGTAAGCGTAAGTTTCTAGGTAATTTGGAAAAGGCTCTGTATATCTCCTTGCACATCTAGTGAAACAGCAAAAAGACAAAAGGCCATGCAGAGGGCCTTCTTGGTAGTGGCACCCACCCTGTGGAATGCCCTCCCATCAGATGTCAAGGAGATGAGTAACTATATAACCTTTAGAAGACATAAGAAGGCAGCCCTGTATAGGGAAGCTTTTTAACGTGTAATGTTTTGTTATGTTTTATATATATGTGTTGGAAGCCGCCCAGATTGGCTAGGGGCAACTCAGTCAGATGGGTGGGGTACAAATAATAAAATGATAGTGATGATGATGTCTGTGTTTTTCTCTTGGACCAAAGGTGGATTTAGGAGAATGCAGCCGGTTCGGTTGCAGTGGGTGTGGAGGCATGCGGGCATTGCAGGGGGCATCACAACTGGGATGTAGAATGGAAGACAAGAGGTGCCCCCCCCCAGCAAATTATGGCATTGCACAGGGTGCCACTGAAATTTGAGACCCCAAGGTCCACAACTGCTTGGACACAGCTATAAGGCCACCTACTGCTTATGAATATCCTTTGTGGATCAGAACTAAGGTCCATCTATTCTTACACCCTGATCCCAGGAGTGGTCAGCCATATGCATCCTGAAAGTTCCTGAGAAGGGCAGTAAGTCAACAGCCTTCACTCCACTATTCCTCTGCTTCCTGCTACCACCAACTGGTATTCACAAGCCATTGATAGTTCTATCATTTGTCTATTCCCCATTTAAAGCTGCTGAACACTATCCGTGTTTTATGTCAGTGAATTCCATAAGCTAATGGCGAGTTTCGGGGATAGATTGATCAGTCTGTTAATTGTAAATAGAAGTCATTAATCGCTTTTTGTGTGAAACAAATACATCTTTCATATATAGGAACATTTGTTTCTCAAACTACAAGAGAACCTGAAATACCTTAGTAATCTCCACAAACAGAGCCTAATCTCATTCAATATCAATATCTCCATAAATCTTCTTTACCCTTCCCAGTCCTGTTCAACTCTCTTTCCATGCATGTAAGCACATAAATCATATTACTTTGGAGATCTGTGGATTGCCAGCCAAATAGTAACACCAAATAAATTAACTTCTATTGGATATCAGCAGCCCTGTGTGATTAATGGCTGCCTATGTGAACAAGGTCTAGGTATCATTTTTATTCAGTTGTCTCCAACTAAAATTAGTGGGCCTAAGATAGTCGTGCCTATTAATTTCAATGGGTCTACTTTGATTATGACTCACACTGGATACAACCCACTGTATTTAGTACCGGTATTTAGTTTGATTGAGTAATGTTCAAAATTAGCATGCAGCCTAATTTCTATAAAAATAATTTTCGGGTTAGTGGTACATTCTTCTTTATCAGTCAACTTAAACATATATTTATATATCTTTTTTAAAAACTAAAATTGCATTTGAAAAGAACTTCCATCTTTTTTTTAATAGTATGTTGGGACGACAAATAGGCCTTTTTGCAGAAGGGCCCCCAAACTTAAAATTCCTGTCATCCTGCAGATATTCCAAATGTAGTATTAGAATGACACTTGGGAAATGATGGTTTGGTGAAAACATTCCCTTTTAGTTCACTGGGTTTATATGAATAGGGTCCGATCACATTGGGACTGAGAGTGATTGGTTATTTTTGATATATCGTCTCCTTAAAATGCAGAAAGCTGTGTTGGAGTCCTCAAGTTGGTCAACGCAAACTTTTTGTTGGCTGGGTACCAAATTAGGGACAACACCATACTTGCTCCTTCCACCAGTGTTATGCTTCATTTTCATTGGAGCTGTCCACAGAATATTAGATATTCTGGTGTGGTTATTTAATAAGGCAAGGAAGACAAGGAGCCCTTTAAGGCAAAAGTAAAACAATCTCTATTTTCTCTTCAGGAGATTTTTTGGCAAGCAGAAAAAGATGGGAAGGAGGCAATATTAAAATGGGGGGGGAGTGGACAAGAAACAAAAGGTAGAGCAGTCGGTCTGACCAAATAGGTATAATTAGGTTTTAGTTTTAGCCCTTGAGGAACCCCGAGGAAGTTTGTGGCATCCCGGCCTGTATGCATCTTAAGTAGGAGATCATATAACTTGAAGGCAACGGTGGAAAGAAAATATATCCATTTAAAGGTAAAAGGGTTATGGGGTCGGATTCTGGTCTCATGTACACTGCTGTAAGACTAACATTCATTTAAGAACCTAAGTAATTCCATGTTCCAACGTATTTTTAAAATACGTTTAAAAACATAAACCAAAAGCTTACAAGGCTACCAGATTCAGTTCAGAATAATGACGTCTGTAGCAAGTATCCCCCCCCCCAACAGTACTCAGAATCTGAAAAAAAGAGAAAACAGATTAGGGTACATCACAATGGGCTGTACATTCAATGCTCCCATTTGCGGAAGAATCTTTGATCTAGGAAGGTCTCTGCTAATTGAAGAGGAAGTGGAGGACTTTTGCCACCTTCCATGCTGTTCTGAAGGGATCTGTAATCTTCTGGATAATGGGGCTTCAACAAGAAGGGGAAATCAGCAAAACAAACCCTTCCGCTCCTTTTCTGTTATTGGTGATGTCCACTGCATCAAATATCCTTCTGACAGATGGGCACAGTTGGATTCAACACAATGTATTTGCTGGGTGATGCCATTGCTTATTATTTAATGATTAATGGGGCGATTAAGCGTAATATATAGCCTCTCTTACTCAAATGTCGACCCCCACCTTCTGTCTGCTCTGGACTTGGTATACCCTGTTTATGCAAATGAGGCTCTGATGACCGAAGTGTAGTGGGATAACTGTTTCAACTGGGTCTATTGTCCTAAAGGACGAAGGGTCCATTCCAACCCACAATCAGGCCAGCATAGAATGGTAAGGTCTAACACCCTCAATTATGAGACAAGGCCCCCAGTTCCCAGCATTCCCGGAAATCTCAATTCGACAGCTGTCAGAAAGCTAAAGAGAAAGAGGGTACTAAGAATCATGGGGTCAGCAGAGGTTGCCATAAGACATGGGTTTGGGGCAAGAGACAACTCAAGCCAATGGAACAAGGCAGTGTTATTGTGTAGACTCTACATTTGTTAAAAATCCAAGGGGTTGACCACCTGTGAAATGGGTGAACAATCTAAAATTAACAACAGGCCTTAGGTTGATGCAGGAAGCAAACAAAAGAATACAATGGAGAACACCTGAAGAGACGTATATCCAAAGATGTATGTCCAGACCTCCTGGATGAAACTTGTGGAGACACAGTTTGGAAACCTCTGATTTAGCAAATACCCATCACCAACATTTGCACAGGAGATTTCTGGAGGAGCATTTTGGTGTGCTAATTCATTTCAGCTATACCTTTTAACCAAGGGCTGAGAAATACTTGGAGGGCTCAGCTGGTTGAAGCATGGGGCTGATAACACCAAGGTTACAGGTTCGATCCCCGTATGGGACAGCTACACATTCTTGTATTGAAGGAGGGAGTGGACTAGGTGATTCTCAGGGTCCCTTCTAACTCTACAATTCTATTATTCATATTGAAAAAATCCTGGGCGTGTCAGCTTTTGATAAACAAAAATTCCTCAGTGTCAAAGAGCTATGCCCTTAACATTCACTGTTGTGGAACAGCTGCAAGCAGGTGCAAATTCCCTGACATCAGTCTTTGATATAGTTATTGGCATTGCCCAGAAAAACAATAGATATAAGAGTAAATCTCTTGACAAAGGCAGCCTTGTCCAACCATTGTGTATGGCACATAAACCCCTTTTTGGCTTCCACTAAATAGACTTATTATCTGCCCAATCTTAATACCAACACACTTTGCTTAGAACGCAGAGGGTACCCTACACCCACATCCTGCCCTTATGAAAAGACTTAAAACTATCCACTTACACTAAAATATTTTGTTCAGTTCTGCTCAAATGGTCTCTTGCAGAGGGGGGTGACATTTCCCCTGAATTCAGTACATTTATGACCATTTCCACCCATTTGGGATTTGGGCCTTTCAAAATGTTCTTGGCATCTTGAAACTTTTAACCTAGATTGCTCCCCAAATGTCATCCCTGGCTGGCATTTGGGCAGCTTTTGAAGAACAATAAACCCCCCTTTGCACCTTGACACAACTTTGTAGAGTTAAACCACAAGAATTATGGCAGAGTGAGATGAAATATGGCATTTTTCATTGCCCCTTTGAGTTTGTCTGGAACAGAGACCTACCTCTGTCCCTAACTGCATGCAAAGTGAACAGATCACCCTAGTATCACAGCAAATCTAAAAATGTGGCAGGTGGGTAATGAAGAGTCTCCCTGGTCTGAAGAAGTCTGCATGCTCACAAAAGCTCATACCAAGAACAAACTTAGTTGGTCTCTAAGGTGCTACTGGAAGGATTTTATTATTTTTTATTGTTTATTTTTTTATTTAAAAAATAACTTTATTGAAATTTTAAATTAAAATATACAAATCCATTAAATGAGTTAAACAAATCATACATACTGATCAAAACAAACAAATCATACTCCTATAACCCCTCCTCCCCCACCCCTCTGACTCCCCTCCAGGATTTTGTTATTTGTTATTTTGTTTTGCTCCATTTTAATTTTAGCATGCTTGGTTGTAATCCTGAATAGAGACTAAAACTTTCCCGATAGCTGTCGGTGAGTTTAAAACCACAAGGCCCACAAGCATATGGCTTAGATCAGGTTTTGCTCTTTCCCCTCCCTTTTTACCAGGATTTCTCTCTCTCCTTTAGATGCTTATTCCCGCTTATTCCCGCAGGGTGCTTCCAAATGATCAGTATTTCACAGGAGGGACTCAAGCACATACTGGAACTAGGAATGGGGAAACCAAAATCAGTTTCGGTTCCTCATTTTTCCAATCTTGAATTCTGTTCTCCACATTTCTGCGGCAATTCGCAATTAGAACAAAATGTGCTAGTATACACATTTTTTGGAAGCAAAATTCCCTAATATAATGCATTTCTATGTGTTGCTTTCCACCAATATATGCATTTTCGTGCACACTTTCCCTGGATATATGAATTTGTGTGCACATTAGCTGGAGAACTGCATAGCAAAATTCAAAGAATTGCAAATTCAAAGCTTTGATTCATGCATTGGTTCAATAAATATGAATTAGGTAGTTCCTCATGAAAATACAAACCAAACCATTTGTTCAACCCCCCCCCCACACTTTTCAATGCATCCCTTTTTAACCTCAAAAGGTCCAATCCTTTGAAAAAGTGGGTTGCTCTTCTAGGCCAGGTCAACAGAGTACTTTAACAGCACAAACCTAAAGTTCTAGTATTCCCTCAAATTCCCCCTGCAAAATAGTGATCGTCCGTAGTCTGGCTTGCACAAGCTTGGTGCAAGCAAATCAGGATGCTCACTCAATAAATGAGTGGACCAAAGGCAGAGGAATGGTGGGGGGGGGGCAAGGGTGGCCCAGGCACAACATTCTCTGCTGAGCTCCTGCCACCCTCTGGAGCTGTGAGGAGGCAAGCTGGGACTTCTTTGAACAGCTTAACAGGGCTTATGTTTCAGTTATTTATGCTGCTGGGGTTTTTTTGTTTGTTTGTTTGTTTACTATTACTTTTGATAAGATGCTTTCTTTGATGGCTTTCATCCTATGACATTTTCCCCCAGAATGTTATTCACTTTGAATTTTTATTTTTGTAAAGACTATTGGGACACACACACACACACACACACACGTAAATAAATATGTTTAAATGCACATTATTTTAAATACACATTATTAAATGGGATTGTCAATTCATCCAGAATAATTTCTTATTTACTGTATCTCTCTATCTTCTAGTTAGGAATAAGTGACCATAAAATCTGTTCTGTGTGTGAAACCGCAATATATTCCCCTCTTCTGCCATTAAAAGCCACTTGCAACATAAATGGGAAGGAGGAAGAGGAGCAAAGAGGGAAAGAAACAGCCACAAGATTATATGCCATCTGTTTCCTTCCCAGCAAAGATTCTTTCTCTCCTTCCTTTTTTAAAGAAACTTTATTTTATTTTTATAGGAAAATTGAAGCGGCTTCTAATGTTACTGCCCCTTAAAGTCCTATATAATCGCAGCATAATTTATATTAAGAAAAAGAGTCCATAATGTCTAAGACTCACAGCAGTAGTCACAGAGTTAATGAAGTGAGCATGAGATGGGGAGGAGTGGGACATAGGCTAGGCGCAGATTTGGGGGAAATAGCCTTGGCAACCTCTGAGCTGACTAGAAGCGCAAGTTTTTTTGTTTTTGCTCTTACATCTTCCCCTTTAAGCTCCTTGGCTCGGCATCAAGACTTGAGTTCTGCCGAGCTGTTCGCCAGAGTTACAAACTTGGTTGAGTTACTCTACGCACTTCCACACAACTGGCCACGCAGGATTCCATGTTCTATGCTAGGAATTTTCTGTACCTACCTATCGGTGTTTATTTACCAAAGCCAGACTAAATGTATTTCCCTCGGAAGTTCTAAATGGCAGGCTAAGAGTAATCCCCTATCAGAATAGGCTTTGTTTATATTCCTAGAACATCGATTGTATGAAGCATGTCCTACTGCATTGAGGGCAATATGAGCAAGCAATTGATCAAACCTTTACTGGCAAATTTGCCAGGGAAATCTGAAACCTCCCATTTTAAATATCTTTTGGAAGACAGGTCAAATGATATTACACTGGCCGTGTCAAAGTTTCTTTCAGAAGTTATAAGAAACAAAGATCATTATGCCTAGGGGCGTAGCAAGGTAAATTGGTACCCGGGGGAAAAAATTGTCAACCCCCTGCCCCCCAGAGGCGTAGAAAGGTCAGGTGGTACCCAGTGCGGAAAATTTCTTGTCACCCCCATTGATTCCCCCCCCTGCAAAAAATGGTTTTACGTTATTTCATATTTTGTTACAAAGGAATAATAACAAGTAATAATAATAATAATAACCTTTTATTTATATCCCGCCCTCCCTGGCCGAAGTCGGGCTCAGGGTGGCTAACATCAGATACATAACATTGGTATAAAATCAAATAATAATTAAATTACCTCCCCAAAACATCTCAAAATCAAATTAAAGTCTAATTAGATGGCTTTCCACAGGGTTAGGGTTGGGAACAGTAAGTGCTCCACTGAACTGAAATTTCAGCCTTCATGACATAGGAAAACAGCCAAGTAAACAGCTATTTTGGTGGAGGATGGTCAAGATATTAATCAATATGCATGAAATATCATATATAGCTATATAATCCCTCGTATAGTAAGATAAGACCTTTGGAGCAGGCATTTAAAAAGAAGTTTTTTTATGAACCGCCCTAGTAGGGCAGTAATTGTTCCTTGTTAATTTGTCACCCCCTCCATTATGGAACATGGGGCGGCCCACCCCCTATGCCCCATCTTGCTATGCCTCTGATTATGCCCCAGATAAAACTAAATGACTGCCTTGGTTTCTTCCATCTGTCTGTCTGGTCGTTTTAACTGTATCTAGTTTTGAAATTGTTTTGTGGGTCTTTGGACCACAGCCAAGTTTTGATTTGATGCTAGTAGATTTACTGTTTGCCTTCTACAGTCTCACTGAAAATGCCCGTGCCTTGCTCTGCAATGGTCAGCAGCAGATGAAATAGTTGTGCGTTAGTTCATTCCAAGCAGAAAACACCCTCACTTGTCAACCACCCATTCAGATGCTGGCTTAACAAGGAACACAGAGAAACCACATTCCGGGTGCTACTGCCCCTGCCAAATATTTAAGCAGGGGAGCGCGGTCAGCTTAGCAGGCAAGGTCATGTAAGGTGGGAGAGGAAGTGTGCTTCATTTGAAGAAGAGAAAGAAAGGCCAGTGCTCCAGGAATTTGCATGCTCTGTGCTGAAGTGCAACCCCAGTAATCCATGCTGTGCTGGGAGGACTTTCTGTCATTGCTTGGTGGTGACAAAAATGCAGATACCTGTTATAGGGCATATCTTCCCTTTTATATAAATATATGTAATTTTAAAGAGGTTTTAACACAAAATTTAACATTATTCAATTCACTCTCAATATAATAATTTATTTATTTTTACACCCATATGTCCGTGATGTTCCTGTTGTGTTCCTTTATCTGATGCCAGAACTGCCATTGGTTTTCTATTGCATTGTAACTTATATTACATTCATTGATAGGGCATATCTTCCAACTTTATATTCTCTGGGGCTGAACCCAGGAACTGAAAACAGATGCTGGAGCTGACTTCAGGTGAGCCCTGACACAAAGGAAGCCCAGGAGAGGAAGAATATTGAGTTTGGGAGGAGGCGAAGCTTATTCTATACTCTCTTCAAGACAACCCAGAACCCCAGAAGATCAAATGATGTCCAAGTATATAATAATAATAATAATAATAATAATAATAATAATAATAATAATATATTTATTTATTTATTTATTTATTTATACTCCACCCATCTGGCTGGGTTTCCCCAGCCACTCTGGGCGGCTTCCAATAAAAGATTAAAATACAATAGTCCTTCAGATATTAAAAGCTTCCCTAAACAGGGCTGCCTTCAGATTTCTTCTAAAAGTCTGGTAGTTGTTTTTTTTTTCCTTTGACATCTGGTGGGAGGGCATTCCACAGGGCGGGCGCCACTACTGAGAAGGCCCTCTGCCTGAGGGGAAGTCAACTGTCAAGATTGGAAAAAGAATTTTTTTTTTTTTGAGATGTCTAATTAAGAAGAAAAATCATGGCAATTTTTGTATTAGATGTGTAATTGTATTTGTTTTGTATGTGTATAAATGTAGGTGTGGTTAAGGTTGTATGTTGTTATAAGTAAAAATGTCAATAAATTCTTATAAAAAAAAAAAAAGAGAAGGCCCTCTGCCTGGTTCCCTGTAACTTCACTTCTCGCAGTGACGGAACCGCAAGAAGGCCCTCGGTGCTGGACCTCAGTGTCCGGGCAGAACGATGGGGGTGGAGATGCTCTTTCAGGTATACTGGACCGAGGCTGTTTAGGGCTTTAAAGGTCAGCACCAACACTTTGAATTGTGCTCGGAAACATACTGAGAGCCAATGTAGGTCTTTCAAGACCGGTGTTATGTGGTGTCGGCGGCCGCTCCCAGTCACCAGTCTAGCTGCCGCATTCTGGATTAGTTGTAGTTTCCAGGTCACCTTCAAAGGTAGCCCCACGTAGAGCACATTGCAGTACTCCAAGCAGGTGATAACTAGAGCGTGCACCACTCTGGTGAGACAGTCTGTGGGCAGGTAGGGTCTCAGCCTCCGTACCAGATGGAGCTAGTTTGATAAGGCAGGGTGGTGTGATAGGTACAGCTTTTGCCTTGCAGTAAGGAGCCAACAGCTTTTTAAAGCTCTGCTCAGCCACAAAACATTATCCTCATGGGGCATACTGTCCCAGACAAGAAGGGAATGCTGCCAGGTAGGTTCTGCTTGAACCCAGTGATACTTCTTCCCATATAAAAATATAGCTAAGACCCAAGAATCAGGCTGCACAGACTGGCAGCACTCACCCAATCTCTGGTCTAGCGTGGCAATGATGTTTACTAGCATGGGGGAAAGGAGACGGTGAGGGCAATGCAGTGCAAATGCATCAGCAGAGACAACTCAGCACTCCTGCTTGTGCGTTTGCACTGCACTGGTCTCACAACTGCTTTGCTCCCCCCTCTCTACTTCCCAATAACCAGCAGCAATGCAAGCAACCAGAGGGATCGTTTTGGGATGGGCCCATGGTTTAACATCAGAGCACACATGTTTCGCATGTTGAATGTTCCAGGTTTAAACCCTGACATCTCCAGGTGGACTTGAAATAATTCCTGCTGGAGACGTGGAGAACCACTGCCAGTCATTGTAGACAATATTGAGCCAGGAGGAACCAATGCTCTGCACAAGGGAGCTTTGTAAGAATCAGTGTGGGGTTTTGCAGTGGTGTGGAGCAGGAAACTGACATGAGGATTAGGCCTGACACACATCATGGCTGCAGCCTTCAAAACCTCTCAGTGTGAACTGGCTTAAAATTGGCTTCAACGTGAGTGGATTTCAGGACTCCAGCCAGTTTTGATAATCTAGGTGGAAGTAGGCTCAATAGTCCTTTAAAGTTATATTCAGTAGATAGACGTTTGCAAAGCCCATAGCAATAAACTTTCTAACACTCTATTCTTACTGTGAATGCTTTCATTTGTTATAAAAGTCATCACATCACAGATATTTCAGTCACACCATGGTTAACCTCCATCTTGTCTTTATTGTGTTGTGGTCAAACATTGCAATCAGCATGAATCATGAGCTTCAGATCATGGCACTTCCTTTCTAAAACATTGGGGAGAAAAGGATACCCAAACTTGGTCGAAATCTTGAAATGTTCTGTTTCCATTAGCATGTTTCAGCTGGAAACATAGCTTCAGATGTTTGGGATTATCATCTGACTTTTGATGAGTATTTTTCTTTGACAGGCTATTTCTACTGGGGTTTAACAGCTGTGACAAATTATGCATAGGAAAAGCTTCAGGTATTAGGTTTATACAACCACACCAAAAGGAAAAAAAAGTTCTATGGCTGATATTAAATGGGGAGAAGAAAGTGATTATATTTTATACAGGATGATAATGAAAATGATTCAGTATTTCAGTATCTATTCAGGATCAAATAATGGCATAGTCTGGAAGACAAAAACCCTTGAGTTTATGCAGTTAGGATGATGCAAATGGTAATAGTCTATGAATGTTCATATGGATGATAAGGATCGCTGGTTTGATCCGAGGAAAGGATCCCTCAGATTTTGTTTGTTTAAATAATACAACATTTTAAACAAGACAAATCAGAACTGTCTACAGGTCTGATTTGTGAGTTGTAATAGGTAAGAATCTGGGAGTTACCCAATCTATGTATATAGATTCCTCACCTATGGCTCCAGTTCTCAATAATACCTAACTGAAAAATTATTTTCCTTCACCAATGCATTAGATTTAGCTAAGGATGACTCTAAGATCCACCCCTTCCTTGCACTGCTCCAGAGCTGCATCACTTAGCAATCCACCGTTTTCTTGACTTTAGGGATACCTTCAAATCTCATTCTGCAATTGTCTGTTGGCCAACATGCAGAGCTAGAATTTTGTGCCTCTACGCTTATCCCCATTCATCATGGGCTATTTGGAGTGTAATCCCGGCAGGATTGGTTCTACTTTAGATCAAGAAGGTGTTAAATTCAACCTTCTAACAAGTCTGCATTCGGGGAATATGCAAAAGAAGTTGGGAGTTTTGCAATGAGTTCTTGTCTTCTGCAAAGGAGCAGTATCTCATTTATGGCACCGCACAAACCTCAGGGCACACAAATCAAGGAAAACAGATGACCTTGAACAGCTCAGACAAACATTTGACTCTAGGTTACAGCTGACTGAAATCCTGAGGTCTCGCTGGCATCAGTCCAGTTCAAAAACAGCTTCAACCACCCCATATTTTACAACATTGTAAAGCCCATATTGTTTGAAACTTATCAAAGTATTTTTTTTAACACACAAGCTGGCAGCTTTCCAAAACCATCTCAAATGGTCCAAAACTATCAGCAGCCACCCACCTTCCTGTCCATTACCATCTGATTAATGGCATTCCACCACCGGGGTCCACCATTAAGAATATCTGTGCTGTGGGGCTTCTACCTAAATAAGAACACTGAGACTTGTAAATTGTCTGTATGGCTTGCAGCTGTGTTTTATATAGAGGTGTCTCCTTTATGCTGCAGTGACTGCAGGAAAGGCAGGGAGGTGTGTCTCTTGTTCTGCAAAGTGAGGACATCCACACACTTGACCAAAAGCTTGAATTAAACAATATAAAGCAGCGGTTCCCAATTATGGGTCTGGGAACCACTGGGCGTCCGTGAAACGCACTTGGGGGGGTCCAGTGCCCCATCCCTTGCCTCCCTCTTAACAATTTTTTTTCATTTTTGCATGGTAATATCACAATTTTTATGGTTTGTTTTTTAGTATACCCCAAAAACCTCTGCTTATTAGGGGCTACCCCACATTTTGTTAAAAAAAATGCTTTGCAGAGGTAACTATGAGTCATCTAAAATTTCAAAAGTAGAGGGTCTGTGGCTTGGCTTTTGAAAAATAAGGGGTCCTCAGTAATTAGTTAATTGGAAACCACTGATACAAAGCATCAGAAGGTAGTACTTTGGTCAGACTATGGTAAAGCCATGAAATCTATCCATCTAGCATATAATTCAGATCCCTATAATTTATCATTTGGCTTCCAAACATTTTCTGGCAATATGGTTTCAATAGTTGTGTCAGGGATGATAACCTGTTTCCCCTCACTGAATTTTCTAGATTAATTTCCTTTCATAATTCAAGTGCCTTCAGAGAAAACACAACATATTTTAATTTAAATACATATTGCTAAGGCAATGCTTTTACCTGTCATGTAAACTGCATCCTTTAATTTTATATGGAATGACCATCTCTATACAGGGTGGGCATCAGTAAGCCGACATTAATGTGTTTGTGCTGTGAATATTATGATCATAATCTTGGGCAACTCCATAAGGAAACCTATGGAACTAGCCATCTTGATGGATTTGTGGTTTTGTATTGTTGCAGTTGCTGTGCTTTTCACTCTCTGTTAATAACTAATCTGCACTGATGTTACTGTACATTGCCTTTTTAAATTGCTATCAGCCAACTTGGGCATCTTCTTGAAAGATGGAGGTACAAACAAACAAATATGTTTAGGGGGAGAGGGGTGTGCGCCTCCATTGTGGAACAGATGAAAAATTGAACTGAATGGGACTCACTTGGTTCAATTTTCATTTGGTTTTTGAAATCAAAGTAAAGAGAAATGAATGGATACCAGTAGGGTTCTTCTTCATTACCCCAGTGGTACCCATTCACCATACATTCATGGTGCAGGAAACCATAAGCATGGAGAGATTATATTTCCTTGGGCTTGGAACTGTTTTGGGTGCTCCAACAGGAAATTCCTGCCATTCTGGAGAAAGAATAGTGGCTGCCAGTGAAGGGTGGCATCACACCCTCCACACACACACACACTGCCTCAGAATGAAGCAGCAGCCCAAAAACTGGGAGATATAAATTGGTCTCTTGGCAAAGAGACAGACACCAAAATCAGTACCACTGCCATCATAAGTGGTGGCAAATAGAATAGAAGTGGAGAAAAGCAATGGACATTATTAGTAGCCTACAGTTCAAGGCAAAAGCACTTCAGTTGGGTGCAGAGCAGGGCTAGTGAAGGATTTGACCTGGGAAAAGCCCCCAAGGATCAGACAGTGAGGCTTGGATGCTGTAATTGGCCCTTCGACTTGAGGTTTCCCACCTCAAGTTTTTCCACATATGCTACTGTAGGAAGGTCAACTGAATTGGCTATATCATTCATCATAATTTGGTCTTGGAGGTAAATATACAAATGTAGATTGTACATCTCTACAGATAATTGGATCTCAAATTTTCTGTACCATGGGTAATTTTTTTTTTTTTTTTTTACTTCTGTGGGATGGTACAGAATGAGTTTTATATAGTAGTGACTCATATTTTTAGCAGATTTTTCCCCCTGCTTAATTTGTTTTAAGGGCTTAATCCAAGAAACTCTGACTAAGTCGGTCCTGCCACGTCCCAAGTGTAGCAGGGATTCCTCACAGCTTTTGATGCAAACGGAGACTAGTAATTCACCTCAGAAATAGCAAGAAATTGCTATTCGTGGGTTGACACTCTACGCAACGATGACCTTGGCTGGGGCTACCCAAACAAAATGGTCCCCAGCTCATGAAGTTGATGCCATTGTGGTAAATAGAGCCAGTGCCAACAGGGCAACGTTTCAGTATCCCCTGGCACAGGAAAGACAGCTAGGCAGCGGCACTTTGCTCACAAGCTATATTTCGTAATGGCAGTCTGGCAACCTTCGCATTTGACAGTCCTGTTCTGTGTGTCAAGGTGGTTTTCCACATACGCTACTTCTCTCCCCCTCAGCAGTATATGTGGTCATTCCAAATGAGTTGCAATAAACCATAATTAGATAATAGGGATAGGTTTGAAACAGAGAAGCTAGATACTTTGTAGTTCTGGCTAATGTGAGGAACTTCAGATTGTATAGGTTGGTGTTGTTTTATTAAATTGTTAAAGAGTCTGTCTCTGATGGGAAGGAAGAATTAAGATAATGGCAGGGTAGAGAGACATTGTGCTGCTAGGATCTTGACAATACCATGTTCCCACCACACTTTTGTCACAGTGATAACATTTGTGCATCAATTCATATCATAAAAACAGCTTGACTCGTTTTAGAAACAGTGCAAAAAGCAACAGATTTTAAAATAGCAAAAATAGAGCACCTAAGGCAGAAACCTTTTCACCCAGCTTGAAAAGGTTGTTGAAACAAAAAATGCATTCGACTGTTGGTGGAAAGTACAGATTGTAGGCACCTGCTGCACAAAACAGAGGTACCACACTGAAAGCTGTGGTACTTCTCAGCACCTATATATAGCCACCAGGTGTGATTATTAGGAATTTGGGGGCAAAATGTCATCAGTATGCTGATGACACACAGCTATAGCTAAGTGAGGACATGCATGATCTGGTCCATTGTCTGGGCACAGTTGTGGACCACATGAGGGCCAATAAACAGAGCTGGAACCCTGGGAAGATGGAGGCACTTGGGTGGGTGCTTCATAGAGCACCCAGAGACACAGTGCTTCCTCAGCTATCCTCTGGTCATGTGGGATCTCCCAGTATGTTTGCCGGCCAGTTAACAGGAGGATGCATCACACTGGAAGCCGAGCCTGTTCACTGGATGGAATTATTTTAATGATTTTGTCAGGGTCGATCCTAAGATCCTTGAAATTGTGTCCCAGGGGCCATAAGAGTCCTTGAATCAACCTGAGTGAGGGCAGAGAGAGAGAGGACCATCCTTTGACTGAGATATTCAACCTTGCAAGCCTCCCACTTGCAGCTGTGGAAAGGCCCAAACTAGTGCTTCACCAAACATGGAGGTAATGGAAAAGCATTTCTGCTATGTGCAGCTGGCACGAAAGAAATTACCATGTCACTTACTAGGTCAAGGCTAACCCACACAGCCCTGAGGCCACGATTCACATGTTCTTTCAATATGTGGAGATGAGGCATGTGGCCCTCCATATTAAGATTATCAAGGGTTTTTTGGTAAATGTACATAGCAGGGTGCAAAGAAGAAAATCCCCCCAAAACTGAAGGAACTACAGCAAATTGTGTGTCCACAGTAAAGGTAAAGGTAAAGTACCCCTAGACAGTTAAGTCCAGTCAAGGTGACTCTGGGGTTGTGGCGCTCATCTTGCATTCAGGCCGAGGGACAGCTTTCCAGGTCATGTGGCCAGCATGACTAAACTATAGAACAACAGAAGAGTCATAATGCTTCAGGTCAACATCAGAAATAAGACCAGGTGATCTGGAGGTCCAAAAACTTGGGAGAAATCTAGAAGAGGAGGATTTAAGAAGGCTCCTAGCTATGGAAAACAGAGATTGGGTATTTATATCTGAAGAGTCCCAGCAGAGGTCAAACTAAGGGAGTCTGGAGACTGGGGGGAGCTCCAGCCCTTCTTTCTATCTTATTTTGAAGGAGTTCATAAACAAGGAATTTGAGATGGCTATCTTTCATTTGTCAGTAAATTGCTATTTTCTTTGTGGACAACTCCCTCTCCTGTAGTCAAATCATGGGTATTATTTGCTGGAGCATGTTATGGTCTCTTCCAACCATTTCATAACTACTAAATAAATATACTTTTAACAATACCCTTCCATCCAGCTTCCCTCCAATATTCAGAGTTCTCTTCTCTCCTGGCATTAGTAATGGAGATATTACATCCCCGGGGGCTACATCTGAGTGGCCTTCAAGACAGATGATGAATAAAACAACTGTGTTTGAAGCAGCCATAAATTAATTGTTCCATTTTATACGGCCAAGAGGACTAACTAGAGGATTGCGAATGAAATGCAAGTGTGAAAGACAGTTTGGGATCCATGTTTGAAAAAGGCAAAGAAGAACGGGGGGGGGGGGGGGGGATACATTGATAACAAACAGAATATCGGGGGGGGCAAGAGATTACAGGTGAAGATTTAATGAAGCACTATGCTTAACAATAGACAGTAGCATCTACATGTTCTGGGATTTTTATCTAAAACTTTTTGACAATGGTTGCTCTGATGGTGTTCTACTGTCCAAAGAGAGACGGGATCTTTTCAAGTATGTGCTTTTCATGATTTAAGATGGCTGATGGGGTAAACGTTTTAATTAATAGTACTTGTGCTGAGCCACTGGTCATATTGGGCTACAATGATCACTAGGCTAATGTGTTTTGGTCCCACAAGTTATTATACTATACTCTGCTGCTGGAGTCAGGATGACTGGATGGAACTGGGATGTGACAACCTGTGGAATATAAGGAAAGGGGGGTTTGCTGTATGCTGCCCCTGGAACTACACACTACTTGCAACAAGATAATGTTTGTGGCCTAATTCTAGAGATGCACTAAGCAATTCAGCGAGGGGGGCAGTATGGGCACCTGTCTTTTGTTCTTCATATGATTGCACTTTAAGCACTCAGTCCAGGTGCCTCTCTCCACATTTTGAATGGAAGTGTGTCGGGCAGAGGCAGTCTTGTAAATTTGCCAAATTCTTTCTCTGCCATATATTTGTTTCATTGCCCATCTGCAATATGCTTATGCATGTGGAAACATGCTTGCACATAGATAGTCACAGTGCAGATGTGCTGTCTGGACTGGACACACATGGTGGTGGTGGGTGGATCCTGTTTTTCTCCCCCCACCCCACCCATCATACACACATTCATGAGGAAAAAACCAAACATCTGAACAGGGCTTCAGGATATGACACTTTGATCATCCTTGATAAATAGGAAATGTAGCCCAGAAATATTCATTCAGCCAACCAATCAACAAACTGTTTTACCTTTTTTGTGTGGAGTGCAGAAGTCTCTCTCTCTCTCTCTCTCTCTATATATATATATATATATATATATATGCACACACACATATACACAACCTAAGGAGATGAAATGGCATACAGCTCCATTAAAAAGAACAATCTTGGGTGGAGTTAAAAGTTGCTACAGGAGTTTCAGTCCATCCAGCTAACTGCATAAAATATACTGTTGCTATAAAAACCAGAAGCTGATTTACCAGTATTTTCTGGCACTGAGCAGTTGCTTAGATAGCACGCAAGATCCATTATGTCAGCACACTGGAATATTCCTTCTGCTTTTCTCCCTATTCCACCCCCATTGGGGGCAATGGTACATTCCAGGAGTGCCAGTGTAGAGGAAGTAACATTTTCAAGTCCAGAGGGTTGGACAATGCAGAGTTTGTTTGCTAAAGGAACAGGTCTGACTTGTCTGAGACAATTATGTCTGCAAAGATAAATATGCAAGGAGAACTGCAGCTTGACTGTGAATCCTGCCCCTAGTTTGCCGTGCCACGCACAATGATTTTGAAACGGTTTCTGCCACTTGTTGTGTAGTTTTAATTCTAATCAAGGTGGGGTGCATGCTCATTAAGGCACGTGACCTGACAAGTTCTCATTAACTTTTGCTTTCTTTGGGAAGAAAAGAAAAAAAAAAAGCTCTCTTTTATAGCTTTGAAAAGCATGTCCGTCTCCTTCTGCTGCTGCTGCTGTCCCCGTTTCCCAGTTGCTTCAAGAGAGGTAAGAGATCTGAGGAAAACAAACAAGGGGAAAAACATTGGGGGAAACAAAAGTGCTGCAAATCCTGAGCTGCTCTTAGCAAATATTGTTAGGAAACAGGACAGCTCAGTTTGTACAGAGAAGTCAAACAGGCAGGTGCATGATGCTTAAGATGCACATTTAATTGACAGAAATCAAGAGGTTAGATACAGGTTAGTGGGTTGAAATAGGGCCACGTTTATTTAAAGGTAAGGTAAAGGGACCCCTGACCATCAGGTCCAGTCGTGTCCGACTCTGGGGTTGCGGCGCTCATCTCGCTCTATAGGCCGAGGGAGCCGGCGTTTGTCCGCAGACAGCTTCCGGGTCATGTGGCCAGCATGACAAAGCCGCTTCTGGCAAACCAGAGCAGTGCACGGAAACGCCGTTTACCTTCCCGCTGGAGTGGTACCTATTTATCTACTTGCACTTTGATGTGCTTTCGAACTGCTAGGTGGGCAGGAGCTGGGACCAAGCAACGAGAGCTCACCCCGTGGCAGGGATTCGAACCGCCGACCTTCTGATCAGCAAGCCCTAGACTCTGTGGTTTAACACACAGCGCCACCTGGGTCCCTCACGTTTATTTACTTGTGATTAAATCCGCAGGATCAGGTGTATAGGGGGGCTATGCCCAGGGGGGAGGGCAGTGGTTCTAACAGCCGCTATCCCTAAGCCACACCTGTTCAAGTTTGTGGGAAGGGCCAACAATTCCAGCTGGGTGAGGCATGTTTGCTTCAGAGGCACACTGTACCTTGCTCACGGGCCCCAGAGCCCTGAGGAGAAAGTCTTGTGAAATGTCCTTCACGCTCAAAGATGTCGTAAGGTGCTCAGTAAACCTCCTCTCTGTTCAGTTTCCTGCACCTTCCTGCCAGAAACATGGCCTGGCATTTTATCCTCGTAGATCCCCTTTTGTACACGTTACTTGGCTGCATTACAAAATTCAGAGAAGTGTGAATTTTGAAAGAGGGTTGTTTTTCGGTTTCGAAAAGTGCAGATTTAGCAGGGCCACCTACTACCGTGAAATGAAACAAATTTCTGCCGCATCCCTAGTCAAGGCAGGGTCTTTGGGGCCTACAAAAGGTAAAAACACTGGTTGATTTTGAAAGAGAGACACCCTGAAGTCCATCTCGGTGACAGTAGATGAAGTAACTGAGACCCCCGCCCACCCCACATCTAAAAACCCAACTTGCTTAACTTTAAAGGTCTGACGGGACTTTGAGACCAGCAAAGTTAGTAAATAAATGCATGAAAGAAAATGAAAACCCAGTATAACAAGCTAGACATGTATCAGAAGCTGTTAGGGAAGCTGAATCATGATGTCGTAATTCTGACAGCCAGGCATAAATGTAGGTTCAAAAGTTTACTTGTGCTTTGTGGAACAGCTTCAAGCTGTGCTTATTTCAGAGCATCTTTTTCATCTTTACTTCATTGTGGTAGATCTCCACACTCATGATAGTGGCGGTGCTAACAGTAGCAGCAGCTGCTGCATATTTTGTACAAGCAGGCCAAAGTAGAGTGTACATTTTTAACGGAGAACACAAAAATAATGGTAACAAGGTCTCACCAATGAATGTGACTGCAGCACAATCCTACAGTACAATGAGGAATTCCGAGCAATTGTGTTTATGATTGCAGCACTTATCTGTTTTGCTGATAATAAGGGACTTTGTGGTAATGGACACAATGAAACTTTTAGAAGTCATCAGCTTCTGAAGTGTAGTCCTGGTGTGGTTGTGTGTGTGTGTGCAAAAGAAAAGGAGTGAGGGAGTGGGAAATAAGTTTAGTCTGGCATTTACTGAGCTTCTTGGATTTTAAAGAGAGGCAGCATAGACAGAGGAAGGAAAGGAATAGAAGACCAAGGTGACGCGGCTGAAAGGGAACAGGATTTCAAAGGGGTAAATGAAGTGTAGGAGTTGGGCAGGTACTGACTAGAGCATTCTTCCCAAACCTGATCCTTCCTGAGGCTTTGCACCCTTTTCCTTGCCAGAATGTCCAATGATCATGAATGATAGGAGTTATATTCCAGCATCATCTGAATACCAGGTTGACGAAGGCTTGAGAAGAATGAGAGGAAAGGGTGAGAGGGAGGATTTTGAGCGGTAGTGATTGGGAACAATAATATATTTCATTCCAAGAAATCAGCCATAGATTTGGTTGCAGGGCCCTTAGATGATAATTAAAAACCAAAGCAATCTGTATATTTTTTTTAAAAAGCTCAAGAATATGTTAAAACTTCCATCACCTAGTGATGAAATGAATATTACAAGATACGGTAACGATCTGTCTATTTGGCTCTGCAAAAACAACTCACATTCAACAGACATTTGTTGGCTAATTCTTAATATATCAGCAGAAACAAAGATCTACTTCTCCCCAAAGATCTAACTTTACTGGAGGTGAATCTAAAACTTTGCTCCTGCCATGATTCTGTGTCTGAATAATGGCATGGCATGCTACACTTGCTGAGACAGAGGTCATTGCTTTGTTCCACCCAAAATTAGATTTATTTATTTTTTGGCAGGATCCTTTTTCCTACAAAGTTTCCAAAATTATCATGATTACTATTATTATTTCTCTATGGAAAGCAGAAAAAAGTGGAGCAAATCATGGAATGCAGCAAACCTGCCGATAATTTTCCAAAGGGAATGGGAAAGGTCTGTCAACTCACAAACAAAGCACACACTTCCAAACTTGAAATGGTAGTGTAAGATGACAGGTCCTAAGGTTGTGAAACACTTTGTTACAGGTGATCAGAAGAACCTTTCTTTTTATGTAATGAAAGAACTATACAATATTCTAGGAAGAATGACCTAATTCTTTGGCTCAGTTTCCTATGAGCATTCTGAGTAATATTTAGCGATGGGGGAAATGGGTTAATATAGATTTCTAGCCTTTCTATTCAAATTTTTACTTTGGAATAACATTGAAGCAAGCATTTTAGCCTAGCCTTCAGTTTTGCTCCTTCCATAAGAGTTTTATTCACAGATCTTCTTCTTGACTTAAAAGGCTTGCAACTCTAGTACATATATTCAATGTTTCCACGTTCACAGTTCTGCTTAACATAACATCCAGAGCCCTTGCGACTTCATCCTATTTGTCTAGAACAGTGATGGCCAAACTTGGCCCTCCAGCTGTTTGGGGATTACAACTCACAATATTTCTAGCTAACAGGACCAGTGGTCAGGGATGATGTGAACTGTAGTCCCAAAACAGCTGGAGGGCCAAGTTTGGCCATCACTGGTCTAGAAGGAATGATATCCAAACTCTTAAGAGTGTACCAGAGCTGCATGTGAGCAGGGATTACCTTTTCTCTTTGTGAGTCAGTGAATGGATGCACACAACACGGATTTCCCAATGCCTTACTATCTCCCAACTCATAGAATAGAATCTGTACTCCCAGTTTACATAATATTCAATGAGTAAAGCAGACATCCCATTTCAGCCAATAACTCAGGGAGCAAGTGAGTGCATATAAAGCCCAAGAGAAAGAACAAAATATCAACAACCCAATCTTGTGCATGTCCTCATGTTAACATGAACTAGTACAGTAATAGTTCTATTTGCAGTGATAGGATTGTGTGTTTTTGTAATATTCACCGCCAAGTAGATGACTGAAATCATTGGAAGGGGGAGGGAGCACTGTTAGTGCTTCCCTGTGGCCTATGGCCATGGCAGCCGTTTTGTGCTGGCACTCACGGCACTTTTATCAATATATGAGTATATGCAGTGCTTTTTCTCTGGGGGTATGCAAAGGTATGCATACCCCTAAACATTTTGTGAATCTAAGTTTGGCCTCATTGAGGGGCAATATTTCAATATGAGTAGGAAAATGAGAGTGCTCCTAAACATTTTTTTTTTAGAGGGGAAAGCACTGAGTATATGTATGTATATATTTGAGATTTTAAATTCCCAAGGATTTTACGTTTTGGAGGTTTAACTTATGTTTTAAATTCTGCATACTGTATGCTTTATTGCTGAAAACTGCTTTGAGTCCAAATAGTGGAAAACAGGATTATTATTATTATTATTATTTAGTAATAATAATAATATAGTGTGCACTGCATTCTACTTGAGGGGCTTGCAACACATAATTCAACGGAGGGGAGACAAGTGTGGAAGAGGAGGGTAGTAGAATGAGTTGTGGATTTGGAAAGAATATGCACTTAATTTCTAAATATCTTGCTGTATTCACAGAGGGAACCTCTCAATGCACAGCACTCCAGACAATCTCATCAGGACACCAAAAGTGGTAATATTCTGAGTCATTTTACTTGCTTTTGTTTTCCTATACTTCATAATACTTTTATGTATGTCAATTGTGATTAGAGCTTCAACTAATATACTATCGTTTCTTTCTCTTTTTCCTTTTTGTAAAATCAGTCACTCTGCATGGGTAGACATATTTTAAAGAAGAAAAACACCCACCATCAGCAACAGTTACGATAAGTCAACTTTGTACCAAACTTCTTTGGTGCCATTTCCCATTCCTATCTGTTGCTTCTTTCATCATTCTGGGTTATTTGTGTTGGGATCCTGTAGCGAACAGGATAGAATCGGTATATTATGTAACAAGTCATGTGACGATGTCACAGAGGAAAGATGAGAATAGCTGAGAGTGAGATCAAAGCAAGGAGTTTTGAAGAATCTGTATGAAGGGGATTCGAATTCGTGCTCCCAAAGTTACCCTACATTTTAGATTAGGCCCAGCATCAATCTGCACTTCAAATACACTCTAAATCTTTGGGCAGGTCAAACTCAGGGGTGCTAACTTGGATGAAATATTGAGGGGGGCCAAGTAAGCCCTACCCTGCATAATCGATCACATGACACGTTGCATGCATACTATTTGAATGGCAATGAGGAGGCCATTTTTAATTTTAATTTTAATTTTTTTAAAAAAAGCTGAATGTATGGCGGCCCTACTCAAATATTTTGTTGAGGGAGTTGAAGGGACATCAGCCCCTGGAAGTTGGCTCCTATCCCGGACATGCATCTACATATTTCTCTCAGCGTCATCAAGCTGTAGAGGTTCTAAATATTTTTTTGGACTGTATCTGGGCTCAGTTTTGGGGAAACTGAACATTTAACAGAATCAGAAAAGGTATATACATCTTCCGTTCCACCCTATGCAACAATAATCAATATCCCTTACCAAACATTTGTCATAATTCAGCTCACGTAATCAAATATATAACTCAGCTCATGTGATTAAATAAAATGCTCCAAAATAAAATATGCTTAGTAAAACTAAATTCAGGAAAATTCAATGCACTACACCCTTCAGAAGCAGGTGAAACATACAGAAAGAGTGGAAAAAAATGAACCACTTCAATATATCTTACAGATTCAATTGCTCTAATCATTTACTTAAAATATGTTTTACTTTCTCTCTCTCTCTCTATGTGATACTTTGAATTTTGAAGTAAAAACCACCTATAGTCAAAAATTTGGTTCCATTGTACATTAGTGCTTAATCCAAATGAGATCATTTACATTTATACTATCAATTCAGAAAGCTGGATTGGATTATTCAGGTTCTTCCAAAATAATGTGGAATTAAGTGCTCCCCACAAACACGTTCAAAGAAAAATAATGATGTTTTGTTTTATTTTGTTATTTCAGAAATGAGATACTTTTCAAATGTTCTCGGAATGAATTTGGCAGTAGAGATGCATACTGTGACCATTCTTTGTAGACAAAAAATTGACAGGAGTTTTTTTCTCTCTCTCTCTTTCTTTCTCTCTCTCCTTTTTTCTTTTTAAAAGTCTCTGTGACATCTGCTGGAAATACTACCAGCAAATGGATCATGTATTCCATTGCTTGGAAAGATGCAATTAGGTTCTGCAGGTTTGAAAAATAAACTCTAGTCTAAACCGTGTTGTCATGGAACCACTGGTCTGATTTTCAATTGGATAATTCAAGGTTTAATTATGGCTCCCGTGCTTATTCTGTTGAAACTGCCTTCCGGATATGATGGCTGTGATTTTTCAAAGCTGACTCCAAGGGATTTGGAGTGCCAGTTTCCATTAAAATTAATGGCAGCTGGGCACTGAACTTTCCTTAGGATGTACTTGAAAACCTCAGCCTACCTAGTCATCATTGCACAAGAGGAACAGTCGCACTTTGCCAGACTAATGGTTCATTCAACCCAACATCTCTGACATGGGCTAGAGAACCAGACTTCCTTGGATATAGAAAAGAAGTATATGGCACTATCAGATTGCACCTTTCTCAATTGGCCATTTCTGCTGGCAATTTAACACATTTCATGAAACAAGAATGGCCATCAACATTATTCTTGAAGCACACCACATGAAGGCTAAGCCTCACAGAAATAATGTGGGGGTAATGCCACAGCCACACTGCTAAGCAAGTGGGTAGCTTTGACAGTTAAAATGTAATAATTTCAAGGATTCCCCTCCCCTCAAGAAAAATAGGTGTGCAATTGTAAATACTGTATTTTTCGCTCCATAAGACACACTTTTTTCCTCCTGAAAAGTAAGGGGAAATATCTGTGTGTCTTATGGAGCGAATGGTGGTCCCTGGAGCTGAATTGCCCAGGGGCCAGAAAAGGATCATGCTTTTTATTTTACAAAGAGAAAAGGGTGTGTTGAAAGGACCCACTGATCAGCTGATCAGCAAGAGATCAGGAGAGAGGTAAGAGTCCCCAGCTCCCTTTCAGCCCTGCCCTCTTGCCCAGGCCTCCATTGTTGAATGTGTTGCAGAGGGAGGTTGTTTGTTTCCCCAGCAACATGTGACTGGCTGATTAGATTATCTGTCTGGAAACTGTAGAAAAGGCTCCCTTTCCTCTAGAAGCTGCAGAAATGTGAGTTGAACCCCATAAAAATGGGGCTTTTACTCTTTGCTTTTCCCCCTTTGCAAAAAAAGCTGCAAAACGTTTAGCTGATCCTCAAACAACAGGGTTTTTCCCTTTGCAAAAAAGCTGCAAAACTTTTAGCTGATCCTAAAAAAACAACAACCAGGGCTTTTAGAGGAGAAAAACCAGAAAAATATTTTTTCCCTTGTTTCCTCCTCTAAAAACGAGGTGCGCCCTATGGTCCGATGCGCCCTATGGAGTGAAAAATACGATATGTAAGAGGGAAATTCCATTAAAAAATGGGAATGGGAACAAGATAATCTTTGTAAATTTGTTTGTACTGATCCATCTTATATACTTATTCTTGTTAGTTTCAGGAATCATATTCAAATATTGTTGTGGCTTCCATATTTCTCCCCCCCCTCCCCTTACATAACACACTAACCAAAAGTTTCTATGGGCTTCCATATTTCTAGTTCTTTTCAACAAAGAGAAACCCTTTGCCGTGAAACGGGTCAATGTGCCTGAGATTGACACACTGTTTACTGACATCGCTGAGGCTTTCTACAAGCAGCAATGCCACTGCATGGCTATCCGGAAAATCATCCAGGACCTCAAAGACACCTATTGCTGTTCACCCGCAAGCAGTCTTTCTGTATGCATAGAGAAGATACAGCAAGAGCATAGTAAGTTGGTGGAAGAAATGATGCTGAAGAAAATAGAGTGTGAAAATTGAGAAGGCCAAGCCCTCCATTTTAGCATTGTGGGTTTATGCATGAACCTGAGGTGATTAGTTCAGTCTTTGTTCCTGGAGTTGCCCAGCAGCTCTTCATCTGGTTGGTAAGAGACGTGGGGACCTGAACCTATGTAAGCCTCAATAGGAACATTACCATATATTTTAACGACGGTACAAGATTAAGAACTGGGTCCCCAAATGCATGTTTAAGTTACAAGTATCTCTGTCAGTGTAAGGTAAGGTAAGGTAAAGGTAAAGGAACCCTGGATGGTTAAGTCCAGTCAAAGGTGACTATGGGGTTGCGGCGCTCATCTTGCTTTAAGGCCAAGGGAGCCGGCGTTTGTCCACAGACAGCTTTCCAGGTCATGTGGCCAGCATGACTAAACCGCTTCTGGTGCAATGGGACACCGTGACGGAAACCAGAGCGCACGGAAATGCCGTTTACCTTCCCGCCACAATGGTACCTATTTATCTACTTGCATTGGTGTGCTTTCGAACTGCTAGGTTGGCAGGAGCTGGGAAAAAGCAATGGGAGCTCACCCTGTCACGGGGGTTCAAACCACTGACATGCTGATCATCAAGCCCAAGATGCTCAGTGGTTTAGACCACAGTGCCACCTGCATCCCAGATGTCTTATCTGCAGAGCCCAGATATCATAGCAATAGACTGTTTTATGATGCATTGAAGCCCTTTTCACATGTTACTCGTGTAAAGGGCAAGCAGCCCCAGTTTTATGGGAAATGCCCATAAAACCTATGGTCAAAAAACAACTGCTGCCTCCCCCCCCCCCCGTGTGCACTTCTAATATTGGATAGCTTTAGCAAACACAGTAATCAAAAGTTGTGTGTCTCTTTTGTAGGAAATGTATACCTTTTTATGAATCCAGCAATTTCCATTTTTAACCATTTTTGGCATGTTCAGGACAATCTTTGCAGCTGGTATCCTTCTCTATGTATGCAGACTCTGCACATGATTTACAACCAGAATTGGTCAAGGTTCAAAATCCTGAGGGGACTTAACCTGAACAGGAACATGGCAAAGGTTGGCACAGGAGGAGGAACATGACTTTGTTGGCAGGGCTGAAGTAGCAAGGAACATACATGTACAGGTAAAGAGGCTAGCATGTCACCCTATTCTAGCACCCTGTCAAAGGACAGAATGGGAGGATTAGGGACAGAGGGGCAAAGCTATGCAAGAAACCCATGAGGGGGTGGAACATAACTGCACAGATGCATATATATTCATGCACCTGGTCCATCATAAAGAAGGACATTTATATACGTTTATCACATCATGATATAATTCTTTTATTTCTGACACCGTGTTGCATTTGGCTCAATGGCCAGGATACTGTGGGTGTTTACCTTAAGATAAATTCTGCACCAGCCTCTCCATCAGGTTCAAATAAAGAGAAGTTGTTGTCCTTTGAGTGGTCTGTTTGGTAGCATCACATTCCCAATGGGATGTGGGTGCCACTGTGGTCTAAACTACTAATCGTGAGGTTGGCAGTTCGAATCTGTGTGATGGGGTGAGCTGCTGTTGCTCTGTCCCAGCTCCTGTCAACCTAGCAGTTCAAAAGCATACCAGTGTGAGTAGATAAATAGGTACTGCTGCAGTGGGAAGGTAAATTGCATTTCCCTACACTCTGTCTTCCATCACAGTGTCCCGTTGCACCAGAAGCGGTTTAGTCATGCTGGCCACATGACCCAGAAAGCTGTTTGTGGATAAACACCAGCTCTCTTGGCCTGAAAGCGAAGATGAGCACTGCACCCCATAGTCAAATTCAATTTAACCGTCCAGGGATCCTTTACCTTTACCTTTACCTACATTACAAATGCCATCCAAAATTAGTTCGACCATTTCTTATGCTGGAAGCCGCCCAGAGTGGCTGGGGCAACCCAGTCAGATGGGCAGGGTACAAATAATAAAATGATGATTATTATTAAGTAGTGGGTAATGATGACTTGTGCTACTCTTAGGTAGCAATGTTAGGTGGAAGCAAAGATAGCAGACATGATTTCTCAGCGGCAATTCAATCTTTAGGTAACAGTCAGCCCAATCCTAAAATTAGCATCCATGCTGTGCATGGGATTCAGTTTATTTATCTTAAAAAAAAAACATTGTAAACAGTTAAAATCATTAGTAGGATTAGAATAACACTTGTAGTTTTGGACACAATGAAGAGGTAAAAGATCTGACATTGTACTAATGTTGTTGAATGTTCTGTCAGCTACCAGGCAGATATGCTGATCCTGCTGTTTAGAACTGGGGGATCATATGGGCAGAAATTTAGCCTTAAGGCTCCTTTTCAGGAGAAACTTGGCTGGATTAATTAATTCAGCTTCCTGCTTTTCTGCCTCTGTAAGTTATCAAGATGCTAAGGATTGTAGGCTTTATTTTTTTCTGTTGAATAACCTATTGACTGGGTTGCACATTGCATGGGAATGCTGTATCCTGGAGGGCCTTATATTATTTCCCCACTCTTTAGATTTTGACTTCCTGTGTATTACCTCTTCACATGCCTTTAAATCCAATCCTTCCTATGTAATGCCAGCCTTCTAAACTCATGCCAAAAGCTCAACAATGCCCTCTTCAGAAAGAAGAGCCAAGCGTTTGTGAAACCAACAATGAGAGAGACAAGAGGGCAATGTGAAAAGAGATTAGATCAGAATTCGTTAGAGAGACTTATCCAATACCTGATAGTTTTGTGTTGAATGAATAGCAGGAAAAAGCCATGGGATTATGGGTCAAATTCACCAGAGTGGCTTCAGTGAAGAGCATGCCAATGGGGTTATGCCAGGGATTTGTTTCTTACAAGAAAGTGGCATGGATAATCTTGGCTTAATATTGCCAAATGACTGTATTACAGCTCACATGCACACAGACATATATGTATGTATACAACTGTGTCGCTGATAAGTAAAGTGGAAATAATCAGATTTCATGACATGGCAATATCTTTGACAGCTGGCCACTGTTAGAAGCTTTGCTGCTTGAAGGGTTTAGCTTTCTTGGGACTAACACAATTAGCCTTCTTTCTTGGACTTAGGTCAAGTTGGAGCTTAACCACTTCTTTGTCTTTTCAGGTGCTTGCAATGTGCAGGTGCATATGGAGGGATACAGGTTCTGGCTGGAAGCAAAGGAGAAAAGGGTCCCTAAGAAACTGGAGTGGGCTCAGCAGCAGGTGGGGGAGCTGAACCGTGCCACCAAAGGAGTCATCAGCATGGAAACCAAGCTCCAGGAAATGATCTCCTCGGTGCTTCAGAACCAGGAGCCATTGGTGGAGAGAGTGAAAGTTGCAAACTCCGAATACCTAGACCGGATACGGCTAGAAGGAAACCTGAGAGAAAATATTGAGAAAACAATCCAGGCCAAACAGTTTTCGAAGGAGTTCAGAGAAGAAGTCAATAGTGTGCTTAGGGAAATGTCCAAATCAGCAGGGCTGACCTTGTAAAAAGAGTCGAGAAGGAACCTGTTCTATTCTGCCTTTTCCACCACAAAGATGAATTCAGGCGATTGCAACAGATACTTAAGATGAAAAAAAAATGCACAGAAATTAAAAGTGATCACAAGGTTTCTATGAGAGGGAGTTGATGTAACCATGCGTCAGAAAATAACCAGAGATGTGCCATAGAGTTGTTCTCCAGAACCTCCCAATAAATTAGTGGCAAGAATGAAGAAGCACATCAATTCTGGTTAGGTGTCTCTTTCCACATATTTGTATCATAATTGATATGGAAATATTTAGTCATAGAGCAGTAATCCATGCAGTCTTTAGAGTCAACCCTGCAAATTAAGATCAGTGCATAGCTAGAGTAAGGAAGCTGGAATGACTTTTTCTTTTTCTTTCAAAATGTATATTTTGTCAATGTCTTCTTATTTACTCTGAATTGCAAATAAATGCTTTTTCTTGGTTTATCTGCTCTAGAATTGTGTTAGGTCTTCAAGCTCAAAGTTATACCAAATGCTTTGATGTTTTGTTTGTCAGTGATCTAAGAAAGGGATGTTGTTGTTGTTCAGTCGTTCAGTCGTGTCCGACTCTTTGTGACCCCATGGACCAGAGCACGCCAGGCACGCCTATCCTTCACTGCCTCTCGCAGTTTGGCCAAACTCATGTTAGTAGCTTCGAGAACACTGTCCAACCATCTCATCCTCTGTCGTCCCCTTCTCCTTGTGCCCTCCATCTTTCCCAACATCAGGGTCTTTTCCAGGGAGTCTTCTCTTCTCATGAGGTGGCCAAAGTACTGGAGCCTCAACTTCAGGATCTGTCCTTCTAGTGAGCACTCAGGGCTGATTTCTTTGAGAATGGATAGGTTTGATCTTCTTGCAGTCCATGGGACTCTCAAGAGTCTCCTCCAGCACCATAATTCAAAAGCATTGCCTCTCATTTGCCTTCTCTTTTGATAGCCCTCAAAGCACAATAATGATAAAGAATAAAATTAATTAGCATTAGTGTTGAGGCAAAATCCCTTCCTCACTACATCACCACCACTGCATTTGTTTTTGTTTTGCTTTTTAAATCTTTAAGATAATATTTTAGTTTCAAGTTATGTTGCTTTGACTGTATACTCTATATTTGACTTTCTTTGGATTGTTTTATTTATGTTTTATTGATTTGATATGCTGTAAACCGCTTTGAGATTTTTCTTAAAAATATAAAGCGGTATGAAAATTAAATAAATAAATAAATTTGAGAGCTGCAAATTTAGAAGGCAATTTGGCAACTCGTGGGGAAACAATGGGGCCCTTTCCCCTTTGCGTTGTACACAATTTTTCTACGCAGTAAAATTCTTAATGCAACAGCAGAATCCTGTGCGAGTCTACTCAACAGTTCAGTAGGATTTACGCCCAGGTAAGTCTGAGGCTGCAGTCATATCTGTGCCCTGATATTGTTGCCTTTGGGTGGTGGTGGTTAGGGTGGTATGGAGAGGAGAACTGATGAGGGGAGCTCTACCATGGCCATGCTGGGTTGGCCTGGATGGGAGTTGGAGTTTAACAACATACAGAGGGGACCAGGTTGGATAACCCTGGCATAGAGTGGTGTAGTGGTTAAGAGTGATAGACTCGTAATTTGGTGAACCGGGTTTGTGTCTCCGCTCCTCCACATGCAGCTGCTGGGTGACCTTGGGCTAGTCACACTTCTCTGAAGTCTCTCAGCCCCACTCACCTCACAGTGTGTTTGTTGTGGGGAGGAAGGGAAAGGAGAATGTTAGCTGCTTTGAGACTCCTTCGGGTAGTGAAAAAGCGGGATATCAAATCCAAACTCTTCTTCTCTTCTTCTTCCTTTGGGTAGTGATAAAGCGGGTATCAAATCCAAACTCCTCCTCCTCCTCCTCCTCCTCCTCCTCCTCCTCCTCCTCCTCCTCCTCTTCTTCTTCTTCTTCTTCTTCTTCTTCTTCTTCTTCTTCTTCTTCTTCTTCTGCCAAAAGGAGTTATCTCCCTCCTCCCCCTACCACATGGAAGCTGAATAGCGGGGCTGGGGATTTGCTGAAGTGTTTGCACACAAATACAATACATTTAATGGGATGTCTTGTGAGCCATTAGTCTTCAGTGTCTGAGAGTTTTACACAGCCAAAGAAGTCTATAATTACACACCACAAACCTCACCCTTATTATGTGTTTGACTCAGTCCAGTATGCCCAGGCATTTCTAAATGCACATGTATATACCTCATGGAATACATTAACTTTCTCATTCTGGCTTTCTTTAAGGAACAAAATAGTCCCAGACCTAAATGTGGAACTTGATTATCCAGTTAAAGTAAGTCTACCAAGGGCGGCTTCTAAAGTGAGTTTCACCATACATGTTATTTTTCAAAAAATACGTATCAAAACATGGGTGTAACATGGCCAAGTATATGTTTTTGTTAAGTGTGGATACCCTGAGCTTTTTTTTTTTTACTAACTCAGAGCCAAGGCATTGTGATTGTCTTGGGGTGCCTGTAATTTGACAGTCAGTACTTTGCGAAAGACAATCAAGCACATACTGGATTATTTCACTCTGCCACCAAAGTACAACAAACACCGAAATTCATCTCTGATGACATGGAAACGAATTTGATGAATGAATGATTAAAAGGAATAAGTGATCAGCAGCCTGCAAGCATATCAGGATGAATGCTAATAGTCATGTAAGCACCTCATAAGTGTATCAAAACAAATGTTCAAGAAAGATTGGACATAGCCTAGCACAAGCTTTGTGAAAGCAAATCAGAATGAATGCTAAATAGTTTGTCTGGAGGACAAAGGCGGGATAGTGCAGGATGCATACAGGTGCCTGTCCAGATAATTCCAGGAACTCCAAAATCCAAGAAGAAATTTGGAAGTAAAAGCTTCCAAGCCTTCCATGACAACAAATTCATGTGCAATAGCACCCCCCCCCCCAAATACAGTCCTATAACCCCCTCCCCCAAATTTCTGATAAATATATCATTTCTGTTTCAGGAGAACAAACAGATCACTATCCCACACAGGTCAAACATTGAATGATTTACTCTTTGAAGCTCTTCCTTTAACATTGTAACACAACATACAGTGATGTCATCCCCAAAACATTCATGAAGGAAGTATGCTGTTTTTTTTTTTTTTGTTAACCATGTCAATCTGCTCTGGGCATGCATCGCTATTCTTCTTTATATTTTCTGTGTACATTAGTGTTCCCGTGACCAAAGAGTCTGACTCAGAAGTCCTTAAGGCCCTGGTGCTTCCCAGTCCTTCGAGGAAAAGAAGATTTCATGAAAATATCTGGATCCCATCTTGACGTCATTCAGGACGACGTGTCCTTCAGACCCCGCTTGGCCTAATTATCCTCCAGGCAAATCCTACTTTAAAAGTCAGGAAGAACCTTCTCCATACCCTCTTAACCCTCCCTTTTAAGCAGGAGCTTTCCAGGCCTCACCCCTCTGCTTCCACATCATGATGAACAGACGTGATCTTGCATAGCAGCTGTCCACCCAGAAGCTCCCAGGCCAGCAGCTTATTACTTGGCAGGGCCGCAGAGCCAAAGCCCATAAACCAGAGGAGGCTGGAACAGTTTCCCATATATACCGCCAAGAAGCAAGCAGCATGTGACACAGCCCGCCCCTTCATTGTGACTGTGGTGTTAAGTCTTCCAGAAAAGGAAATGTTTATGAGACGGGGAGAAACAAAGGAGGAAACTTGCAAGACTGCGTTCCATGTAGGTCAGCTTTTCTTAGAAAACTTAGAAGGATGTAGCCCCAGTACCCAAAGCAATGCCCCCACACCCTGGTGCCATTTTACTGCCTGGTATTTGATTGTTACTTGGTGCGGCAAAACGGAACCCAGCATATTTGTTCTACACGTTTAAACTGGTTTAACAGCCATTCAGTTTCCCAAGGGATTGCTGGGAACAGCCGCTCGCTGAGGGGCTGGCTAGGGCTCTGTAATAAAATTCTCAAACTGCCTTTCCCAGGATTCTTTGGAAAGAGCCATGACACTTACAGAGCAAGCCTGCGGATGCCTACTCTGAAGTAAGTCACACTGAGCTTTGTAGTAAGTTCCACATACGTGGGTTTAGGGCTGCCGTCTTGCAGCACAATCCTATGCATTGCCTACACAGAAATAAGCTCCACTGAGGGTTTGGTAACAAGTATACCAGTAAGGATGGGAAGTAAAAAAAAGAAAAATATATCCAATGTCTGTGAAGTAAATCTGCTAAATTTTTTGAAACTTAATAAAAAAATCAATTCTTAAAAAGAAAAAGAAATAAGCCCCACTGAGATCACTGGGGCTTGTAGTCAAGGGTGTATATCAGAGACAGGGAACCTGAAGCCCAGAGCCCAAATGCAGCTCTGAAAAGTCTTAACCCTTTCCTCAAGCCACACACCTTCTCGAGCTGCAGCCCTGATTTGTACCTTCCTTGAGTATTCTTGCCTGACTTGAACTTGTCCTTGAGCACTGATAAATTTGCGTCTCGCTTGCCTAGATGGTGAGTGGAATGAATGTATGAAGAAACTAGCCTGCTGCTACACAAAGGTAAAATTTGTGTTTATTGCCCCACCCAACTTTGTTTCCTTTCAGCAGCAATAAGAAATTATTAATTAGTATTATTATTATTTGCATATTAATATATCTGTTATATAAGTACCATGCCACTAGAGCAGTGATATTTCCAGGGCCGTTTACAAGGAAGAACGTTAAAGATAAGGTATCAGTGTATAAAATAATACATGAAAATTAAAAAGGGGGAATTAAAGGTGTCTTACCTTCTTCCCTGAATCAACATGGCTTACAAATAACAATTACAGATGTCCTTGGCCTGGTCTGGTCTTGAAAGCAGCAATAATAGTAATAGTAATAGTAATAGTAATAGTAATAGTAATAATAATAATAATAATAATAATATCATCATGGAAGTAGGAGCTGGGGGACCCTATGCTTCCAATGGCCCAATCAAGACCAGAAAACAATTGGCCTCTCCCACAATATGATATCACAATATGATTGTCCCATCAGAACACTCCCAAAAAATAATAATCCAATTACCCAGAGAAAAAATAGAGCATCCTATTGCCTAAGCTCCTTGAGATATTTTGTCATAGGAAAGGGAGAAAACTAAAAGTGCAGCTGGACTCTCTATCATGGACGGGATACATCAGGGGTAGCCAACAAGGTGCCTTCCAGATGTTTCAGACTACAACTCTTTATCAGACACACTCAGGAAGGCCAATGGTCGGGGATGCTGGGAATTGGAGCCCAAAACATCTGAAGGGCACCACATTGGCTAACCATGGGGTAAACAATTCAACTGAGTTAGCTGGACTCTTAAGTTGTTGTCCTTATGTTCCTTCATTTAGCCCTGACATACATTCCTTAATACAGTATTGTAGAAAATTGTTTAATGTGGAGGCATTAACAACAGCCATTTGCCATAACTGCCTTTAAAGCTTTCATCATCATCATCATCATCATCATCATCATCATCATCATTTTATTACTTATACCCTGCTTCTCTGGCTGAGTTGCCCTAACCACTCTACTTAGCTTCCAACACATATAAAAACATAATATAACATCAGATTTTTTTATTAAAAAAATCCAGATGTCTTCTAAAAGTCAGATAGTTGTTTATTTCCTTGACCTCTGATGGGAGGGCATTCCACAGGGCGGGCGCCACTACCAAGAAGGCCCTCTGCCTGGTTCCCTGTAACCTCACTTCTCTCAGGGAGGGAACCACCAGAAGGTTCTTGGAGGTGGACCTCAGTGTCCTGGCCAAACAATGGGTGTGGAGACATTCCTTCAGGATCACTTAGTGTCACCTGAGTCACCATTCCAGTTGTTTACCTTTACCATGAGTGAAGAAAGTGTCTTATTTAGAGGAGTCGGTCACTCACAGATGTCCTCTTTCTGAATGAAGTTCATGATCTTTACATGACGACAATTTCTGTCTCACCAATATTCCTTCAGCTCTGATGCCCCTAACGGCAAAAGCCTGATAGGCCAATGACGAAGCTAAATTATTACTATTCGCCTAAGTCAGAACGATAAAGCCAAGGGTCTATTCAGACAATAAGTCAAATAAGATTATGAGTAAGAAAAAAAAAATTGGCCGAGCTTCCTTCCTCCCATATGATTAAGAAACAATAATACAAAGCTTTTTCAAGAGCTCCAAAAGCAGAGAAGGGGCTATGGTTAAGTGATATATTTCAGGCCTGCGACTGAGCACAGTGTAAGTTACTTTTGCCACTGCTGACTGTTTATTATGTTTGTCTGGTTGCCTGGGGAACCAGCTCACGCCGTTTCACTCATTTTATAATGTTCCTGTAAATGTTAGGTAGGGCCGGGATTTATTATGCACTGTCAACACCTCAAATGGAACGCGCCGCTGAGCTCCACTGACTTGGCAACGTGCCGGTGCTTAGTCCCCATTTATTTCTTTTTTTTAAAAAAAACAACCCAAAAAACTTTCTGCATCCAGATTTTCATGCAAGTAACCCAATGTTTGTGTATGTTTCTGTTTGCTTGTGTACATCTCTCCAACAAAACAAAACAAAATAACCTGTAAGCTTCTGAGTGAAGCTGGCTGCTGGAGAAGAAGTGCTTGGGCATTTGTGTCAAGGGAACAACTGAGTTAGCAAGCAACCAACTCAGCCAATTGCTGTTGGGTGGAATCAGTGACTTGTTATTTGTGAGAGGTAAATTTTTAGGGGAGGGAGGCGTGGGGATCTGTTTACTGAGAGTGTTTCTCTTCCCTAAGCAGTATGACCCCATCGTCACCAACCCAACAGCCCTCTGTTGCCTTGGGAGATGAGTAATGAAAATTATCAAGGCTGGAGCGTGCTGGTTTTCGTTTCCTTCGTCTGTCCCGAGCATGACAGAGCATATTTGACTGCAAATTAGCTGGCATAAGGCACAATAGATGTCTTTGGGAAAACAGGACAATTGAGCTGGGATAAATAAAGGGAAACAGGGTGAGATCGTTGCCATCTTAAATTCAGTTGGTGTCTTGCCATGGAACAGAACCACAATATTCGATTTCTGCATTGTTTGCAGAAGTTCAGCTTGGCACCAAATGTTTTGTGATAGCACTCTGCTGAATTTTTATCTCTATATATGCTGATGTACCACTTTGCTTTAGAAAAAGTATTCAAAACCATAGATCAGTTTACATAGGGGTACTTTTTTGTTAGTTTTTGTGAGCAGGTAGTATGTCAGTTCTGTCCCTTAAGTGACTTGCGCTTTTACTCCCATAAGTAAATGTGGTTGGTCTGGATATCACTTATAGTCCTGAATTGTAGAAATGAAGGCTAGAATAACAGTAACAACTCCTATACCTAGGTTTGTGCAATATATCCCTTTCATATAAACCTATGCCACATAGCTGATAACTATTACTTAGACATCAGCTTCATTACAGATGAAGACATATGGATTTGCGGGGGACCCTCCTAAACCCTAGAAATCAATAAATTATAATTAATTGGGGTAGGGATGAAAGTACAAACTGCAGAACTGTGCCAGGCAAGGAATGCCTGGGCTGGCTTATGCAAACCATCCTGGCCAGCCTAGCAAAGAACCAAACTGTTAACATGACAAAAAGGGGTTAATGGGCCTTCTGAAAAGAATCCTTTGGCCTGGGGAAACAGGCATTGCCAAAGTGATGGGGTATATGTTTGAAGTGGCAGGAAAAGAGAGGGAAGAAGGGGAGAGAAAAGACAGGGATCCATCTTGGGAAGGTTGGCTGAAGGCTGGCTGGCTGAGATGCCTTGGATCCCAAGGCTGCAGTGCTGTGGGGGACAAGCCCCTCTTGAAATGACCATGCTGAGAGATCTGAACTCCCTCCATGCAGTCTGAAGGTGTAAATAGTTGAATAAACCATATTTCTATAAGCTATGACAGTCTCCGCTATGTCTCAATTCTCCCAAGGAGCACAGGCCCTGGTTGAGTGCCTGGAATCTTGCAAAGAGTAGGGGTGGCACCCAGTTTTTGTAACAATACAAACACACAAACAAACAAACAAACAAACAAACAGTACATATATGTACACACATAGCTGGTGGCAACAAAGAATGACTTTACAGCTCAGCAGCCTTTCTAATCAATCTGTCTTTCAGCATAGGAGGCAACCACAGCAGCAAGACTATGTCAGCAAAATCACAGCTGCTCCTTTTAATTGCCTCCTAATTTGACTCTCTGGAGCTGGCTAATTTGAACAGTTCACCTCTAGGATCCTGTGAGGTCTCCGATGCTAATTGATTTTGTCTTGCTTAATCAGAGCCGCAAAAAGCAGACCTCATTTATGCTGACTGTTTTCTAAGCTGAGTTCTGGCACTGGGTGATAGAATGGAAAGAAAACACACACACACACACACACACACACACCCTGAATGGGGAGGGGGAGGCCATCAAAGCACTTGTTGGCCAAAATCTGATTAAAATTGCAAGAAGCCAAGGCTCGGTGCTGAAAGGTGAGATTCCACTATATATTATATATATAGCTTTATAGCCCTCGAAATGCATTATGAGGAGACCTCAAATGACTCTGCGAAGCCTTGGTATATTATATGCATGAAACATTAAAAAAGCAAACTTTCAGACTTGTAACACTGTTTTGAAATGTGGCTTTTCAAACATTTCCCTTTCTTTCTTGTGCTCAGTGTCAAGATAAGATTTAATGGAAAAACAATAAAACATTCTTCATATACATAAGAAAAAAGGGAGAAGTATAAATCAAAGAATGGGGTATTTCAATTTCTTTCCTTTTCTTTTTTTCTTTTAAAAACAATTTAGTTTACATAGTTATAATATAGGGCACATTCTGTTATTCTAGATCCATAAGCTGTATGTATTCATATCTCTGGAAGTGGTAGGAAAAGAAACAAAGCAAGGTGTGCACATTTGACTCTATAACACCCTCAGTAATATTCACAGTCCTATAGTATGTATGTATGTATGTATGTATGTATGTATGTATTTATTTATTTATTTATTTATTTATTTATGTGTAGCACCACAAACACTGACATGACTGTTTAACCACTCTCTATTGGCAGGCAACCCCTCCCAAAGTTGCCTGCCCCATGTCCAATAAAGGCTGTTGTGTAGGAGCCATCCAGATGTTATCTGACACATTCTACATCAGGCATAGGCAAACTCGGCCCTCCATATGTTTTGGGACTACAATTCCCATCATCCCTGACCACTGGCCCTGTTAGCTAGGGATCATGGGAGTTGTAGTCCCAAAACATCTGGAGGGCTGAGTTTGCCTATGCCTGTTCTACATCCCCCAGAATCATGGGTTCCCACTTGTTTGGGAACCCTCCATGGATACACAAGGTAACCTGCTGCCGAATGACACTTAATACATGCGACGGGGTAAGAGGATTCACAAGGTTCTGGGAGGTGGGGATATTATGTACATCTCCACATGTGCTCTCTTCAGGTGCGCAGAGAGCTAATGTCATACCTCTTATGTGTTGCATACAATTGACACAGGCAACTCAGCTTACCAAGATATCCAAATGCATTTTCTGCCATTGGCAAATTGCTTATATCCCATTCCAAGAGCAATCCAGAGTTAATCGCTTGTAGTCTGATTATACAAGATAGTTTGTAGCATTAGGATACACGATAGTTTGCAGCATAATGATACAAGTAGCATGATGATACAGAAAAAGTTATCAACACTAGGATGGTGTGTAAATATTAGGAGTGTATCAGATTCAGATGGATGCCAAATCCTGGCCCAAAGTGGGCTGATTTGGATAGATTTTGGGCTTGCCCAAATGAAAACAGGGGCATCCAAATTAATTTCAACATGGGGGTGGTGTGGGGGAACTCTGGACAGTAGGTATCCCAAAAGAGAAACCTTTCTTCCAAGCTTGGTGTATAAGGAAAACACTATGGTAGGGAAGGAGAAGCTCTTTTGTGACTGACAGGTCTAACATCTAACAGGGAGCAAAGTGCTTGGGGATGGAATGTTGAAGTAATGTGTCATCTTGTTTTTGTCCATTCTGTGCTCTTTGCTAGTTTTCCTAGTCACATGCCCAAACACCCACTTCTGTCAAATTAGTTTCTGCGACTTTTAGTTGCAGCTGAGCAGAACACAAACCTGAAACTGTTTTCTTTATTTTTAAAAAATGCAATAACACACTAGCTCCTACACATTTTCTTCGTTTATCCTACGGGACATTTCCCCAGGGCCTCTGCTATGATGTATACCATTTTCACAATAAAACAAGCACAAAAACAGGGAAGGAAGCAAATTCATCTTACTTTTCCACAGGGAGTCAGGCCCTTATATTCCCAGAGGGGCTTCAACTATGCACATCCCCCCCTCCACTTAATCACCACCCATTGATCACTTCATTGACCCAAAAATTCCCTATTCCCTGGGAGGATCAAAAAACTGAAATCCCCCTCTCAGATTTCTATTCACTGGAATTTGGAGCCGTTTAGGAGCTAAGCCACGCCTCTTTTATTTTCCAAGCAAGGGCCCCCTCTTCTTATTGAGTGCTGCAGCAGGACTATAAATGTAGGGCAATGAAACAAAGAAGGAGCCCCGCCTGATAAAGTGTTCAGCCCCAGTGACAAAGTGTCAAGGTAACAAGTGGGTTTGGCAGCAAGGTGAGGAGACTAGACATACTACTCCCATTTTTTTTCCACCTGAAAAATCCCAAGTAAAGGAACTTGGCAAAGAACAATAACAGTTATGTTGTTATGCAGACAACCCTGCTAGCTATCTAGCATATGGTGCAAAATGTCTCATGGATGACTACCAGCCTGCTAGACAGAAGTCTTGGGATGTGCTCAGCAGTGGAGCAAGCCCATTGGGTGCCTGGGGTGGCGTGCGTGTCCTGAGTCCGGGGGCTGGGCCAGCCACCCATGGGGATGGGACCAGTCATGGCAAGATGCTCCATGGGGCCTCCAAGGAGTCTGCCTGCCTCCTCCCACTCAGCCGCCCTACAGCTGAGAGGGAGGTGGCAGGCAGACCGTTTGGGGAGAGATGGGTGGTTCGGGCGCACTGCAAATCCCGGGGTGAGTGCCACCTGACATTTTGTCACCCCCCCTCAGTGGTGGCACCTGTGGCGGACCGCCCCCACCACACCCCCTTTGCTCCGCAACTGGGTGTGGTCGGTACAATTTGGCCGGCAGGAAATGAGTTTATTCCTTTAAGACTGTGCTTCTCAAAGGATGTGGTGTAGCACACTGGTATGGCAGGAGAGGATGGTGAGTGTAGCAGGAAGATTCAAGGACAAATAAACATCTAAACATTTCAGTGTAGTGCAGTATAGTATAGTATAGTATAGTATAGTATAATCAAATTATCCTTTTTTATTTGCAAAATATCTTTTCAAAATAAGCATTGCTAGGAGTTGTTGGTTTTCGTTTTCCAATGTATTTCAAATCAATAAAATGATTAAAGTAGATGAATAAATGAAGAAATTAAGATAATTTGGATATGAAGAAGATATTAAAAATAAATTTAAGGAACCACAGAAAGAGGGGGAAGAATGTCAAGTTTTGAAATGTTAAAATGACTGTAAAATTATTGAAATGTATAAACCTGAAAATTATAATTTATTTATTTTTTAAATGGGGTAGCATGAGCAAATTTTTATTCTGAAAGTGCGGGCCAGAGAAAAAAAAAGTTTGAGAACCAATGCTTTAAGGCCAAGGTAACTGAGCTGGGGAAGCTGAGAGAGGCAGAGAGGTTTATTGAAAAAGATTTCAGGGACATGATAGGGGCATCCCACTCCCAAGAGTGACAGCTCTTCTTTTGCTGTGGATAATGAGGGCCTTGGGGAAAAAGGAGGGGGTTACTCTAAGGAAGAAGGAAACGATCCCTTAGAAGGGGCCCATTCCTTGGTAGAAAGACAAATGATTTTCTTGTAGTGAGGCTGCTCCTCTTGGTAGTTGACATTCCAGCCATTAGGGATATGGGCAGGTGGGTTTGTGATGGGTGTGCTGACCACATGCGGAATATGGTTAAGTGCATGCAAGTTTATGGTACTTTCATCCCAAAGTTTCATACCCAGGTGTTTGCAGGATGAGGGCTTATAGCAAATTTTGCTGGGTCTTTTGACAGCTGCAAAATTCTACTGTCAACGATCGACTTGCTGAAATTGTGGGGTCTTTTTTTAAAGTTAGAAACAGGCCATAAGCCTGAAAAGATTTATAGGTTCATTTAAAAATATTTATCATTTTAAATGCAGCTGTGATGCCATTGACCGCAGATAGACTGGTAAACTACTTAGAAAGAGAGACACATTACATAAAACAATATATCTAGATAGGTTTAAAGAGCTTTTGTCATGCATGGTCTACCTTTGAAACATATTTTACCAAATCCCCATTTATTTTCTTTCTATTTCTTCTCTTTACTTCCTTTCCCATCATTTCTACTCACCAAGGCACTTGTGTAAATAGAGGTATTCCCTCTTACAAATAATGATCTCCTAGTATCGCTGTCAGTCGCTGCTTTGTCTCATTAGGCTGGATTCTCTTGACACTGCTGTAGAGATAAGCAGCTCACTTGCATAAATACGAAGCATTTGAAATTCACTTGCCAAGTATAAAAGTCTGGTTGGGATAGACAAAAGGTAGAACTGGAAATCCACTGGGCAGAGATCTCTGGGTGATGTGCAATACTTAGAGCTACAATACCCCTCACAGAGCTATGTGAGGGGTAAACTATAGCTCCCGGGGGCTCTAAATGCATGCTGTGTACCCAGCCTTACTCTGCATACTCAGAAGTCCTATAGAAATTAATGGGACTTAATCCCAGGTATATGTACTTACTTCAAACAAGGCCCATGGAACTCAATGGGACTTACTCCAAGTGGGCATGAATATAATTCTACTGGAAGTTGTCATCTGATTTTCGCTAAAATAAACAGAAAAGTGAAAATTATCCCAGGTGTCTTTTCCCTTCATGTTTCACTATCCTGACATCTACTGGCTACAATTCTGTGATACATCCTCCCAGAAAAAGAATCATAGAATCATAGAGTTGGAAAAGACCACAAGGGCCATCCAGTCCAACCCCCTGCCAAGCAGGAAACACCATCAAAGCATTCCTGACAGATGGCTGTCAAGCCTCTGCTTAAAGACCTCCAAAGAAGGAGGTTCCACCACACTCCTTGGCAGCAAATTCCACTGCCGAACAGCTCTCACTTTCAGGAAGAGGTGCCGTAACTCACCCTGAACACCTCCCTTATTTTCTTAGAATGGCAATGGCACCAACCTGAGAGGTGCCAGAATGTGTTCTGGCGAGTTCCAGCTGAAGGTAAAACTATGATCGTTCTCCGAACTTAAAAAAATGGATGGATAGGCAGAATATATGGGTGCAGTTGGCTTGGTCCCATTCTTCTGCACTTGAAAGAAATGTGAGAAGCAAGGAAGTGACGGAAGGGAAAGCAAATTCCAGCCTGTGATTAGAATGCTTTGGCATTGACATTATAGCTTCTTAGAAGAAGCACATGATTAACTTGTGAGCCTTTTAAATGGATACCATGGATAAAGGATAGATCTGGCTATTGCACTGTAGGTATGCCACCTTGTTTCTGGGTTTAGCTGACAGAGCAATTCCTTTGGATGTCTGAGATGAAAGCCAGGCAGCCTCTTATTCAGGATAGCTGAGCCCTAATAGCTTTATCCACTGCAGACAATGCAAAAGCTCACAAAACCACATATGATATACTTCCAGCACAGTATGGTAGCCCCATATAGTCATGTTTTATTAAGCTTGCCCAGTGAAATAGAAAATGACTTAACATTAGCCCTCAAGGTGGGGAATGGCAGAGTCAGACAGTGGCTTAGAGAGTACACATCAATCTTCTAGGAAGTTTCTTGCCCTCCCTCCTGTTGGTAATTTTCATATTCTTTTCATTATTTCCCTTTCCCAAATCCTTAGAATACATAAAGCTTTTGCTCAGGAAAGCTGAAAGTTTTTGAAGCAAGGCATTATAAGGGATGCGTTGGCACACAAGCTGTTTCATTCATCATTCAAACTTCCATTTTCTCTTCCATTTTTGTTTTTGTTTGCATTTATTTCACAATGTTCTACTACATCCCATATTTTATTTAACACATGCACACACCTATTTGCCAAATGAGAGTATGCACAGATACTGATATGCAAATATCTAAGACCGAATGAAGATGGGTATGAAACGAAATCAGGATAAAATGTGAAGTGTGATGGGATTACCAACCTTCCACTCCTGGAAATTCTTGATCCTGTAATGTTTTTTGAATTCTTGCCTCCCGACTCCAGAATAAAGACATATTGCTTAAATTAAGAGCCACAACTTTATTAAATCACAAAGGAAGGATGTCACAGAGCTAGCACAGTGGTACCTCGGGTTACAAACCCCTCGGGTTACAGACACTTCAGGTTAAAAACTCTGCTAACCCAGAAGTAGTACCTCGGGTTGAGAACTTTACCTCAGGATGAGAACGGAAATTGTGCGGTAGCGGCGCAGTGCGGTGGTGGCCCCATTAGCGAAAGTGCGCCTCAGGTTAAGAACGGTTTCAGGTTAAGAACAGACAGAACAAATTAAGTTCATAACCCGAGGTACCACTGTATGTTTAAACCTCTCCCCCTTATTGGACAGTGTGGGTTACCTAGACTGCTTATAAGGTGGAAGGTAGGAGACCAGATCTTCTGTTGTCTACCTTTCTAAAGAGCAACTCTACTCTGTTACATAGCATCAGATGATCCTAAGACTGACTCTGTCTCCTTTTTGGCTCAGGGACCAGTCAGCTTTTTTATTTTCCTCTGCCAGTCAGAAAGCCTGTGGGAATACACTTCGTGGGTGCGCTTGCACCTACGGTCGTTTATATCTGTTTACTGTCAATTATGTGCTATTTGATGTATACCTCCGCGTTAAAGTGAAAGTGAAAGGAGGATCCAGTAGGCGACTTGCCGCTGAGATCCCTCCGCTGGGACTTTTTGGCTCCAAGTTTAAATTGTTTAATGGTCAGTTAATCTGCTTCCCGCCCTTTTCAAGGGCAGCAACAGTGTTCTGATTGGTAAAAGTATTGATCATGACGTTATCTGAGATAGGTGTAAGACGAGATAAGATAACAGCTAGCTAGCGTGAAAGACGGCTTTAGAGCGGACAAGCCCAGAGAGAAAGTTGCGTGGCAAGGTCTAGAGAGAAGAAACAGCCCACGCGGGTCAGCCAAAGCCATCTTAAAAGAGACCATGGTCATTTGTCTTTATTTCATTTTAGTTTGAATTTTACCGTTTACTAGTTTCTTATTTGGCTGTCGTTTTGGCCACCTTTATTTTGGTGCTTTACTTTTGGGAACAACTTAGGAGGTTGCAAGTGCCTGCAGATCCATCTACGAGGCATTCATTCATCCGATCAACTCACTCATCCTTCAGATTCAGCCTGGCGGACAATCTACTTCATGGCGCGGTGTGAGCTGGGCTCCGGAATTACCGGCCGTCCTGTCCACAGGCTTGGCCGGTGCCCGTGCAAGGACGCACGTGAGGCGCTGGCCACAGATCCCCCGGCAACTGGTACCCCGCGTGCAGTTGACCTTGTCCTGTGCGCGGGAAGCTCCAGCAAAGAATCCCTGCAAAAGCCCTGGGGGTAAATGAAGCTGTCAGGATCTAAGGGGTTCCCTTCTCAGATCCCTTTCATCCAGCAAGCTGTGAGAGGTTGCTTTGCCAGCCTGTCCCACTTCACTACTGTTATACCTAAGAATGCTTTCCAGTGTACCCCCACCTGGCTGTTGGGATCTTTTGACAAACTTCCTTTGCATCTGTCCCCAGCACATGACAGTGCAGAATGGGGACACCTTCCCCAAACCATCAAGGGAAAAGAGCTCACAATTGCTTCTTGGTCCTAAATGGCAGGTGGCAATGCTTGGCTATTCTGTGGACAAGTAGGTAACCTACCACTTCCTCCTCAAACTGAGACTAGAAGAAATCTTCAAATTCACTCTGAGACCTGGCCGGTCCTATCATTGGATAGCCTCAATGTGTCAATGTGGATAGCCTCGCCCCAACAGTCTCATTCTGCAGCCTGGCAGGGGTCATGGGCAAAGCTGGACTCGCCCACAACCCGGAGGTTGGAATGTGTTGCCATTTCCCCAAATTGTCTCAACAGGCAATTGGCTATTCCTGGTTGCTGAAACAGAAAGGCTAAGCTGACTCCAGAAAACGAAAATGGGACAAGAATGAAATGAAAGCATTGCCTCTAACCGATAGATGGTTTTATTTAATGTGCTTTGAGCTTAGCTAAGGTTCTGTATCTTGCCCAATTGGAAGTTACAAGATTGTTCAGGTGTTTATTATTTGAAGAGGAAGGAAAGGGAGAAATACCCAGAGAACCCAGTTACAGGTAGGTAGCTGTGTTGGTCTGCCATAGTAAAAAAATAAAAATAAAAAAATTCCTTCCAGTAGCACCTTAGAGACCAACTAAGTTTGTTCTTGGTATGAGCTTTCGTGTGCATGCACACCCAGTCTGCCTTAAAGCATCCGGGATTACTTAAAACCAGCCTTTCAAAGGTTCCCTTTTAAGCTGGGAAGGGATGCACTCTGCTGAACTCACAAGCGTGAGGAAGGATATTCTTGAATAAATATATTCTCTCCTAGCATCTACACACATCACTCCACACTTCACACACCTTCCTCCTGCACAGCCAGGAGAACGACATCTGCCAAGATCACTTTGATTTTCAACTTAGTGGTACATCCCAAGTGAGCAGGAATCCCAGTTAAAACCAAGCAATGGTGGGCTGCTAAGCAAAACTTCAAGCCATGGCTTATGAGGAAGGCGTGTGCCATTTGTTATAGCCTAAACCAGGATTCCCAGTTTGTACATCGTACTAAGCCAAAAATATTTAAAACTTGAAGAAGTCCTCTTGACTGCAGGAGGAGAGGCAAAAGGAGCATACAAGCTTTGCTCAGGCTTGTTGATGTATGTTGTTCAGTCGTTCAGTCATGTCAGACTCTTCGTGACCCCATGGACCAGAGCACGCCAGGCACGCCTATCCTTCACTGCCTCTCGCAGTTTGGCCAAACTCATGTTAGTAGCTTCGAGAACACTGTCCAACCATCTCATCCTCTGTCGTCCCCTTCTGCTTGTGCCCTGCATCTTTCCCAACATCAGGGTCTTTTCTAGGGAGTCTTCTCTTCTCATGAGGTGGCCAAAGTACTGGAGCCTCAACTTCAGGATCTGTCCTTCTAGTGAGCACTCAGGGCTGATTTCTCTGAGAATGGATAGGTTTGATCTTCTTGCAGTCCATGGGACTCTCAAGAGTCTCCTCCAGCACCATAATTCAAAAGCATCAATTCTTCGGCGATCAGCCTTCTTTATGGTCCAGCTCTCACTTCCGTACATTACTACTGGGAAAACCATAGCTTTAACTATACGGACCTTTGTCGGCAAGGTGATGTCTTTGCTTTTTCAGATGCTGTCTAGGTTTGTCATTGCTTGTTGATGTAAGTTGTGTACAAATCAGCCCTATACCTCTGTCAGAAAAGGGCACCACCATTACCTTCCTTTTTTTAAAAAAAGGAATCATCAAACTTTCCTGGGCTACTTATCTAATTTGTGAGCTGCTTCTTCAATTTTCTCTCCGTTTAACCTAAATCAACTTTCCTGTAGTTTAAACCTAATCCAGGTATAAAAAAGTAAGTGTCTCATTAGCAAGAGCAATTCTGAAACTGAAAGGCCTTGCTCTGATTTTTGTAATCTGCAAGATCTCCTAATGTTGCTTTAATGACGTTTCCTTCTACGCCACTTCACTCTGGTGTTCACTGTTTAAAAAGGTAGCAATTATATGATAACTGTAGGCAACATGGACTGTGTCTCATTACCGCTCATTTTGGAGGTGCCAAATCTATGTGGGACGCCGTCATTATTATGGCTTAAAGTTGGCTAAGGTCACCCTGGTTCATCTGTTTTTTACATTGGTAGCCTTCTCCTTATTACTTGCCAAACAAACCTTTTTATTTTTGCACACGTTTATGTTGATTTTGTGGTTTCTGAAATTGGATTCTGGCTCCTACAGGCCTATGTTTCCACAGCAACTACAGGCCTTATCTGCTACTGCTGTTTGGCAGACAGACAACAAGGCCTTTGAGTTAACTTCTCTCTCTCCGTCTCTCTTATTTTTAATGTACTTTTTCGTCTTGAGTTTTTTATTTTTACTTTTCCTCACGCATGTCATTTAAAAATCACATAATTAATTGAGTACATCCTGTGCCACATAGGGTTGTCATGGCTTTGAAGCCACAACAGAACATTTTATAGAGCCATGGGTGCCATTTCCCCCCCAAAACACAGCACCTGGCGCCAGTACGAAAGCTTGTGGAATTTAGCATATCCTACTCCAGGTATGATAAAGAAAACCTGGCGCACTCTTGTTTGTTTTTACTAATTTCCTTTCCAAACTGCCTCTTCAACATATACGAAAGACGCAGGGAGTAAAAGTTTGTTATTTTCTATCCAATGTTAACTCCCTCTGCACCCACCCCATTACCTCAAACCAGCTCATACTGCTTCTTCATTTGTGGTAAGTTTTTTCTTTCTTTCTTTCCTTTTTTCCTTTTTCTGTGAAGTGTGGTCTGATTTAGCATCATGTAGCTTGGAGTTGTTACTGATTTTGCAGCAGCAGCAGCAGCAGCAAGCGGAAAAACCAACAAGGGGGGGGGGAACACCATTGACAGGCTCCATTAAAAGTTAAGAACAATAAATGATCTCATCACCTTCTTAAATACAGAGAGATGGAAGAGGAAAATACAATCCTTTACTTCAGTGAGTGAATGAGTCTGTTGGGACAGGTATAGTGGAAGGCATTTCCAATGGCACCAGTAAGGAAGAGCTATTCTGCTGAGTTGAAACGGTTATGTCTCTCAGTAGATAAAAAAGGGGATATTTATTAGATGGAATGAGTGAGCAAAGACAGTTGAGGAAATCTACAGAAAGGATAGAGGGTTGGATAGCCATGTAATCTGTATGAAGGATGAGTTACATTTTTCTAATCCTTTGGTATATTGACTGTTCCACAGGATTTTGTTTTAGTCTCTTAGGGCATAAGTAATAATGAACAAAGTTATCATGTGTTGACATGAGAGCCAGATGTTGTGAGTCTTGGATTGCTTTACCACTGTGAAGTCAGGTACTCAAAGTCTACTATGGAGTCTTCAGCACTAGCTGTGAACTTTCATGTCCTCATTAATTTCAAAGATGCCCCGGGAGAAGACAATGTATTTCTTTTGGAATCAAGATTCGTAAACCATGCATAAGGAGAACTGCAAGATGCAAATGAGATGCATCCTCGTTGTAATGATCCCTATTCCTGTATTACTACACTTAAATGTGCTGTGCAAAGATTGCAGTGGACGAGTCTCATTCATCTATTCTTCAGGAATGGTCTGAAGGCACCTGAGACTACTAATTGGCTGATATGGTTTTGGTGATCCATTGTTCTTGCTTTTTTGTGACTATGTTTTTGTATCTTGTTAGACATGATTGTGAATGCTGTGGGTATTGTTTGGTTCTATTGAATATTTCCTAATGAGATGCTTTCATCAACTTGTTGATTTTGTTGTATTTTGTTAACTTAGTGAATCGTGTGATCTCTTTTCATGATGTGGATCACCTTGATAATACGTAATTTACTATGGAAAAAAGGCAGCATACAAATCATGTTATTGATTATGAAGCTAAGCAGGGGGTGGTCTGGTCAACGGCTGGATGGGAGATTGCCTGAGAACAATATGTATGTAGACTTGAACTCCATTATAGAAGAAAGGCAGGGTATACAAATAATATAAATAATGGGTTACAATGTAACAGAATACAAAAGAAAGAAGGCATGGAGAAGGAAGGAGGAAATAAGCAAATGCAGATACAAGTGATGACCTCCAACCAGAATGCAATATGATATAATGTGAGCAGTATTACAGCGAAAGGCATAGATTTGACCATTTTGGGAAGGTAGCAGCTTGTGGACATTAAAAAAGCATCATGTGATGTTAATGAGGTTTTCTGCCAAATACTGTGTGTATCCCACCCCTTCTGATGAAAGTTCAGCCCACATCATTTATAGGCAGACAACCATATGTATGTGTTGTTGGGCAGATGCTAAAAAGTTCAACTGGCCATTTTGACTTGACAGAAAGTTCCATGGTGTGTGTGTGTGTGTGATCTAAAAATGTCCCTTCACATGTGCTGATTTAATGGGCGGGATATGCTTCAAACTATCATCTAGAACTATGGGAAAGGGGGAATTAGGTTAAATGGGGTAGGGGACTAACTGAGTGGAATTTGCTGCCAAGGAGTGTGGTGGAGTCTCCTTCTTTGGAGGTCTTTAAGCAGAGGCTTGACAGCCATCTGTCAGGCATGCTTTGATGGTGTTTCCTGCTTGGCAGGGGGTTGGACTGGATGGCCCTTGTGGTCTCTTCCAACTCTATGATTCTATGATTCTATGAGTCCAATCTGAATGAACTAATAACAGATAACAGTTCTGAACATGTAGGGCTATATGGGGAAACAGGAACGGCTTAGGGAGCTGCGTATGTTTAGCCCGGAGAAGAGAAGGTTAAGGGGTGATATGATAGCCATGTTCAAATATATATAAGGATGTCATATAGAGGAGGGAGAAAGGTTGTTTTCTGCTGCTCCAGAGAAGCGGACACGGAGCAATGGATTCAAACTACAAGAAAGAAGATTCCACCTAAACATTAGGAAGAACTTCCTGACAGTAAGAGCTGTCCGACAGTGGAATTTGCTACCAAGGAGTGTGGTGGAGTCTCCTTCTTTGGAGGTCTTTAAGCGGAGGCTTGACAGCCATCTGTCAGGAATGCTTTGATGGTGTTTCCTGCTTGGCAGGGGGTTGGACTGGATGGCCCTTGTGGTCTCTTCCAATTCTATGATTCTATGATTCTATGTGTAGCACTTCCTGTTTCTACATTTCTAGATTGTATTTTCTGTTGTGAACCAGCCTGGGATCTTCAGATGAAGGGCAACATACAAATGTGATGATGATGATGATGATGATGATGATGATGATTTTAGGTGTTCCTCATATTCTTCATGGTGAGATATGCAAGCCCACAGTGTTGTGGTAATGATGTACACAGCTCATCACAGGGAAGAAATACTTGTGTTTCCTATTCCCCCCTGAATGAATCTCCAAACATCCAAAGATGCTCTAATAGCAAAAGAGAATCAATGAAGGTCTGAGAAGGAAAAGACCCAAGATGGAACATACTCAGTGGGGCAAAAAAACAAACAAAAAAAAAAAACCCAAACCAAGCAAAAAAACACTCCACAAACCACTCATTTCTTGAAAATTCTAGCAATTAACCAGATAAAGTCTACTCCGTGTATTCTATGTTCAAAGTATCCACTTAATGATTCCTACAGAACCAATAATGTATTAAATTAAATTTCTAAACAATAAGACCTAACTCTTTCTCCACATCAAATAACACTGGTTTTCGCATCCATTTGGGGGGAAATTTTAGGCATTTTGAAAGTGCTTGTGGAATGCTCTATTCTGATAATGCTTAGAATAAAATAAACTGCTCTCTTGTGCTCTGATTTCTGGTCTGTTTCGTGCCCTTTTTAGTTCTTATACTGTTTAGCTACCTTTCACTTCCCTTCATTCCCTTCCTATGTTATGTTTTACATAAAGCACCATTTCATTATAAATGTATAGAGTTAAACAGTTCAGAAAACGTGGTTTCCATCCTGAAGAAATTTCTGCACATTTGCCTAGATTTTTTTATGCTAACATGACACCCCTGCTTCTCCCCCCCCCAAAAAAAATTGCTGGAAATATTCATAAAATCAGGAGTTTTAGACCATATTTATTTGGAAACACTGATATGTATTTTGGCTTTGAAACAAAACGTTTCCCGAAACATTGACACAAATTAATTCATTTGAAAGCAAAACAAAACAAAAAAATCTATTTTGAATTGTCATTTCAAATTGCAGGATTTAAAATGCCATTGTGCAGCCAAATGCTAATCCAAAATGGCTAGATGTTGGCATCAAGGTGGGCACAGCATCCTTAGCAGGAGCGGACGTGGTGAAGCCTGTAACCAGTGTAAGTGAGCTGGAACTCTTGTAAATGGTTGGCAAAGTTATGCACTCTCTGCCTCCTATGAAAGGCACTATTCATGTCAAAGGAAGGGATTTTTTTCCCTCCCCAAAGGGGAAAAAAAGGTATTAGGTTTGGATGATACTGAACACTCAACCAGCACTTTTTCAACTGTTAGGGTTGGTCAGGCTAACCCATTACTCTTTGGTGTTCTGGTGATGAAGTCGTTCTTAACTTTATTATATTCACTTCCCAAGTACAGTGGTACCTCTGGTTACGGATTTAATTCACTGTACACATCCAGAAAAATCCATAACTAGAGGCGCCGCTTCTGCGTATGCGCACGGCACGCAGAGCACGTCTGCACATGCGTGAGTGGCGAAACCCGGAAGTATACCCTTCCGGGTTTGCTGTGACCATATCCCAAAGATTCCATAACCTGGAGGTTACGCAACATGAGGTACCACTGTACAACCACTATAAGGGCCAATGCTTCAATAGCAGAAGACAGAAAATTTCGCCAATCAAGGAGATGCCATCTCAGTGTTATCAAGGAACTTTAGGCAACACACACAACATGTTTATATCTTCCGTGTCCCCTATAAAGATAAAAGCAAGGATGTTATCTGAATTACATGTGTTTGTAATGATTCATATAAAATCTTCCTGGTTAAAAGCTTAAAATACATACATTTTTTAATTATTATTCCATGTGAACTCCTAAGTGGACAGGGCCAGGGCTAGCAAAACTACTTCCACATCTGAACCCCTGCCAGTTTCTGCTGTTGTGGACAGAAGGTGGTGAATTTTTCTACCCATTTTTGCTCAACATTATCCAGGGCTGGTGGAGCTGAGGAAGCCAAGGACCAAACCCCTTTTGGGAACTACGGGTCTTGGAATCCCACAGACCCAAAGTTTCTGATGCTCTTAAAACAACCCGTTTCAGGGCTTTCTGATGGTGGTAGCTTACTGCCCACTTGGATGGAGGTCAACCCTCTTGCCACTGCAGAACAGCACCCACCATCCCAATCATTGGTACTCCCAGTGCTTTCTTCTGGGGGTACTCAGAAGTAGCAGCACCTTTTTTCCTAGAAGAGAAGCAATGGGTGCGCCATTGTCAGTGCGGAGGACATGTTGAAAACTACACTTTCCTTTGAAATCATAGGCATAACCTGTGTTAAATCATAGCCCCATCCCTCTGTCATCAACATGGAGGGCAGAAGGATTGCAGACTGACAAGTCTAATTTGTATTCGTACCTGCCTTTTTAAAAATAGAGTTTTCTTGATGAGTAATCTGTTCTCCGGTTCTGCCTTTTTGTTTTGTAATAATTATATTTTATCAATTCCAAAATAAGATGTCATCTTCAGGTCTGTCCTTGGAAAAAGCCACAGGGTGCAAGAAATCCCAGTGTAAAAAAACCACAACCTGCATTTTATGGCTAGATATAATTAATTTAGTGATCTAGTCTCTTAAAGAACCCACCAGAAAGCATACACTCCTGCTCATGTTAAATGCTCAACTACTTATGGGTATATAACAATCATGAATTGGATTCCTGCATCTAAGCAGGGTTCAAGCCACTTGACATTGCCACAATCTCCTTTCAAGTGTGACTGATATGACTAAGTATTGTTAAGGTCGGAAATGAATTCCCAGTATGCATTCCATATAGAATTCCTCCAGTTAGACTACAATTTGAAAGCAAGATAAGCATTTAGTTACATGAAGTCATAGCTCTATTCCTTTTTATATAAAATAAAATAAATGTGCACAGTTTGATAACATAACTCATGACTTGAGTATTTCACAGTGCATTGGCATAGGATGAAAAAACAAGCTATATTAAGTTTACAAGATCACATCCACTTCTTGTGTGACCACCTTTACACGGAAAACAGCCATTTAGATTCTGTTTGCATTTAGACCACCTAGAACTTACATATTTGCACTTAGACCATTTGCATGTAACATTCAAATGATGTAATTACCTCTACTTCTGCGGTTGCAAGTGTAGCATCCTAATCACTCCTGGGATATTAAAAAAAACAACAACCTTCCACCCACGTGGTTTCACTTTACACCATGTTTACATAACACAGGAACAAAACCCACCCCTTGAAAGGATTTGTGGGAAGACACAGTGGATGGCAAATTGAATGGTTTCAATAGAGCCTCTCCTCTTCCCTGAGGGGAGGAGTTGTGAGTGGGAATTGCTTCCAGCGCTCATGGGGGGCATGGCTGGGTCCCTCCGTCACTGGAATCCTTTGCCCACATCACACACCCTGGCCAGCCAATCCGGCTGGCTGGGGCGGGGGCGGGGTGTGGTTTAGCTGTTTAAAAACGGTCGCAGGCACACGAGCGCTGCCTTGTTGTTCCGGCTTCCTTGGGTCACCCTCCCTCCCTCCCTCCCTCTAGGTTTTGCTTCTGTACCTGACCTTGCTATGGTCTTCGGTTGGTCCAAGGGGCCTGGTAGGAATTTTTTCCACTTGGCAGATTGGCACCAGCCACTTAGTTTTTGCCTACCTCGTAGCAAATCATCACAACTTTGTAAGGTTTGTTGGTTAGGCATTGGAAAATGTGTTGTGTGTTGGAGGGGAGGTTGTGGCCTTGAAGGGTATTCCATTAAAATAATCCAGCAGTCATGGTTCCTGTCCTATGCCCAGGTGGTGGCTAGGGCCATGGCATGACCCTCTGGTGACTCTAGGGGAAAGCTTCCAGTTGATTTGCATCAACAAGCTCCCCCTACAGGTTGTTAACACTTGTGTAACTCCCTGCAGAGTGGGCAGGAGTCAAGTATATTCTGTTCAAATCCAGTGCCTAAGCCAATACCACTCACATTCTGTAACCAATAAAGTTGTGGCCTTTTTTAGCCCATTAACCTAAAATGCTTGTGTCCATGTGTCTTATTGCATCACAAAGCGGGAAGCAGGGCCTTGACTCACAACTAGGCTTAGGATAGGGTAGAAAGGACTAAGAAAGTATAAGAGGAGTCCCAACAGATGCATGAATGCCATTTGGGGATAATTGCCACTGGATCAAACAGTTCAGAATTTCCCCACATGACACCACCACATTTCCAAACTGATGGCACTTATTACTAGAATAAACAAACCATAACTACAGCTTGCTTCTGATAAGCCAGACACTTGTGAGAAGGGCTATAGCAGTTGTTTTTCATGGAGAAGGTCCCAGATTCAATAGGTAGCATTCAACTGATTTTTACTCAGAGTAGACCCGCTGAAATTCAGGAACATGACTAAGTTCTATAAGTATGCTCTGTAACAAGTGCAAGACTTTTAAAAGTTTGTTTTGTAGATGTTTATCAAAGTTAAGGTAAAAGGTAAAGGGACCCCTGACCATCAGGTCCAGTCGTGTCCGACTCTGGGGTTGCGGCGCTCATCTCGCTCTATAGGCCGAGGGAGCCAGCGTTTGTCTGCAGACAGCTTCCGGGTCATGTGGCCAGCATGACTAAGCCACTTCTGGCGAACCAGAGCAGCGCACGGAAACGCCGTTTACCTTCCCGCCGGAGCGGTCCCTATTTATCTACTTGCACTTTGACATGCTTTCGAACTGCTAGGTGGGCAGGAGCTGGGATTGAGCAATGGGAGCTCACCCCGTGGCAGGGATTCGAACTGCCGACCTTCTGATCAGCAAGCCCTAGACTCTGTGGTTTAACCCACAGCGCCACCTGGGTCCCTTATCAAAGTTAGAACATGCTAAAAATCCAACTAACCCAATAACATTTGACTCACTGCTCTCTGCATTAATTCTTGATGCTTAAGAAATTAACATGTTCTTATTTTAATTATCTACCTAAAGTCTTATCAGTCTACGCCCAGCTGGCTCCCTTCCATATTTTATTTTATTTTTTCCTACTAGACGTTTAAAAGAAACCTGAACATGTTCCATTTTTATTTTATAGTTCCCATGTGTAGTGAATAATTTAAATTTTTCCTTTTAACATAGGAGAAAAATCAAAAGTTGATTTTTTTTAAAAAAAGAAAGTAAATCCAAAGCAAATATCTGCAAGCTTGATATATCATTGCCCTTTATATATTCTTTTCCTCAGGAAACATTCCTGTTGCCTATCAAGGAAACACTTGGAAATGGTTAAGTAGCAGGGGAACTGCGGCTTGTTCAATGGTTCTTCCATGCCTATTCCTTTTTGCAATTTCCCCTGATTTGCCATAGCCAATCATTGTACATCGCAATTAAATTGCAAATTGCCAACAATTACTTGTCTGGTGCTGCTTGGTATAATTGGGCACTAAATTCTAGATGTTACAGGTAACCTGTCTTCTGCCATTTTGTTTGTTTCAAATGTTCTAAATAAACAAACAAATGCATGAGCAAAAGTATTTGACACGGTGCCTTCCAGCTGTTGTAGGCTCAAATTTCCCTCCGCTCCAGCCACCTTTATCCCCGCAATGGCAAGGGATAATGGGGTTTGAAGTCTACAGCAGCTGGAGGACACTGTCTTGACAAACCATGGCTTCCAATGTTATTGAAACATATCAAAGAGAGGAAGCAGTACAGGAAGTGACCATTTCGCTCGGGGGTTCCATTCTTGGCCCCTGCATGCGTTGGCCCTAGTACACATAGGCACCCCCTGCCCCATTCTACCATGTTCTGCCTCCTGTTCTGTCCCCATTCTGCCCTCTTCTGGGTCCAAAAGGACCCGCCCATCAATTGGACGTGCCTAAAATGGTGGCACCCCTTCATGGATCACTGCCTTGTTGTGGCGAAGGGGCTTGAATAACGCAGATAAGCTATGAGCTATGCCGTGCAGGGCCACCCAAGACAGACAGGTCATAGCCGAGAGTTTAGACGAAATGTGATCCACCTGAGGAAGGAACCAGCAAGCCACTCCAGTATCCCTGCCAAGAAAACTCCACGGACAACAACAACAGGCATTTAAAAGGAGTGCCTAGCGTGCTCTGGTCTATGGGGTCACGAAGAGTCAGACACGACTAATTGACTAAACAACAGCAACAAAATGGTGGCCACCTGATGTATGCAAGTCAAACCATTTGCCCCTCTTGACTGGCAGTGGCAAACTGGTGACAATTGCTGCCACCACCTTTTCTTGGATGGAAAGTTATGGGCATAGAATTCTATTCAGAGGAGCTTGGGATCCATTTGTTAATATAGTTTAACTCTATTCTGATGCCAGTTAAAAAGTCGGTGATACTGAATATGCAATGCCACCTTCTAGATGAGGAAGCTGTGTCACTTTAGAGCTTTGCTTAGATCTCTCTGTCTGAATTGTCATTGCTTTGCTTATAGCAAGAAAGGGGCCCTAATTATGTAGCATCCAGAGAAATGTGGCTTGGTCTAGGTGGCATCATTCCAATGCAGAAAGAATGGGAGGTTGGTGACTTTCTGTTATCTGCTTATATCGGAGCAGCCGTTGTGCTGAATGGCACCATGAATTAGAATGAGCAGATTTTGCCGCTCCACAGTGCTTGCCTTGAGCTAGTTTATATACACAGCTTCATGAATAATTCCTTGATAATTGAATTCATCAGGGTTTGTTCTTCTTTGCATGCATTCTATAATTTCGAATTCCCTTATGGATTAGATTATTGTGAAAGGTTACAATCCAAGGCTCTTTTTCCTTTCCCCAATGCATTATATACTGGTGTACACACACACACACACACACACACACACACACACACAACTTGGGACTGACAGGATTCTGAACAGCATCAGGTCTCTGTTTTCTCTGTAAATACAGAGCTACAAAATTTCAACAAGTCAGGCCTTTTATGCACCACCAAGAGATTGATGACAAACCACATTATTTCCCCCTCCATAGCTCACAATTACAATGGTGTATGTCAAAACATGAGCTAGTCTTGTCCAAGTTAGACCAGAAGATCAAACTGCTAAAGAACTGGCCTGGCCATCACAATCATTTCTTACCTGAATGGATTCATCTCTTTCCCTCTCACAGTTACAGGAGCATATTTTGCCAATATTAGGAACATAGAAAGTGGCCTTGTACAGAGTCAATACCATTGGTATTGATCTAGCTCAGCATTGTCTACCAAGGCTAGCTGCAATTACCTATGATTTCAGACAAAGAGAGGTGTTTCCTAGCTCTACAGAGGAAATGCCAAGGCCTGAATCTGGGAGCTTTTCCATTTTCCCTCATAGATGTAAAGGAAATGAGTGAGGTATTCAGATGAAGGAACTGAGATCACCTTAGACACAAGAAATTATGAGAGATTAGAATTCTTGGGTATTTGCAGGGGTGTAGCAAGGGGGGTGTAGGGGGCGGGTCACCCCATGTTCCATAATGGAGGGGTGACAAATTAGCAAGGAACAATTACTGCCCTACTAGGGCGGTTCATAATTTATTTATTTTTAAAAAATGCCTGCTCCAAAGGTCTTATCTTACTATACTAGGGATTATATAGCTATATATGAAATTTCATGCATATCGGTTAATATCTTGACCCTCCTCCACCAAAATAGCTGTTTACTTGGCTGTTTTCCTATGTCGTGAAGACTAAAATTTCAGTTCAGTGGAGCACTTACTGTTCCCAACCCTAACCCTGCAGAAAGCCATCTAATTAGACTTTAATTTGATTTTGAGATGTTTTTTAGGAGGTAATTTAATTATTGTTTGGTTTTATGCCAATGTTATGTATCTGATGTTAGCCACCCTGAACCCGACTTCAGCCGTGGAGGGTGGGATATAAATAAAAGGGTTTTTTATTATTACTTGTTATTATTCCTTTGTAAGAAAATATGAAATAACTTAAAACCTCTCAGGTGGGCGCCATTGCCATTCTAATAGAATGAGGGAAGTGTGCATGGTGAGTTCTGGCACCTCTTGTTCTAGAAAAACAGCACTGGATATTGATCAATTATCTAAAAGGAGTTGCCTTGGGTTTACCTGGATTCTGCAGGGAGTCTACAACTGGCACCAACCTTTTCCCAACCTGGTGCTCTCCAGATGTTTTCAATTGTAATTCCCCTCAGCCTGCATGGAAGGCTGGCCTGCACCTAGGGATGGTTATAAATGCAATTAAGTTCATATTTAACTTGAGACTATCAAATTTGCATTTTCCACAACAATATTAGAACTGAAGTTCATACCTATATGAATTATGTGATCGAGTTCTTCAAACAATGTTCACAAAATGCATGTTTCTAATTTATTTTTCTTTGTGTGGTACTGTTTATTTTGCGTTAAAATAAATAAAGATGCTTATATTGGGTAACGGTGTGCATAAAAATGAGCATGTCAAGTGAAAATATTCAAAATGCATTGTATTAGGAGTAATTGCTTGCAAAAATGTGTAGATTAGTCAAAGCTAAAAAAAACTAATGACAACGTGTATATTAGGAGAAATTCACACTAAAATGCTGATACAGTGGGACATCTAGTTGCGGACTTAATCCGCTTTGGGGTGCCATTCGCACCCAGAAAAGTCTGCAACTAGAGTGCCTCTTCTGCGCATGTGCGCGGCGCGACGAAGTGTTTCTGCACATGCGCGCACAGCGAAACCCAGAAGTAAACACTTCCAGGTTTGCCGCGTTTTTAACTTGAAAAAACGCAACCTGAAGCGGCTGTAACCCGAGGTACGACTGTAACTCTTTATGAGGATTTTAAAAATAAACCCACTCAGTTCCCTGCAAAAATGTAGAGAACTGAATTTAAGATTGGAAAAATGGGAAACTGGGGCAACTGAAACAGAGAGATTCTTCCATCTCTACCTATATCATGCAGGAGCTTGGGTACAACAGCACTTTTATTGTAACCCTCAGATAGAAAGTACCCTAGGCAGGACCAACGTCTGTTACATGGTACAGCTGCTAGCATGCTTAATCAATCTGCAACAGTAGCTAAGTTGTAAAATTGCATAAGCCTCAAAAACTAAAGAGGCCTGTACTGGCTTCGTATGTGCAATGGATCTGTGTCACTTATTTTTTTTGGAAGCAACCCTTCTTGCTGCCAGATAAACTGCCCCTCAGCTTAGAACCTCAGAAGAACCTCAGAGGGAGTTTTTGATGTATCAGTCAAACAAGACCCAGAGCACAATCATGGGCATGTTTACTCAGAAGTGGGCTCAATGAAGCGTAAGTAACATATGCTCCAACATTTCTCTGATGAAATAGGACCGTCCTATTCTATAATACGGGACATGGTTGGCGCTGTGGTCTAAACCACTGAGCCTAGGGCTTGCCGATCAGAAGGTCGGCGGTTCAAATCCCCACGACGGGGTGAGCTCCCATTGCTCGGTCCCATCTCCTGCCCACCTAGCAGTTCGAAACCACGTCAAAGTGCAAGTAGATAAATAGGTACCGCTCCGGCGGGAAGGTAAACAGTGTTTCCGTGCTCTGCTCTGGTTTTGCCAGAAGTGGCTTAGTCATGCTGGCCACATGACCCGGAAAAACTGCAGACAAACGTCCGCTCCCTCGGCCAGTAAAGCGAGATGAGTGGCGCAACCCCAGAGTCATTTGCGACTGGACTTAACTGTCAGGGGTCCTTTACCTTTATTATTATTATAATTGTTGTTGTTGTTGTTGTTTTATTTATACCCTGTCCATGTGACTGGGTTCCCCAGCCACTCTGGGCAGCTTTCAACGTATATAAAAACATAATAAAACATTAAACATTTAAAATCTTCCCTATACAGGGCTGCTTACAGATGTCTTCTAAAGGTTGTAATTTATTTATCTCCTTGGCTCAGGGGCCACAAAACTCCGTACCTGCCAACATTTCTCTGATGAAAATAGGGATGTCCTAAGGAAAAGTAGGACATTCCAGGATCAAATCAGAAACTGGGATGGCTTCTGTAAATCCGGGACTTTCAATGAAAAATAGGGACACTTGGAGAGTCTGAAGTAACTGTGTTAACATCAGTTGCTTTCATGAAATATTTGCAGGCAGAAGCAGCACCACTAATGGTAGAGATCATGCTGATAACCCAGAGACAGAGCTGTGTTTCATACTTTGCATGCTAGTTCTGTCACCTGATAAGGGACAGTGGCACAATATGGTCAGAATTCCTTATTATAACATGTGCAAGAAAATTTCCAGCATCTGAAAAACACATGCTTTCCGTCCTGATCTAGATATTATTGTTTATGTTTTGGGAAGCAGAGGGAGCCATTTCACAAGGGAGTCCAATATTGACTTAGCTTGGCTGCCATACCAAATGAGAACAATTCTGGCCACTGGCTAAACTCTCTTGGGAAACTGATCCATGTTTCTTGACACCTATTTAAAATGTCACAAGTCAATTCCCAGCTTTAACCTGCTGGTTTTGCTTGAACTAACTTCAGAGATGAAGCTGGCAGAAGCAGGAACCCACTGCAGAGAACTGGGTGGGTGGGGGGAGATCATCATCATCATCATCATCATCATCATTATTTTAATAGTCTGTCATATTGCTTGTTTTAATCTGCAAGGTGACTTGGGCAGGTTTTGAGGAAAGATGGCAGGGTTCGTGCTGCAATTGAGCAGAGCCTGCTGAGTTGGGGAAGCAAGGTGAAAAGGGGGGGAAGAGCCAACGTCTTGTTTCTTTTTCATAAAACGGAGAGAAAGCAATAAAGCAAAAGGCATTTCCTACAGGTAGCCATTAAATCATTTGGTGCGCAGGTCTCTGGAGAGAGATACCAGCCCTCTTTCCTTTCCAGAATGGGCTGTTTCTGACCATTTCTCATGCAATGCTCAGTGTCTTCACCTGGGTCTCTCTGGGTTTTAACCCAGACTCATGCCACAGTTCCTTTGGAGATGGGTCTTCACCCATGCATCACTTTCAAAGAATTCTGAATGGGTCTCCAGTGACACTGTCCAAGGTTTCTGTTTTTCTCGTGATAATGTGCTAATAGCCTGAGACCAGAATACATTCTCTCTACACGCCATCATTTGTCAAAATCACTACACGATGCTGGAAACGGGGTGGAAGAGAGAGGGAAGACAAAGGAGAGTGAACATGGCTCTGCTTTTCTTTTCTCTCCCATGTGGTTCTCCCTTAATCTCTAAAACATCTGATTGGACTTCAGAAAAATAAGCAGTGCTGGTTTTCTTTTCCTTCCACATTTATGAGATCACTGAGCATCTTCTTTATATATTGGAAAAAAATATGCAAAATTAGATTTCTTCAAGAGTAATTTCAGCACCTTTAGGGCACCATGAAGTTTGACCACGTGCCAATTGTTTCATAATTAAGTCGCCATTCAAATTTATACTGTTAAACGGGAATCTCTGGCACTTGTTGTGCTTTGGTTTAGTTCTCATGAACAATCCCTGCAGACCACATAAAAACAGTTCACTAGTCCGCACTAGTTCCAACTTTTGGATTTTCTTCAAGGGAAGCCCCACATACAGCAGTCCATCCCAGAGGTTATGAGAGTGTGGATAACTGTAGCCAGGCTGTCCTTGTCCAGAAAAAGCCCTAGGCCTATGCACCAACTGAAGGTAAATGTAAGCTCTCCTAGCTGCTGAGGTCACCTGGACCTCCAGTGGCAATGACAAGTTTTGTGAGCACCCCCAAACTGTCAACCAGCAACTACATCCAGAACATGATGTTCCACCAAACCCTGGGCCTGGGAACCACTCTGCTGCAGAAACTCCACCTTGTCTGGATTCAGTTTCAATTTGTTGGTCCATGTCCAGCCCATTACTGCCTCCAGAAACTGTTTCAGGACCTTTGTTGCCTCTCCTACTACCAACAGAACAGAGAGATCCATAATGCACAATCATACTTAGGTCAATAACCACAATCGTTATCCTCTTTTATCCCCGGTTAAATAAATATATGCTGGTGCCCATATGCTGGTGCAAGGTGATAGGATACAGGCCACTTTATTTTCCAGCATCGTGTAACTTGAAGTTCATAACACATAAATTTTATCCAGACATTGAATAGATGGACTTTGCAACATTTGTTGGCAACCCCAGGATTTTTGCAATGAGTGAAAGTGGTTCAGCTAAACTTTGCAACTCAACTTTTCCTTTGTTAACATGTTGTGATTGGTTTTATGGGGCAGTGATAGACATTTAAACATAAGGGGACATAAGCTATTTTGTGATGCTACTCGCCTTCTCCTCACCAAGTTCCTAACTTTAAATCATTTAACAGGCAACTGCACTTTTCCTCCTCCCCCAAACAGACCAATATCTCGCTTTATTTGAAACCAGGGCATGAAACCAAGCTCTTTTCTCTGATTACGCTTTATGTGTGATCCACTTCAGTTTCTGCTGGCAGCCCTCCCATCCATTGGTGTCTCCCCTTCAGTGGCCAGGAGTCCAATTAGACTTCACCTCAGGTAACTCTTCAAAAGAAAATTCTAATAATGTTAATTTGATGGGCGACATGTCAGAGAGTGGGGAGTGGAATAACAACCCGAAATCTGGCATTAACCTGTGGTGGAAAACTAGCCAGGGGGTATTTCCACCAGAAAGCTTGGAAAATCTTCAATGGATTGGGGAGAGGGGAGGAAGGCAGGCAGAGAAGAGAAGGCGATGTGGTTCTTTGCCAGGGTCGGCTTCTAAGCAAACATTCATGGATTAAGTTTCAGGTTTTGGGTTACAGAACATTGGCCAATAATTAGCTACACTTGATACCGGGAATACTGGCAAGAAACCGATACGGAGCCTTTTACTCTTTCGATGCTCGCTAGGATTGATCTCGTACTGACTACAGCTGTCTTCATTGGAGTTGCTGTGATTAATAGTAGACTCTGCCTCCTTCTTGATTAAATGCTTTGGATTTGTGAGCGATGCCCTCATTGCCTGTCTTTTACAAATTATAGAAGGGTTATTTGCAATGAATGATAAAAAAGGCCATCAAGGGAGCTTCAGGGGAAGAAAATGTTTGAACTGAGGTATAAGAGCTGCACTCTGGCCAGTGGAACATACTCTCCTCGATTTATAGGATTGCGAGCCTTATAGGCTCAGAAATCTTGATTCATAACATTGAATTTAAAAGTGACCGTGGTACTTTTCAGTAATACTTCTGTATTTTTCTGTTCTAAGGAAGGAGACAAAGCAGACATACCTTGATGAAGAGAAAAGGTGGCAATACAGAGGTGTGGAACTCCACTGAAAAATAATAATAACAGTAGCGACCACTAAACTATTCCCTCAATATTATTTTGATCTTTCGTTCAACCTGGAGCAACAAAATCTGCATTCATTTTAGGTCAAAGTCAATTTTTTGAACACAACTGTATCTGGAGGTTTCCTTTTCACCCCTCCCAGATGCTCAGAAAGGGGTGTTTCACCCATTCTATTTCTAAGTGCACATCTGGAATGTGTTCATGTAGTGGTTGGTTCAATAGCAAGCAGCCAATAGCAGGACAGTGCTGAGCAACTATTTCATGCATACAGCATGCAAATATAGTGAAAGTATTCTTGCCTGTTCAGCATCTCTTAAAACATGCAGTGTTTAAGAGCATCCCTTAAAACACACAGTGCAGATTGCAGAATTGTCTAGGGGACTTTGATACGCTGTCATTTATATGTTTTGTCAAATTATTTATATACGGTTATTGGCGCTCCAGCCAGGACTGGCTCTAGGTGTATTGTTCTCCTTCCCTCATGTGGTATCACCTCCAGCCTGTCTCTTCAAAGCATGTAGAAGTTTCTTAGCAGACATCAACAAAGAGAAAGATTTCACCACTTCAGCTTGCTTCTCTTTCTGCAGAATTCAATCATAAAGATATAAAGCCTAGGCTTGGAGGGGACCCCTCCCTTATAAGAATAGTGTGCGATACATAAGTAGCAGTCAAGTACAACATTCCTTTTTTTCCTAGAGTGGGGGAATGTTTGGTCCAGCCAGTTTCCTCCTGGCTGGGATATACTTCCTTTTGCATGTGACTAGAGGTGGGCGTGTCCTTACCTATCCAGATAAAAAAACTACACAACCATCTATCTCTTTTTGACATCCTCCATTATTGGAGCAGCTCTTTTTAGCTAGAGATGCTCTGTTGGCTTGCGGCCAACACTGGGATTATCTCCATATGGGATAGATCCACATGTATATACCTTGTAACTAAGTCTGCCTTCAGGGGTCCATCGGTGAACTGATGTGAGTAAACTACTTTTATATACTTTACCCAAAATTGTGGTGTGTTTATTCTTTAGAGAGGTATAAAAGGGAACTTGCCAGGAATCTAACAGTGAGAGGCTTACACAAGCCTGCAACCAGCTATCTGCTGTGTGTTTAAAAGGGGAATGTAAAACTCTGCTAAGTAAAGGAAGTTGCTAGCGCAAGTTAGGAAGGATATTATTAAATAATATATCCTCTCCTGCCTCCCTGAACATTCCCACAAATAGGCAGTGATCAATGAGCTTCCTTTTATTCCCACCTTAATTAGAGGTCCTGCTGTATTGTTATGTGGTGTCCATTCTTTTTATTGCATCTATGTACACACAGAGATGTTTCATGTTCCCCCTTTTGGCTGCAGTGTAATTTCTGCTTTGCAAAAAGAAAATCTCCCTCTCTGACTCTCAAGGTCGAAGTGACATGTGAAGGCACACACTATGTACCAGGTAATGCCAACTCTAGACATGGCTTACAAACTTGCAAAGGTAAACTTTGCAAATATACACTTTTGGTATCTAGCTGCAATATAATTTCCCTTGGCCTTCATCATCCCAGAGACTGTGGCTCTCCTCCCCCCCTTTTTTCTTACATTACTGTTTCTACATCAATAGTCACCTTCTCTCAAGCATAAAGTATATGAGCACATTTTTTGACTGTAGGGTATTTGCACAAGAGAAAATGGGAAGGAAGAAGTAGAGACATGTTTTAACTTTCTGACAAATAGTTTTTACAATCAGGGATTCCAGCACCAGCAAAAGAGTGAGGACAGAAAAATGGTTCCCAGTGGCAGAAGCCAGGTTCTCCTCTAACATCAGGATGAGTGAGGAAATCAAGGGAACCACAACTTTGCTACTGTGAGAATAACCACAAATAAAGGGAGACAGGCAGATAGGAAAAGGAGCGTGTTGCTCCCTGTGCACATTTGCTTGCCAGCTACAGCTGGGCACAGATTTATTGCTCTTTTCTCCTCCTCATAGCTGAGTGCACATTTATAGTTATTTACTCCTCTCTCTATCTCATGAGCTAGATTTTCCTTCTTCCAGAGTATGAAAATGGCCCAAAACATAGTTTTGCATTTGTTTTAAAACCTTTGCTCAGATTAAGTCAACCTTACCACAATTTGCTTTCATTAAAACTTCCCAAGGAAGCCACCCAGACAGTAGGACAAAGTAAGTCAATGTCCCTTCCATGTCCCATCTTGGCTCCATCCCTCCCCAAGAGTGACTCTGGACAACTTTGGAATAGGCCCTCAGTGTATCTGAGGGTATACAGTGAAAAACTGAAGTTTCAGATGAACTTGTGTTTAATAGAGTGGAACAATTTAAAATAAACATCGTTTTTAAAGGGCTAAACTACTGTTTTGGGAAACTTGGGGGGCAGTGTTTCCCATGACCATTTTTACACCCCCCCCATGGCTTTAGAATGTTCTACTATTCATTTACATTGTCCTGTCTTGTTCTCTTTTGATGTTTCCTTCCTTCCTTCCTTCCTTCCTCCCTCCCCCCCCTCTCTCTCTCTCTCTCTCACTCACACAAACACACCTCCCCTCTCTCTCACATACACACACACCCTGGAGATATAATTGCATAGTCAAAACTCTACCATCCTTGACATGAATACCCAGGAAGCAGACAGAAGCAATAACCAAAAAGGAGGGAGATGCAGATGAAGTCCAAGAGATAAGGAAACAGTGAGGATAAACAGCATTTAAACAACAACAACAACCATGAACATTCTCACAATGACCCTTTCAAACACAATGAAATTCTTATATGTCTTCTAGGGAAGGGTGAATCTCTCTATTTCAGTTTTTCTCCATTTCACATGTTTCTGTTCTTAAGTTCACTTATCATTTCCACATTAGTTTGAGGCTTGTTTATTTTTCAAAAAAAATCATCTTGAAGATTAACCAGCGTTTAGTGGGAATTTCTCTTAATAAATGTATTTTTGTATGCAATTTCGCCTAATATGCACATTTCCCCAAGCAATTTCCCCATGTCCAATGCTGTTATTTTCAATAATATGTGCATTTTATGTACGCCACACCCTACTGTATACACTTTTGCACACATTACTTGCCCAGACAATTGTATTGCAAAATTTGAAGAAGAGCAGATTTTGAAGAATGGCTGTGCTTCAGTTTGCGCATTAATTCCCGGAAGTACAAATTATATTGGTTCTCCTTTAAATGCAAGCTGAACTATATGGCCCAGCCCTAATCTCTTCCCTCAAACATGATGCATATCAGATTCCTTATCTACCAATTCTACACCTTGTATCTTTCTGCTAAAAACTTGTATTTGCCTAACTTCTCCCTACACACCACGAATGCCGCAATTACTTGTACCCAGGCAGCACTGAGAAGGAAAGAGTTTCCTTTATTTGTCTCTGTAATAAAAATGTTGGTAAGACCAGCCTTGCGTGTGTATATTTTTTTCAAGACTGGTGGAGAAAATAGGGGTATCTTGTGTGGCGTGCATGTGTACATAAATGGGAATCTATTGGTGACATCCAATTTTCGGAGCATCCATTTCAGCTTGAACTGCATTGAGTTTTAATCAAATAACTGATTTGATTTATCAGCTAAAGCTGTTAACTGACTAGAGCAAAGCTCATAAATTGGTTGTCATCCCTAATGAATAATAGCCTTGAAAGAAAAGGTTCCAAAAACAGACGACGTGACTACTAGCAACGTGCCGAAGAGACATTTGAGTGCCAAAAAGGAGCCCATAGAGCTCCTTCAGCAATATGTTTCACCCAGGGCTGGGGCATCACTGCAGAGAATCCACATGCTGTTTTTGATATCCATTAATCATCTGGCTAATTTGTTTTCACACAGGAGCGCTGACAGCAAATGAATGTTATTGCAGCAAGAACACAGTGCATAATCCAGACTATTATGGCCATAGCGCTGATGAAAACGGCTGTTCCATGTGTATTTTCTATGTGCCAGCCTTTGTCTAACTATGAATGTAAATATGTCTCTTTTTTATTCACATCTGCTGGAAGAAATAGCCCTACCATATGGGGTTGGGATGATGATGAAAGGACTGCTGCTTATCTCGGAAACATGAGCTGAAATTTGGCCAAGGATTTCCTTACGATTTGGAATTGTGAACTGGGGCTGAATTGGCAGCGGTATTTCACTGTTTAAGTTCCCTCCCCAATAAATCTTTGTGTCTTTCTTCTCTCTGCGTGTCACAAGCTCCATCTGACTGCCACTATCAATAGTGTGGGTTTGATTAAGACCTTTTGGGAGGTAGCTCACAAAATGTGGTGGTAGTTGAAGTGGGTCTCTTGCAGAGAACAAAACAGCCAGTGTGCTGTAGTGGTTAAGAGTGGTAGACACGTAATCTGGGGAACCGGGTTCGTGTCTCCACTCCTCCACATGCAGCTGCTGGGTGACCTTGGGCTAGTCACACTTCTTTGAAGTCTCTCAGCCCCACTCACCTCACAGAGTGCTTGTTGTGGGGGAGGAAGGGAAAGGAGAATGTTAGCCGCTTTGAGACTCCTTCGGGTAGTGAAAAGCGGGATATCAAATCCAAACTCCTCTTCTTCTGATGATGGGTTAGTGGACCTCTCCTCCCAATACATTATTGAAAAGCATGTAAGACCTGGAGTTTGTGATTAGGTAGAAGTGTCAATAACCCCCATATTAAAGACAAGCTGCATCTATAATTCACAGGATCAATGAGTTCTAAAAATTCATAGAGGTGGAAATTGAAGTGAGGTACACAGTCATGTCCTTTGTGCTCCAGGGTTGCCCTTAGCTGCTGTTTTTAAGCATTGCTTGCAAAAAGTTGACTAAAATGACCAAGAATAAGTCATTCACTAATATTTCATTGCAACAACTGCCTAAATGCTAATTCACTTCCAAACAGAATATAGCAATCCAAATAAAGAATATTGCTAAAAGGGACAACTACAAAAACATAACAATTGATATCAGTAGGTTAAAATAAATAAGCCAGATTGACATTGCACCCTTTGATTAAGTAATATATAAAGCACTTTTCCTGACCTGCAAACAAGAGACTGAAAACCTTGTTCCTTAAATGGGTTTAATTGGCTGTATAATATTATGCATCCCCATAAAGCACAAGGGAAGGAAATGGTTAACTCTAGTACCTTGGCCGTTGAGTTCTTGCAGAATGAAGTGGGCAAAAAGCAAACAGTGATTCACTGGAAATGGGAACAGTGTCAAAAAGAGGCAGTTATGTCCATTAAAGGTGTGGTGGTCTAATTTTTAGTGCCAGAGAAAAAATGATTATGGCTGGCTGAGAAACCTTTAGTATTATGGAAAACCCACCCAAGCTTGGCAAGACCTGAGTGCTGTTTCCACCCCCAGATGAGCCCAGCTTCTTCTGGTTTCCCATCTATTCTGCATCTGCCCTTAAATGTTTCGGATTAGATTTGGACTGTGCCCTCCTTGTCCCCTTAAATTAGGGTTGCATTGTGCCAACACTGGGACAGCAGTCAGACTGGGTGAAGAGGGGAAATGGTCAACTGGGAGGGCACTCTCCAACCTTTGCATCTTTATGTGAGAGAAGCTGACTCAGGGAGTCTACATCAAGAAGCAGATGCAAAAGGAAGCATTTATAGCATATATGAAAGGCCTAGAGTTATTATTGCCCCGACTTTTCCTTTGAGAGTTAGGGATCTCGGTGCTTCCAATTTTGCTGCTGCCAGAAGAAGAAGAAGAAGAAGAAGAAGAAGAAGAAGAAGAAGAAGAAGAAGAAGAAGAGTTTGGATTTGATATCCCGCTTTATCACTACCCGAAGGCTTCTGCCCCAGCCTTCTACCTGAAGGCTGGGGCAGAAGCCTTTTTCATGATTATCTCCACTCTGCCAGGAGACTTCCAGTAGAAAACAGATGGTGGAGGGAGCTGGTGTTCTGTCGTGCCCCAGCTGGGCTCTGAGACTGCAGGGAAGCAGGCTATGGTTGTGGTACTGCTTCGTATTGTGGGTATGGCAATAGTGAGCTCATCATTTTGCATTGTTCTAATGGTATCTCACATCTTCCTGTATCTGCATACATTGTTGGACATCACCTTGATATTTAAGTGCTGAAGGAGCTCCACTGGCTGCCAGTGTGTTACCAGAAGCAGTTCAAGGTTCTGCTTTCAGCATTCAGTGTCCTAAGCAGCTTTCAACTACATGCCCTCCAACATTTCTCTGATGAAAATAGGGACATGTACTGGCACCTCTTTTTGTTGTTGTTAAAAAGTGTGGCACTTACTGTAACAACTTCATGGTGAGTACTGGCACCTATTTTTCTAGAAGAAAAGCAAATAATAATAATAATAATAATAATAATAATAATAATAATAATATACCCAACCAATCCAACTGGGTTGCCCCAGCCACTCTGGGTGACTTCCAACATATATAAAAACATAATAAAACATTAAACATTAAAAAAAAACCTTCCCTATACAGGGCTGCCTTCAGATGGCTCAGGAGTCAGATAAATCTATACCCTCCAACATTTCTCCAATGAAAATAGGGACGTCCTAAGGAAAAGACCCTGATGTTGGGAAAGATTGAGGGCACAAGGAGAAGGGGACGAAAGAGGATGAGATGGTTGGACAGTGTTCTTGAAGCTACTAACATGAGTCTGACCAAACTTTGGGAGGCAGTGGAAGACAGGATTGCCTGGCGTGTTCTGGTCCATGGGGTCACGAAGAGTCAGACACGACTGAACGACTGAACAACAACAAGGAAAAGTGGGACATTCCAGGATCAAAACAGAAACCGGAACTGCTTCTGTAAATCCAGGACTGTCCTAGGAAAATAGGGACACTTGGAGTGTCTGGGAGTGAGATATCTAAGGGACCCCCATGCCCACTATATCTCTGCCCAGCAACTTTGCTCCTTAGATGGGGTACTATTAAAAGTACTTTATGCCCCAGAAGTACACTTAGCCTGCACTAGAAACTGGGCTTTATTGCTCTAGCTCTCTGGAACCAGTTACCAGCCAAAATCAGACATGGTGGTGTCAAGGCACACATTTTTCTTTAAGAAGTCTGCCCTTGAGGTGTAACTTAGTCAGTTATGGAAGATCAGTTTTATATCTGACAAAATTGTCTCTTCTTCCTTCTTTTTTTTTAAAAAAAAAGATTTGTACAGATTGTTTTTAGAGTTCATTGAATTGATTTTATTGTTCTTAGAACTTGCATTTGTGTGTTTTACTGTGTTTTTACTATGTACACCTCTTCAATGGTTTTATGCCGGTTTGTTTGTTTACTGCTGTTGTTAATAATAATTGAGTGGGCAGCTCATAAATATTTTTGATAAATAAACAGATAAATAGAAATAAACCCTGGACAGAGCAATGGTTGAAAGGGGAGCTGTTTTCTTACATGGTGAGAGAAGATTTTCTCCTCCCGATATATTAGGCTGGAAAGGAGTGGGCACCCGTGCCAAGCTAGATTCCTTGCTCACTGCTTGATCTCATAGTAGCTCTCTGGATGAAGCAGCATTCTTCTGTGTATATACACCCCACAACAGTGCTCTTCTTTTAGTGGGAGCTATTAGGGAATTTGAAGCAAGGTCTCAGTTGGTATATAGAATTGTGGAAGTACAGAGATATAGAGAATCAGGTGAGGCTGTGAAAATCCTGGACTCGTGCCTGGACTGGATCCAGTGGTGGGCTGGATACAGGTAAATAAATTGAAAATGCATCCTAACACAGTAGACATCAGTGGATGTGTAGTTCCCAGGTCTAGGAACTGGATAGGTTTCCTGTGCTGGTTGGGGTTGTGCTTCCTCTGAAAGAACCATGCTTGGAAAGATTCATAGATCTTTCTTTCTTTCTTTCTTTCTTTCTTTCTTTCTTTCTTTCTTTCTTTCTTTCTTTTTCTTCCTTCTAAAAAATAGTTTTCATTAAAGATCTTCTTGTGTTAAATAAAAACATACATACAGTGATTTTTGGGTGTGTGTGTGTGCAGGGGTACACATACCCCTAAACATTTTGTGAATCTAATGGGAGAAGAAACTTTTCTTCTTCTTCTCTGGTACGGTGAATCATCAGTTCCGTTGCTACCCCCAATGGCGGCCTCATTTCCTGCCATGGTGTTTCCTGAGTCTCAGATGGAAGCGAGCGTTTAATGTGTGAAGTAGGAGTTGGAAGTAGGAGGGAAGAAGTTAGTGCACCCAACCTCATGCCAATGTGGAAGTTACTGTCAGTTGTCAGCTGTGTAATATGAGGCAATGCATGTTCTTTGTACTTTTGTCCATTTACTGTATTTATTTCCCCCAATTTGAATTATAAAATGGTGGTTTTGTTGAGTCAAAATGAGAGTACCCTTAACATTTTTTAGGGAAAAAAATGCACTACATACATGCATGCATACATACATATATACATACATGGCCTACCCTCGTGGACATGCATTCCAATACACATGTCTACATTCTGACCTGAGCACAATCTGTTGAATGCGGACTGGAAGGGGTTGCTCCAAATTCAAAATCTTCCCCCATCCTTAACATGGGCTTGTATTTTAAACTGTAACCTGTTCTGCAATTGCACTTGCATTAAAGGGCAGGCAAAGGCATGTCTTAAATAGAAAAAAACTACTAAATAAACAAACTTTCGCTGGCCATGACCTTGATGCATGGAGGGAGGGAACAAGTTTAATTGGTGTATTCCCTGTGCAGTTGCTAGGGGGAGTTGTCTGGTTGCAAAGATGCTGCAATGAGGGATAAGCTGTGCTGCTGCCATGCCCTCTGAGACGAAGGCATAACTACACCACCACCATTCTGATCAGTTTGTGTTAGTGCTGTGTCCCCTTCCCTGACCCTGGTAATATCACGGGCCAAGTCTTATTTGTTTTTCTGCATATAGAAGAGCTTTTCAGAAGTTAAGCCTTCGTGCTCCAGCATGTGGCACAAATTTAAAAGACCAGCCTCTCTGTAAATATGTACCCTTATTAATTTGATTAAAATATTGCATTTTTCAAGCACTGACAAGGTTAATGATCCTAATGGCCATTGATGTTTACATACCAGTGTCTCGAGCGATTATTAGTGATGTTATTCCACATTTAAGGCCTGCTACTTGTCCTCTTGACCCCTTTCCAATGCACCTTTTCCGTGCCTTGTCACTGATATTAGGACATCAATAGTTTCTATTCTAAACATCTTGCTGGCTGCTGGCTGTGTTTTTCCTGCCTCTAAGACAGCAGTTGTTTTCCCTCACCTTAGGGAGCAAATTTCCCTTGGAGCCTGAAGTCTTTGGGAATGGCAGGCCTATTTCCAATTTCGCTCTTTCCTCTGGCTACAGATTCACAATGGGAGGTGGCTGTAGCTTGTTTATCAAAACTGTCCTCTTGCATGTGACACATCAGTCTGAGTTGCAGTTCTGTCATAACACTGTGGGCTCTGCTTCTCAGGAGTCTGCAATTCTCCTTCACAAACACCCAACTTTGTTGTGTTTCCCAACTTTGATTTTAGCAGAGTTGGCATCGTTCTATTTTAAGTAACAGAATAATTTTTATGCCTGTTTGTGATACGGTTTGGGTTTACTTAGACTTGTGCACCCACCTAGTACAAATAAATCGGGTATGCTGTTTGCCAGTATGACTGATTCTCGGGTATGCATCTATACAGCAGTAGAGAAAGCCGATCGGGCACCTGAGGCGGCGCGTGTGCCCTGTGCCCAGGGCCAGGGCCTGCCTCACACCGGGGTTGGGCCAGCCGAGGCAGGACACTCTGCGGGGCCTCCAAGGAGTATGTCTGCCTCCTCCCACTCAGCCACCCTACAGCTGAGGGGGAGGCAGCAGGCGGACCGTTTGGGGCAGCGTGGAGCCTGCGTGTGCCCAAGCCACCGCGTCACTCCCAGGAGAGATGTGTGGCTCGGGCGTGCTGCAGGCCCTGCGTCACTCCCAGGAGAGATGCTGCAGGCTCGGTGAGTGCTGCCTGGCATTTTGTCACCCCCCTCAGTGGTGACCCCTGGGGCAAACGCCACACCACACCCTTTTCCTCCGCCCCTGCCTCTATAGACCCAGTTTTGATTTTTTTTATTTCAAATCATTTGAGACCACAGCACCAAACCTCAGGTGTCATGAGATGTGGGCTGCAACTTTGCCACGCAAGGCCCAGCTGGTCTCCGTTCTCCCCACACAGGAAGCAAAGGAATAAAAATAAAATAAACATTGGAAATGGGCTTCTTCTTCTTTTATAAGAAGACAAAAAATATTGTATGAATTGAATGTTTTCCAATTTTGTGTCCCCTGAGAAGAATCCTACTTCAAAGGAGAAGGAAATGGGGGGAAAATAGATAGCAACATGTTTTCCCCTAAAATATCCGTAGTACATTAATGTATGATTTGTAGGTTACTATCTTTAAAAATATTAACCAAGGCATGAAATAATAGCATTTATGTTTTATTTCCTTAGGGAAAATGAAATTAGATCATCTTCATTTAGTATCATTGTAATCTATTTTTATAACCATGTCCTTCATTTATTCTATATAAACAGGATTGCTGTGTCTGTTCTACATCTTTGCAGTTCCTCTGACTTACTCAAACTACCAGGTTGGAGAAACCAGCTCAGCTCACAAATCTTTGGGGAGTGTTGAAAGCAAAATCATTTCAGAACTTCAAATCCAGAGGCTACAAACATCACACGCTTGCTTATTCTCAACCACAAATGTGAGAATAATCAATTTTTTTTTCACCAGCTGAGTAACTAAAGGGCAAAAAGAGACAAAAATCTAGTACATATTCCTGCTCAAGGGTTGGAGAAGAGGATCGCTATTTAAATCCAGATTTTCTACCCCAGTTTCACTTATTTCTCTCCCCAGAAAAAGTTTGTGGGAAACATTTGCAAATACAATACAGTCATACCTCTGGTTGCGTTCGCTGCAGGTTGCGTTCGGCAAGGGTTACGAATGCGCCGAACCTGGAAGTACCGGAATGGGTTACTTCTGGGTTTGGCACTTTGTGCATGCACAGAAGCACTGAATCGTGCTTCGCGCATGCACGGAATTGCGAAATTATGCCACGCACATGTGCAGACACGGCACTTCAGGTTGCGCTCTGTTCATGTTGCAACTAGAGGTACCACTGTACTGCTGCAGATTAAAATGGAAAGCTTTAATTTGCCCAAACATATTTACTTGGAAGTAAGTCACAGTTCCATCAGTAGGTGGGTATAGGGCTAGGGCTGATATTTTTACTCCCTTGTATCCATAAATAGAAAGCATCTTAAAAAGCAGAGACATCACCTTGCCAACAAAGGTCCGTATAGTTAAAGCTATGGTGTTCCCAGTAGTGATGTATGGAAGTGAGAGCTGGACCATAAAGAAGGCTGATCGCCGAAGAATTGATGCTTTTGAATTATGGTGCTGGAGGAGACTCTTGAGAGTCCCATGGACTGCAAGAAGATCAAGCCTATCCATTCTGAAGGAAATCAGCCCTGAGTGCTCACTGGAAAGACAGATTCTGAAGCTGAGGCTCCAATATTTGGCCATCTCATGAGAAGAGAAGACTCCCTGGAAAAGACCCTGGTGTTGGGAAAGATTGAGGGCACAAGGAGAAGGGGACGACAGAGGACAAGATGGTTGGACTGTGTTCTCGAAGCTACTAACTTGAGTTTGACCAAACTGTGGGAGGCAGTGGAAGACAGAAGTGCCTGGCGTGCTCTGGTCCATGGGGTCATGAAGAGTCGGACATGACTAAACGACTAAACAACAACAATCCATAAATCATGCAATGTATGCATGACTTATTGTGGGAATCAGAAGGGAAACTAACACTTTCTCTCCAGTAATTCCCAGTTTGGTATTTTGGGCCTTGTCCCAAGTAGATGAATTTTCCAGGCCAATATGAGGTGATATTTGCATCACCAGAATCCATTTTCCCCAAACTTGCTCACACATATTTGGTGTGACCTGCTAAATTATGGGCAAGTCCAATGAGATCTCTTTGTGTAGACCACTTCAGTTGACAGCAGATTACAAGACCCAGGAATCTGTCTGGAAGGCTTATGCAGTGGGATTTGTATGGGACAGAGAACACCATTTGATCTTCCATTGTGGACCTGTGGTAAGAATACAAAGCTTCAAATCATCATCATCATCACATGCTTATTGAGAATATGGTATTTTTTAGTTTTATCTTTGTCTGTCCATGTGCAAACAGGAAATGATCATACTGCCTGGTGCTCCTGAGTTCTTTTTACTATGCTTCATTCATTCATTTACAAGAAAATAAATTGCATTCATAAAAAGTATTAAAGGGGTAGAGAAAAATTCAGAGAAATTATCATGGGTGGGATGCAGTGTTTTTGTTGTGCTTACCTTAACTCCAAGGTTGCCAAGGGGCATTTGTGAGCATCCTTTCTTTCACTTCAATTCATCTCTTTAGTCTTATTGGAGGTCACAATTCCTGAAAAAAACAACCACTATGACACCTTCAGCTGGGCTCTCCTATAAGCATGGAAAGGTGGAGAGGCTGCCTACCGTTTGTCTGACTACTGTCAGTTTCTTCTTCTTCTTCTTCTTCTTCTTCTTCTTCTTCTTCTTCTTCTTCTTCTTCTTCTTCTTCTTCTTATTTTTGCTGCTTCTTTTATACTTTTAAAGACGTTGGTGTGGATTTTTCAAAAGGTACGAAGCGGGACTTCCCTTAAAAACAAATCCATCAGCCACACTAATCTCTGGCACAGGGTAGCCAGCCTCCCTGGCTTCCCATGCATCAAATAAAGCTCTGTGGAAGATATCATGAGGTGTTTTCCCCCCCTCACGTGGCTCTTTCAGATCAGGCAGCATGGGTAGCCAGGGAGGATGCAGAGTGCTAGAAAAAACATCTGCCAGAAAGCGAAATATACAGTAGCCGTAGCCACCTATTATACACTAATGCTAAATAAATTGGAAAGTGCTCTGAGAAACAGGCAGAAAAATGGAAGCCCCTTTCACTGAAGAATACAACTCTCAAAGCATTAGAGCAGACCCATTCGAACAGTACTAGTACTGCCTCTGACCCACCTTCCCGAAGCAGATGTGTATAGGAATTTTTCTGTACCTTCCAATGAAGCAGTTTGCAGAACAAAACTTCCCCTTATTCTCCTCTCTCACCCACTCCCCTTAATTTGCTTTGGGGCTCCCCCAGCCCTGCAAGGGCAGATTTGGGGAAGCTGCAACGGGTACACAGGGAGAGGTGAGTGAGGGGGAATTTCTGTCATGGAAGCAGAAGTACCTAGTTGGATAGTATCCTTTGTTTGCTTGTTTCTTGGCTCAGTTTAAGGTGTTGGTGTTCACCTTCAAATGTCTTTTTTTCTGAATGCACCGAACATCCTCTAACAAGCTGCTCCAGCTCATTTGAACACACAAGGCATGGCTGATGGAAACCAGGGCTCTGTGGTGATGTCCATCTTTTGGAATGCCTTGCCAAGTGAGGAGGGTCAGCCCATATCAATGTATTGTTTAGAAATCAGTGGTGTCCAAACTTTTTTTCGAAGAGGGCCAGGTTTGATGAAGTGGAGGGCAGCGACATTTTTTGTTGACCGTTTTTAAGGATTGAAGTTGTTGAGCTTTTTAAAGGATTTTACCCCAAGGTTGTTGAGCTTTTTTTTAGGATGTAAGTTTTTTAAAGGATTAATAAACTGCCACAGAGGCTGGATTATCTGACCAGCAGGCCAGATTAGGCCCCCCAAACGGACATGCCTGGTTTAGGTTATCAGAGGGCTGTTGAAAAAGGCTTTTGGCTGGTGATTTTTCTGTTGGTGTCTGGCTGTGCTGGTGTTATAACTGGGGTTCTTTGGGTGACTGTAATTTCTATTGCTGGCTTAAACCTGGGGATTGTTTTGCATGAAACATTCATGAATTTTGGCATATTGTCTGGCTGATCCTCTTCAGAAAATAGATGGGTTATGAATGTATAAAACTGAACAAAGTGTGCCTTAAATTTAAGCAGTTTTGAGTGGGGAACTTCCCCATAAGAAGTCTTTATATAGCCACATTTAGAAATAATCAAGATTTCACAGGATGAGCAGCTGACGAGTACAGAATTACATATCGAGTCACTGAGAACAATATTCTGGGAACCACTGAAAGAAATGTTGGTGAATACTCACAGAATCAAGAGAGAATTTTCATCATGTACTTCTGAAGAGATTCTCCTGTATTATTCTCCCACATAATGAAAAACTAAAAACTTTGCATGCATGTGCTTAAGTATTAATCTGTATCCGTATTAACGTCTGACAGACTAGTAGATTATTATACACCCACTTGGTGTTTTAGTTGAAACCCATCCCGCAGAATGGGAGGCCGAGAGGAAGGTGGGCGACTTGCTTGGACTTCCAGATATATAAATATATATTTTGAAATGAGGGCAGTTCAGCTGAGCAGGCACTTCGTACGGCTGCTCAGAGCCTGGTGTTAATTAGCACTGCCAAAAGGCCAGAATAACTTGAAAACAGAACGAGGCCAGACTGATAGAGTATGTTCTAGTTATTAAAAAAAAAATGTCAGCAGCTCACATGGTGAGAGGAACGTATGATATCTTCTTGAGGGGGGCAAGGTGGAAGGTGTGTGTGCGTTTGGCATTTTGGGAATGTTTGAGCATACAGTCAGAGTAGAATGAATAGGTAGGAAAAGATAGAGATATCCCTAGAACTGAGACAGAATATACAGAATGATTGCAAAACAGCAGGATTATGTGGTCTGATTCTGAGTTTAAACTAGACAAAGCCATCATATTGCTTTCCACATTGAGAAATATTATTCCTTATTTTTAATGGAAATAACACAAAGCTTCATTGAGATCCACCCCAAATTATTTCAGGGGAGTTCTTGTTAATCAAAAACGTACCACATTTTTCTGTGTAAAAGACGATGTCCCCACCCCTCAAGTTTTTAGTCAAAAATTGGAGGTCGTCTTATACATGGATTTATACAGTAAGTGCGAGGAGGGAGCCTGGCCACGGCACCTTCGGCTTTCACCGGCTGAGGTGAGGTGAAGCCAAATGCAGGCTGGAGAGGCGAGGTGGATCGAGCGGTAGATCAAAAAAAAAAAAAAAAACCCGACATCTTTTGGGGCAATTTCCCAAGAAAGCTGAGCAACTTTAAAGTAACGATTTCTAAATTTTGGGCTCCCATCTTATACACGGGGTCATGTTATACACAGAAGAATACGGTAATTCAAAGTCACACTAGAAGCAGAATAATTAGACAGTTGGTTCAAATCCTTATATCTGAATCCTTATTATTAATATAACTATACTGTTTTGCATTTGGTGAATACCAGAGCAGTCTACCACAATCGAAACTGCAATAATACAATAATAAAGGGCCCCCACTTTCAATAATATCTACCTCCCCTTTGGTGCTTTTTGGCCCTCTTGACTTCTACATAGATCCTTGGTGCATAAAGGTACACTCCTGTATATTCACTGTGTATCCCCACATGAATAATAATAATAATAATAATAATTTATTTATACCCCACCCATTTGGCTGGGTTTCCCCAGCCACTCTGGGTGGCATCCAACAAAATAATAAAATACAATAGTCTACTAAACATTAAAAACTTCCCTAGACAGGGCTGCCTTCAGATGTCTTCTAAAAGCCTGGTAATTGTTTTTCTCTTTGACATCTGGTGGGAGGGCGTTCCACAGGGCGGGTGCCACTACTGAGAAGGCCCTCTGCCTGGTTCCCTGTAACTTGGCTTCTCGCAGTGAGGGAACTGCCAGAAGGCCAAGATTGGAGAGACAGATGTGCCTGTGAACAAAAAAACTTGCCCAGAAGCTTAAACTAGCACAGGCCCCCAAGTAAATTTTCACTGCACACTTTCAGATGCGTATCTTCCCTCCCTCACTGCAGAAATGCATGCCACAACATGATAAGTGGTCCTTAAAATGGTCAGTGCTGTATGTTGTGGTACCAAGAGAAAATATACTTGGCTGAATTCTCATTTCTTTTAATTTAATTCTTGATCTGCGATGTTGCTCTGGGAATGCTTCAAGTCTTAAAAGTGGAAGAGAAATGAATGAATGAATGAAGAACTTTGATGCAAAATAATAATAATAATAATAATAATTAATAATAATAATAATAATAATAATAGCAATAATTTGTACCTTGTCCATCTGACTGGTTTGCCCTAGCCACTCTAGCCAGCTTCCAGAATATATAAAACAGAATAAAACCTCACACACTTAAAACTTCCTTATACAGTGGTACCTCGACTTATGAATTACTCGACATACGAATTTTCCGACTTACGAATGAAAAAAGTGCCCGCACGCCTACGAATTTTTCGACATCCGAAGGACATCCGTTGGCGGTTTTAGATGGGGTTTACTCGACTTACGAATTTTAGATACTGTTTACTCGACTTATGAATTTTTCTGAATTTTTCATTTCCAATGCATTCCTATGGGAAAATCGCTTTTTTCGACTTACGGATTTTTCGACCTACGAATGTGCATTCGGAATGGATTAAATTTGTAAGTCGAGGTACCACTGTACAGGGCTGCCTCCAGGTGTCTTCTAATGGTTGTGTAGTTACGTATCTCCTTGAGGAAGCTTTTGAGGGGTGGGTGTGTTGAGCGACTCTGTGTATCCACTAGCCCACATTGTTCTACTTTGGTTTGTACACTGCCTTGAACTTTAGGAAAGTGGTATACAAACATTTTTATTTCCCCAAACCCTGGAAACTCCAGAGCTCCTTTTCCTGTCCACTTCATTCTAGGGCAGCCATATGTTTTGCTTTATAGAAGGTAGTCGTTTATTTGGTGGGCTGTGAGAGAACAACCCTCAGTTTGAAGGACATTGTAGTCCAAGTCTTGCTTAAAGACCTAAACACCTAATAAGGGAGAGCTTGATGGTTTTTTTTGGTTAATCTTTTATTTACATACCCATTACGAAGTATCTTTTTTATATAATATATTGAGATAAAACAGCTCCTTAATCAAAAAAAAGAGCAGGGTCAGAAGCAAGAAAATACAAGAAAATGAGAAATCTAAAGAAGGAGAAAGCAAGAGGGAAGAAAAAGAAAGAAAGGAAAGCTAAAGAAAGAGTAAAATAAAATGACTTTTGGTCCTCTGCAGCTACATATGATATTCATTCTTTTAAGATCCAATCGTTCTATCTTCTATAAACCAGTATTTTTTTTCAGTCTTCAAATCCAGATGTTACAAGCTCATTTTCTCTTTCATGCAAAAACTCCGTTAAGAAATTTCCAGTCCTTAACAAATGTCAGTAATGGTCTTTTCTCAAATTAAACGTGTTAGTCCAATAATTCCACCAGCCATTCTTCTACAGTGGGTAAGGCTGTGCCTTTTCCATCTTTGTGCATATAGCAGACTCACTGCAGTCATCATATATTGGAGGGGAGAGCTTGAAGTTTCCACCAACAAATTAGCACCTGGATAGCAGACAGGTCAAAGTCTTCCACACTAGCCTGGACAGCTCAGTTGGTTAGATCATGGTGCAGATAAATGGCAAGGTTGCAGGTTCAATCCCCATATGGGATAGCTGCATATTCCTGCATTGCAACTCTGTGATAAGGAGGTGATGTAATACTACTTTTAAAAATTACATTATTTCTAAATTTGCTTCTATACATATGAATTAGCCTATTTAAACTGCATGAAAACAGGTTTCCTCTTTTTGTGTTACATTATCACTCTCTTGTTTTGTACTAACAGTGCTTTGCTCTTACAGACATAAAACTATCCCTGCCAATTACAGAAACCCAAGTAATTTGACTTTGGTAGGTGGTAATGCTAATACAGGTGTGAAAGGAAAGCTTGGCGTGTGTCTCCCTCCCCTCCCATGTATCTATTAAAGTAAAACTCAGTAGCACAAATGGCCTTTGGAGACTGCTTTCCTGCTAGTCTGTACATCTGTGAGCTCAAGGTAAAGAAAGCTCTTTGGCTCCCTCTCCAGGAAAAGTTCATGCACTGAAGGTTTAGTAATTGTTTCCAGGATGATTTGCATATGATGTTTTTTGGTTCTCGGATCATACTCTATTAAAATATTCCAAGACGCGGTTAGGCAATACACACATGTACTTTACTTGGCATACTGTGTAATTGCAAAGAAAGAAAGAAAGAAAGAAAGAAGGGCTTAAAATGTGTGTTTTATAATAGTGACAAGTGGGATATTTAATTACAGAGAAGGGCTTACATCTGAAAGTGAGTCAGCTAAAAATCACAGCAAAAAAGAGAAGATCCCTTTTATTTTAGCTTGGAAAAGAGTGGCTGGGATGACGAAGCCCAGTATTCCACCACACACAGTCATCATGAAGGTTTTTTTTTTAAATAATAATAAAAATAAATATGCATTTCTGGTAGCAATCGAACCCACTACAACTAGTATCGGAGGACAGGGGAGCTGTAACTTTTATTGCAAGCTTGCTTCAGCAATTCGCTTCAGCTCTGCCACATAATTAATGACAGCCACTCAAATAAGATTTTTAAAGGCCTCACTTTTAGAAGTCCATCTCCCTTATAATGTACCTGGCAATCATACTATCTGGGGGTTTGGAAGTTTCTAGAGGGCAAGAAATAAACAGCTAGTGTCAGATCAAAATCCTGGCATTTAAACCAGAAACAGGGGTTGTCGGGGGAAGGATGAGGGCTTATATCCTTCCATTGCTGTTCCTGAAGACATCCCATTACTAGTGCCCACCCTCCGTGACATTGAGAAACCTGGATTTGAGTGCTCAGAGCAGAACCCTGGGGAGGGGGCTTTCAAAACTCTGGCTTCGGTTCAGACATGCACCACCTTTCATAATAAGGTTGAACATTCATAACCGTAGTTGAACATTTGAAGAATGAACTTTCCCTGTCCTGCGGCATGGCAATGGGGAGGCCTTCAGAAGCTTCCCTTGCATTTTAAGATTAACCACGGTTTGCTATGTCATTTGAACCCAGACAAACTTTTATTTGATTTTCATTCCTCTCCATGGCTGTTTTTCGGTCTTAATTTGTAGGGCGCATTGTTTACGGGGTGAGGGTGAGGTGTTGGGGGGAGGTGGGGCGATCGGCCCATTGTTTTGCTCCATTGGGGCTGATGCTCTCCAGAGCTTTAACAGGTTCCCTTTGTTGGTTAGTGTTACTGGAGTGTTCGGGTTGTTCAGCGAGCGGCTTTTGCTGGCCAGTAAGGGCTTGCGGGCACCTGTTTGTGGCGTGGTTTATTTTGTTTCTTGGGTCGCTTTTGTAGGGCTCTTGGAGCGGAAGGGTGCCTGTGCTTAGTTGACGCTTGTTGCGCCGTCTTGATTTCGGCTTGTACAGTCATAGGAGCCTCAAAATAGGTTCGGTTTGGTAGCTGCCGCCAGGAGCATTTGGGCAGGGGGACACCATTTTGCCCAGCTCTTCCCTCTTTTAGAAAAAGCTGGCAACAATGAAAGCTGATAAAACATTGTCACAATTTCAGCACTGCAGACTGGAAAAATTACTCTCCTCTCTCTTCTGACCCTCACAATGCAACAGAATCATTAAAACCTGTGGTCAAATGGAAATGTGGAAAACCTTCCAATATAATGAAAAATAATTGAGAATGTTGGCAATTCTACTGTTAGATTTTCTGTTCTGTTCTTTGAATATGAAGTCTTACTTCGGATTTTTGATTTTTGATGCAATATAATCTTAAGTAGATATAATGGTACTATGAATTAATTAATGGTTGGTGAGTATGTGTATATTTCAGTTTTGTTCTTGAGCTTTTTTTTGAAATCTCTGTAGTTTAATTAATTAAGAATGATGTCTTATCTGTTTTCCCTGAATGGCTTAATGAAGCAGTGGTATAGGATTAAAGTGCACATATATGAAATATCCGTTGGGATTTTAATCCAAAAATGGGCTGCATTTTGGAAATTAAATATTCATTTAATATTTTGCTTTCCGACAGAGGTTTCTTTCCAGTGAAGAAAACTGAGTGATTTAAAAGCAAAGAATAACAAAAACTGGCAAAGGTATGAGTGCTACTTGGTAAAGATAACTGTTAGAATATGTTGATTTTATCATTATGATTCATATACCCAATACTAACAAGCTCTGCTTATTTTGCACGGCACGTTATATAAATGGATCAGGTTGGGATTTTCCTACTGGAGATAATCCAGTTTCCACTGGAATCTGTGAGAACTTTAACCTTAACTATTTACAGTTCCAAATTCAATAGCCCGTTGTAGCTCTCATACAATACAGGGATTGCAAAGGGAACCAGAATAAAACAGAATAATAATTTACTAAAATAATTAGACACAACAGAAGCAAATTCATGATCAAGGTTAAATGTACCCATTAAATGCCAGTATGTATACAGAAGTCATCAGAGCACTCAAGTTCCATAACTGTCTCTTTGGGCAAACACCCTTTGCAATCAGAAGATGGTTACAGAAGGACAATCCCCAGAGAAGAGTCTCTTTACATATGCCGTTGCCCCTGACTAGACATTATATGCTGTATGGTAATCTGTATGAAACACCTAGGCATAAATAGATAAATATGTTCACCACCCTCCATGGTATGAATAAGACTAAATATCTGGTTATTAAATATCTATTAAATATCTGTTGTTAGTCGTATGAGCAGATGCACTTATCTGCACCCTGTATGCAGGGTATGCAGGCTGGAGTAATTTGTGGGTTTTTCTTCCAAGATTTAGTAGCCACAAAGAAGCCTTAGAATGTCCTGGGCAGGGTCAATATTCAATTTTGCTTTATACAGAAAACACTGATCCCTTGCAGTCACAGCCTGGGAAATGCTTCAAGTTGGTTTGGGAATGGGTGGTGGTAAACAGATGTATCGAGATTATCTGTATGTGGCTGCATTTTCCAATATTCAGCAGCAAGGATTTTAAATATATATATAAAAATCTGTGACCACTTATCCCTCAACCAAAGTAATGTAAACTGAACGGGGATTTTATTTAAACACACCCTATGAAGCTTGTAGCTTAATGGTTACTCTGATAAAGCACAATACTTGGTTTCGGTCAAAAACTCTCCACAGAGATGATAGCTTTTTCATCTAGCAAGGTATTTTGTTCCACGAAGCCAGCAATACGTTCCTAGCCTTTTCTAGGATCTTTACCTTTGCCTCAGGTAAATAATATGGGTTGCACTGGCTAGCTCACCCCCTAACAAAGCCCTATCTTTCTAAGCTAAATTAATTCCTCTCTGATAGTCAAGTCCTATTTTGGCTCTAGCCAAGCCCTATCTGTGGGTGGTGTAGTGGTTAAGAGCGGTGGACTCATAATCTGATGAACCGGGTTCACATCCCTGCTCCTCCACATGCAGCTGCTGGGTGACCTTGGGCTAGTCACACTTCTTTGAAGTCTCTCAGCCCCACTCACCTCACAGAGTGTTTGTTGTGGGGGAGGAAGGGAAAGGAGAATGTTAGCCGCTTTGAGACTCCTTCGGGTAGTGATAAAGTGGGATATCAAATCCAAACTCCTCCTCCTCCTCCTCCTCCTCCTCCTCCTCCTCTTCTTCTTCTTCTTCTTCTTCTTCTTCTTCTTCTTCTTCTTCATCTGACAGTTTAACTGTCAAAGTTTAGATTTTAACTCTCCACCCCCTCATGACTGGATGACATACCTTCCAGCCCTGATTGACACCTGGGTCTTCAGGAAGCTGAACCTCATCCAACATACCTCCCTTCTCTGCATTGAGGTAAACTCAGTGCCGGATTTACATATAAACTAAACAAGCTATAGCTTAGGGCCTCACTCTCTTGGGGCCCCCCAAAAAATTAAAGGAAAAAAAAACAACTAGGTGTACATTTCCAAAATATAAGACAAAAACAATTAAAAGAAAACCTACATACAGCAAAAGTGTTTTGTGTTGTGTAGGCTCCTATAATGTAAGTAATGGGCCCTGCCTGCTAGCCTGCTTCCTAAAATATCACTGGTTAGATACCTATTAGGTCCATAAATTACCATATAGCATATATTCAACACAAAAAACAGTGACAATTTGTTGTTGACAAAGGACAGCTGGATATAAAAAGGGCCCCATTTCCTTCAGCAGCTTAGGGCCTCATCAAACCTAAATCCAGGCCCGGGTAAACTATTACCCTTCCTTCATCCGCCCCCCACCCCATTTTGAGCTGGATGTTCTTTTGATATCTTTTGGCTCACCAGATGGCCACAACTATTTAACAGAGAAACCTCTGGGGTATACCTTTGGGATAATAGAAGCAAGCGGCGAGCAGCAAAACAACTTGATGGTCGGTGGGCTTTTGAGGTAGCTGGCTTAGGAAAACAGTGAGGCAATTCTTGTGGACAGTTGCTTCCACACACTGCAGGAATGAAATCAAAAGACATAGAAACTGGGTTGAGATATGGTCCTCGCACAATTTTATTTATATACACAATCTGCACACAACTGACAAAATGGCTCCACCCTTTCTGTGTGTCTGTATGTTTCCTTGCAAGGTGAATGCTGGGGATTTCCATTTCTGCTAGTCTTCCTAATGTACAGAAACACCAGAAGCTTCCTCAGACCGAGTCAGGTCATTGGTCCATTATGCTCAATATTCTCTACTGCGATTGGCAGTAGCTCCCAAATATTTTAGGCATAAATCTCCGAGCTCTGCCTGGAGATGTCAGGGATTGAGCCTAAGATGTTTTGCACACTTTGCTTCCACCTAATTGGGGTGTGTGGAGAGGTATGCTTATCATGATGCCTTTGGGTTAGTGGCAAAGTGGTGCAGCTGCATTATCAAAATCAGAATGAATAGGAGTATATTTTTGTTTGCTTCTGGAATAGGAAAAAGTAGGGATGGAGGAGAAATTCTGTTCAGTTTGCATTCAAAGGCAAACCTATGTAATTTGCACTTTTGGCAACTATGCAGGACCTGAAACATAGCCAATCTTTGAGATTCAATCTTCTCTGAATTTTGCAGTGCTATTTTCTAGTCAGGTAATGTGTACAAGAATGCATATACTAGGTAAAGTGTACATTGAGATACATATATTTTTGAAAATAACATACAGTAACCCTTTAGATTGGAGGAAATTATTTTCCAAAGAATGTGAACATTGGGTGAAGTTGCATACAAAATTGTGCATATCAGGAAAAATTTGCACCAAAATGCTGACAAATTTTCATGAGGAGAAAAAGAAAATGGAAACTGATGTGGAAATGTGAAGAACCGAACTCAATATTGGAAAGCCAAGAAGCAAAGACCAAAATGGACAGATTTGCCCATCCTTCAGAACAGGCGGCCTTATCATCTACTCTGCTCTGTGGGACAGCCCAATTTAATTATTGCCTGATGGGTTGCTTTAACTTAAATAGGTGACAACCAGCAACCTCAGTGCTGGTGAGAAGGGAAAAGGAAAGGGGGGGTGCATTCTGAGTCATTATCGTGAGGTGATCAGTTATTTATACTCAATTATAAGCTGGCTGTTTGAGCTGTTGCTTGTTGTTGTTGTTGTTGTTGTTGTTGTTGTTGTTGTTGTTGTTCAGTTGTGTCCGACTCTTCGTGACCCCATGGACCAGAGCACGCCAGGCACCCCTATCCTCCACTGCCTCCTGCAGTTTGGCCAAACTCATGCTAGTCGCTTCGAGAACACTGTCCAACCATCTTGTTCTCTGTCGTCCCCTTCTCCTTGTGCCTTCTGTCCTTCCCAACATCAGGGTCTTTTCCAGGGAGTCTTCCCTTCTCACGAGGTGGCCAAAGTACTGGAGCCTCAACTTCAGGATCTGCCCTTCCAGTGAGCACTCAGGGCTGATTTCTTTAAGGATGGATAAGTTTGATCTTTTTGCAGTCCATGGGACTCTCAAGAGTCTCCTCCAGCACCATATCTTCGGATAGCAAGGTAATTAGGAAGCCTGAAAGTTTTCCATATTTTAGGAGGCTTTCAGACAGCGAACTGAGATAGAGTACCATACTTTTCCATGTATAGGACGCCCCCATGCACAAGAAGCCCCCTATTTTGGGGGACTCAAATTTAAGAAAATGGGAGATGGCTCAGAGTTGCTCACCCATATGTGGCGCAAAATCCGCCTCTCATCTGTGCCCTCACCAGCAAAAGCTACATCAGCAAATCAACACCAGCCCTTGACACAGCGACTAATAACACGCCCAATAATAGTTGTTGACAGCCGCGGCAGCAACCAATCAAACGTTCACCCTATGCACTATCCATGTATAAGACGGCTCGCACTCTTTAGCATAATTTTCAAAGGAAATAACCTAGTCTTCTACGTGGAAAAGTACGGTAACTCTCACATTGTAACATAAGCATGATGTTGCCATGAGCAGGAAACTGAATCCTGCCCTCGTGTCGCTTTCCAGGTGGCAAAGTTGGTTTCATTGGGCAGCAGGTTTCAAAGAGCCTGGTTGCGATTCACCTACATACATCAGGCTTAAACCATGTCGAACTTCACCCAGCTTGCTTCCGTGGAAGATTAGCATTACCTGTCGGATCGATGGGGGCAATGTTGTATATTAGTGCCTGCTTAGGTGTTCGGTTGCAACAGCGACCACTTTTGCCTTCTCTATAGCTGTTAAGTGTGAAAGCACCCTTAGATCTCTCAGGAATTTTGACGGAGAAAACTGAACTAGTAAAGATTAATCAGGTGTGACCACATTAGTATGAGACAAGGAGAAAGAGTTCCTTTGACACCAAGTGAGGATTTGGGGAGGTTTTTATGTTTTGTTTTTTTGACTTTATTAAGAGCAGCCCGGAGCGTAATATACCAAACTCAGAGTAGAAAGAAAACCACATTATGAATTTGAGAAGAAGGGGGGAAATAAATAACGAAACTCACACATTCTCAGGAAATAATAAGGCATCAAGTAATGAACCCTCTGGAACTGGAGACTTTAAAATTTAGGGTCTCCTTTTATTTTGTAGATGGTTAGAATTTGTATAAGAACTAGGAGGAAGTTTAAAGTAATGACCTAAATGCCATCATTATAACATCATCATAAGTGCTGGGGTTATGAAACACTTTTATATAATTGCAACATTTCATTATTTTTCTGGCAAACATTTGGCTAATAACGCCAATGGTTTTTATTTTCATGGTTTTCATACATTTCCTCAAAGATTGCGCACTTGCATGCCGATTTATTTATTCATGGTACCTGTGTTTTATAGAAAGGTGTTTTCTTGACAATAGTTTAATAAAACCTGTTTCTTTTTTAAAATTGATGTTATTTTATTAAAAATACATAATTATTAATACTATTTTCTGAATGACTGGACAAGGAACTTTTAGAAGCTCCATCAGATTACCTCTGTCTGGGTATGCCATGCATCCTTTGTAGGACTGCAGACATTATCTGTAGATATTATTTCCAATCCAAATTTATGTGCTGGCAAGTGCCAATGACATTTGGCAATGTTTGATTTGATAGGTGGTTATCATTATTTTTACTTTTAGACTACAACATATAACAACATTGTTATTCATAGAATAATATTCTATGTATATTGTTATACATAGAATAATATTTCCCACTTTGACCCAGGAGATGGAATTTAAGCAATACACACACACACACACACACACACACACACACACACACACACACTGTATATCAAATATCAAATAATACAAATACAGGTAAACTCGAAAAATTAGAATATCAAAGAAAGGTTAATTTCTTTCAGTAATTCAACTTAAAAGGTGAAACTAATATATGAGATAGACTCATGACATGCAAAGCGAGATATGTCAAGCCTTTATTTGTTATAATTGTGATGATTATGGTGTACAGCTGATGAGAACCCCAAATTAACAATTTAAACTTTGGGGTTCTCATCAGCTGTATGCTATAATCATCACAATTGTAACAAACAAAGGCTTGACATATCTCGCTTTGCATGTCATGAGTCTATCTCATATATTAAACTCCAGTAGCTAATGAAAACAATTGCTTACATAAATGGACTTTTGCACGATATTCTAATTTTTCGAGTTTCACCTGTAGTTCCTCTCTGAGATATGGTGACATATAGTTTGCTGTTAACAATACACACACACACACACACACACACACACACACACACACACACATTCTATTTTTGCTTTTTCTCCTTGCATCATAAAGTGAATTCAGTTTTATCGTTCAGTTTATGTAGTTTGACAATAATGGACCTGGAGATAGAATGGAACGTTAGCGTTCCTTTAGGGATTTTGCCAGGCTGTAGAGACTATTCAGTTTCAGAAGACAAAATCCAGTGCTTCAAGTGGCACTTTTTGCAAATGAGAGCTGATAATCCTCCTCTGACAGTGGTTTCTTCAACACTGCCAGACTAATTGGGAAGTGACTTTTGCACTCAGCTTGCAGCACTTCTAAAATACCGTAACATCTGAAGCTGCTCTGAGTCTTCATGGATCTATAATAATGGTAGAAACCTATTTCTCCGTAGTGCCGTTTCTCCAGACTTGCTTTTCTTTTCTTTTTCTGAAGGCAAAGCATTTTTGAAGCAGCATTCGCCGACTTGCTTCCTATAACCATATGGGGATTATATAGGAATATATTAGCATTATATTCAAATAATCATAGTTAGCAGAAACAGGGCTGTCGTGCAACAATCCCGATGGAATGACCTTTATGCACAGGATATTCCTGAATCCTAACCTTTAAAAAATTAAATTAAATTTTAAATTGTGCCTTAAGGACCTGGATATTTCAATCTGTTAACTGATGCTGATTTTATATTTTACAGCTACTATTTTAGATATTACTGACATTTTAATTCTGATTTGGAATGGTTGAATGCTGTTGTTTTAGTGAACTGTTACCATATTGTGCAACTGTGTGCTTCACACACACACACACACACACACACCCTACAGACAGACACCTATATAACACTTTTTGAATGAGCCATCAAACATCTTAAAGACAGATAAGCAGGATTATCCCCATATTGCATAGGGAAAGGGGTTGAGTAAGGTTGAAAGACCTAACGGCTACTGCCTTTATGGCTAAGGTGAAATTTGAACTTGAGGCTACTGGAAACTACTGCAATAGGCACACCCGACTCATACAAATGCACAAAAAAACACAAACAAAGCTATTTCCTTTTTTGTTTACAATTAGCCATAATTTATTTATTTAAAATATTTATTGTTAGAAACAATCCCAGAGCAAGGGACATAACAATTAAAAACACCCAGCCACACCAAAACCATACTATTCGCAGTATCAGCCAGCAGCAATGCAGTAACAACTGGTTCCAGCAGATTTCTTAGCAAACAAGTGTGTCTTCGGCTATTCATGAAAGCTCACCAAGTTAGCAACAGCTGTATCTCAGAGGAGAGATTTTATTTAGAAGTTGCCTGCCCCCATAGCCACCCCATCAGCAGGACCCCTCCATTGAATCAAAAGCCTTCAGTGGGCATAAGGAAACTTTCAGTCTGGAAAGGCAATGTCTGGATCTTCCTCATTCATTTTGATGGATGCTCCCCCCCCTTTTTTTTTGCAAGGCATACCACAAATCCTGCTTGATTCTCCAATTTTAAAATACATATGCTGGGATATATGAAGCCCGGGAAGACTTTCTTCTGGTGACTTATGGGTGTAATTAATGATGAAAGATAAAATTAAGAGCCTGTATTCTCTCCTTTACGATGCTGCTCTCTCACACTTTACGAACCTGCTCTCTCACACTGAGTAGGAGTGTTTCTGTGATAATGGCAGAAATGCACATGTAAGAAAGTTTGGTAGTATAAGTGTTTTTAAATCAATTGTATTCATTTTCTGCTCTTTTAAAACTTCCGCATCACCACTTCAGCATCTTTTCAGCAGATAATGGAGTTATGTGACCCCCAAGCCAAGGAGTTAAGTAACTATACAACCTTTAGAAGACGTCTGAAGGCAGCCCTGTGTAGCAAAGGTTTTTATGTTTAATGTTTTAATATATGTCGGAAGCCGCCCAAAGTGCCTGGGGCAACCCAGTCAGATGGGCTGGGTATTATTATTATTATTATTATTATTATTATTATTATTATTATTATTAAATAGGATGTCCCCATTTTCATCAGAGAAATGTTGGAGAGTATGGAAATCCTGAGGAAGGTATGTTATGTTATGTTATGTTATGTTATGTTATGTTATGTTATGTTATGTTATGTTATGTTATGTTATGTTGCTATTCAGTTGGATTCTGAGCCTCAGTAGCAGTCAGTAGCTTTTCAAACAGTTCTATAATCTATCTCCACATGCGTGTTTTATGAATCAACAACATAAAACCAAATGTTAAATTTCTTTAAAACAGAAATAGCTGAGGTATTGAATGCAAAAGATTCAACATTCTGCTCTTAGCTTATTTTTAAAAAAGGCTGAGGGGAGTTTTCAGTGCCCTTGTTTACATTCCATACATCATGTCACTAGTGGTCTGTGCTCTGCAACCTTCCCATGTGCCTGTGCTTCAATTAAAAATAAGGGTAAGGCATCACAAGATAACTTCTCCCATGTGGCATCTTCAGATCACCAGATATGAACAGCCAAGGAGGTTACAGAGAGTGACAGACTAATGTTTACAAGGAAGGAAAACACATGCAGCTACCCTGGGCCACATTGCAACAATAGTGTGACCTTAGCCATCATTTCCAGCTGGAAAGCATGGGAGCTAAGAGATCCTGCAGTTGATCTGCCTCTGAAGCCTGTCTGAGAAATACCAGAACTGCTAAACCACCAATGGAAAGGCATCCCACAGTTTTGGAGCCACAATCTAGAAGGCCCTGCTTCTAACGGAGGCAAACCAAGGGCCCCAAATGTAAAGGACCTGAGACACTTCCTTTCATGTTTAAATGCAATAAAGACAGTCAAGGAAGTTCCTGTGTAGACACATCAGAACAGGGGGTGGTAGTGCAAAACAAACAAAACCCCAGAATTATAATAAAAAGATACTTCGAATAAGTGAACGTATTTCACCTTCTCTCTGCTTTAAAAAGCAAAAAGGATGGTTAAATCCAGGGGAAGGAAACTATTTTAAATCTGTTATTTTTATCTGGACTGTATCCCATTTAGTTAAATAAATGGAAGGGTTGGATTTGGGCAGAGTCACACACTTTCCAATGTATGCTGAAAGCTGCAAATATCAGACTGTTTTAAATGATAATAAATCAGCCTGGATCCCAAAGCATATTTATTATGTTTGGAATTAGCAATAATAAAAAGCAAAGCTTTTCCAGCAATATTCAGAGTAGGATTTAATGGAAATAAAATGAACCTCAACAGTCTGATCCTGAGCTTAATGCATTGTCATTTTCCAGACCCAAGGCACTTCGAAAACCACTTGACTTGAAAAGTTGTAATTATTTTCTTCAAGTGCAAATTGGCATTTATGGCCAGGCAGGGTGGGAGGACAGGATTTATACAACCTTGATGATCTCATTTTACTGCTTCTCTCTCCTATTTTATACATATACAACCATACAAGAGACATCCTTTTCCATTGATGCAAGTCTGTGGCTTCCCCCATCCCTTTCTCAGTCTGTTTTCTCTCTGAAGCTGCACAGAATGTTAACTGTATGGGTTGTGTGCCTAGTCCATAACTCAGGCAGCATTTGCGTATTTTTAACATTCTGTTGCCATTTTGCTCTCTATATTCCTGTTTTTACTGTAATCCGTACCCCCCACACCATTGCACAAGACCACCCATGAAAACTGTGCCCTCAAGGAAACAATTTGCTCCTCAGCTCCAATAGTCTAGTCTAGCAGTTGCTACCTTGTAGGCCATTTCATGTTGCGAATTAATAGTTGGCATCCTAATATTAAAACAAAATATATGGGTGCAGCCATTTCTAATGCTGCCATTTTGTTGCTGTAATAATGTCATTAACAAAAATATCGCAGTGTCACAACATTTAGTGGACCCCAGTCCAACTACTGTTAATTTATTTATTTTATTCTGAAGCTGAATTACGACAATATGGAAGCCCTGTGAATGGACAGTTCCAAGGTGCAGGAGCTAGGCTACACTGCTGTTCTGTATAGGGTTGCATTCCTGCCAAATGAATAGCTTTGGAGCAGGCTTCTTCAACCTCGGCCCTCCAGATGTTTTTGCCTACAACTCCCATGATCCCTAGCTAGCAGGGCCAGTGCTCAGGGATGATGGGAATTGTAGTCTCAAAACATCTGGAGGGCCAAGGTTGAGGAAGCCTGCTTTAGAGCTTGGAGGTATTCTTGGATCCATCTTTGTCTCGTGAAGTCCAGGTGGCAGCGATGCCTAAGACTGCCTTTTACCAACTTGGGCTGTCATGTCTGCTGAAATCATTGCTGGACAAAGGTATCAAAAACTCCCCAGTGCAGCCAACAGGGTTTGCCTTTCCCAGTGCAGCTGATGGGTCTAAGAGCTGACTGGTGCTCAGAATGTGCCTTCAAAATAGCCAGCTATAACAGCTGATCCAATGATCAGCAATTAGAATGAGCCTCTTTGCAGTCCATTTGCAGGCATAGTTTGGATTCAAACTGCGCTTGCAAATGAGTGTATTTCAGGGAGAGAAAGCGCATGTTTGCAGGTGTGCTTCAAATGCAAACTTCACCTGCAAATGGACTAGAGAAGGTTGCTGAGAGGAAACCCCTTTGAAGTTTTGTACTACTACTACTACTACTACTACTACTCATGAGCAGCCTTTTCAATTCAATTCAGTTCATTGCTGATTGCATTGGTCGTCCCTCGTGCCCCACTGTGATGCCTTCAGCAGCCAAAGCAATGGACCCAGCAGTGAATTGAAACAGAAATAAATAGAAGTAGCGAAGTCACCTACTGACCTCGTTGGTGAGCAAATTAAATGGATTGGGGAAAGAGGAACTTGAAGGACTTTGATTTTGAGTGGGGGGGGGGAGAGATCACTTGAAATCAAGGCAAACAGAAATGTATAAGTTACAGGTGGGTAGCCGTGTTGGTCTGCCATAGTCGAAACAAAATAGAAAATTCTTTCCAGTAGCACCTTAGAGACCAACTGAGTTTGTTCTTGGTATGAGCTTTCGTATCTGAAGAAGTGTGCATGCACACGAAAGCTCATACCAAGAACAAACTCAGTTGGTCTCTAAGGTGCTACTGGAAAGAAATGTATAAGGAAATATAAATTGAACGAGGGATGGTCTTACAGAAGAGAAGAGAATCACTTCAGGTAGAAAGAAAATAAAAGGTATTGGTTTGCTGTTTTAGCCACACCCTCTTTATCATGTGGCTGGTCTTGTGTCAAAGTGGGCAGGTGTGAGCCTGCTTCCTTACCACTCATAGGTGGTAGAAAATCACCCCAAACCAAGATATAATTTCAAACATTTTTATTGCCCATGCCCCAGAAACTTCTGTAAAGAAACCTGTTTACATTTTCCTTTTTTTATTGTATTGCATTGATCATGGGAAAACTTGTTATATTGTTAGCCAATGGCCGGCTCAGCTCAAGACAGCATCAAACCTGAAGGCATTCATATTGTACAGCATCTCCTAGTTATCAACAACATAGCAAGCTATATGCAGCAATCTTTTAAGACAAAGGCAAAGACTCGGACCCTAGAAATCCAAGTTGGCCATATATAACAACTACAGTTTCTTAGGATTGGGATGCTTTCCCCCCCAAACAGCTCCTCCCCAAGGATGTGCTTTGCACAAATGCATCTGGTGAGAAGCTCAGCCATTTATTTTTTCTCTCGGTAGGCACATTTGGAGCAGTGGGTGGCCAACTTGTTTAAAATAAGGCTAGGAGGGAGCTTTGTTCTTTTCAGGCTCAAGAAGAGAACATCTGCTCTTTGCTGCACAGAATAAAAATATAGCTAGGTCCGCTGCTGGTTGATTTTCCCCGAGTTTTCCTCTCTCCAACGTGAATTATTTTATTCTATGAGATGAAAGGGAGGCACAGAATTGGAAAACAGTTGTTTGAAGAGAAAGATGGGAAGCTGTAATAAGCCAAGATGTGGCTTCAAACTGGGAAGTCATCTACATTTAGAATACACAATGGGACCTTTTCTGTACAAATATAGCCACTTATTGGATAAAACTCATTGTCTTAGGGGTGGGAATATATACTCTTGACAAAATTCAAAGCTTGGATGATAGGGCCTCTTCCAAGGTTGGCTCCAGGTCTCTGTGGGTTCCTGGTCCACCCGTCTTGCCATGACTGCAGCCACCCCCAGTATAAAACAAAGACACACAGTATCTACATGCATGCTGATACACTTCACACAACCAGCTTTCCCAATTGTATGGAGAACCTGTGCAAAGGCTCCCTTTTCAGACATCACTCTCAACTGGTGGACATTAGGTGTAGGACCAGTGAGTTGTGCATCTCCCTCCTCCATTCCTTTAGTACATTAATAGAAGAAAGAGCTTGAATGGAGCTCTTATAAAAGAACCTCAATAATTGCAAGGAACCCAAAATAATTATAATGCAACTCCTACTTTATTAGGGATAGTTCAAACTTTCAATAGCATTAGTCGATCAGGGACATGAGAAGGTGAAGGTTAATGAATCATAGGCAAACAACAACAACAATAACATTGAATTAATTTAAGGAGATCAGAGTAGTATAATATAAGAATAAAGAGGAAAGCAAGCCAGTTTTTTTCTTTTACACACCCATCTTTTGATTGTGTTTGTGTTGGCTAGGTAGGCATAAAGTTCTTAGGTACAAAGAACAGTTGTATTTCCAGGCCCATTCTTAAATTTGTGGAACACAAGCCATGCTTGAAGGAGGCATGAAGAAGGAGGAAATCAGCCCTTGACTTCCTGGGGCGCTAGGCTAATGAGAGATGTCAACATTTGGCCCACAAAGAACCTTCTATACATTCTGGACCTCCTGGCTCTGCCTAATTATAGAAAGAAACAGTCTCACCTGGACCGTGGGGGGACATGTCTACGGTGGGATGTGAGCCAACTTCTGTCAGCTGCAGGTAAGCAAAGGAAAGGCTTGTTTAATCAGAGGAGATGATGCCATCCAAAGCTATGCTTTGTAAGAAATGGAAACGGAATGCCTTTTAATTCCTGAGACGTCAGGTACACTTCACACGTTTATGCAGTGCAGTGTGCTTCCCAAACACCCTTCTGCCAAATTAATTTGCCTGACTCAACTAACAGGATGACAAGGAGAGGAAGTGATAGGTGTTTGCTCTCGCTCTCACGTGGACAACTTCACACAACTTTAAAAATACAGCTAAATTCCTCCACAGGCATTTTCTTTAGAAGTCGCATATTATTATCTCTCATCTCTCATGTCTATTAGTCTCATGTTTAGCCCTGTTTAGGGAAGTTTTTAATGTGTGATATTTTAATGTATTTTCAATCTTTGTTGGAAGCCACTCAGAGTGGCAGGAGAGGCCCAGCCAGATGGGTGGGGTACAAATAAATTATTATTATTATTATTATTATTATTATTATTATTATTATTATTATCATTATCGTTATTGTTATTGTTATTTTCATTTTTGAGTCACTTTCCATGAATCATCCTGAAGCTGTTTACAATAGAATAATGTCAGTGCTACTGCTGCTTCTTTCTTTTTTTAAGAAAATGAGGTTTCACTATTCGTATCTTAGTAAAAGTGTTGTAGGTGCCAGAACAAAATTGCTGCTACACACACACACACACACACACACACACACAAACACACACACACAATCCAAGACAGACACCAACTCATTAATGTGGGCATTTAGAACAATCTATAATACCTCTGACCTCAGGTCATGTTCTGAAGGCAACTTCCTTAAAGGTTCCTGATAAACCAACTTCCCCGAAAGTAAAGAAGTCTAGGTTCATCAAGGCACTAATTGGGAAACTGATTATCAACCATATATATATGTCATATTTAACTTAGATTTATTTAACTTAAATATATGCTTATTTAACTTATATGCATAATTCATCATGCAAAAGGCTGGACTGGATGAATCCCAAGTCGGAAGTAAGATTGCTGTAAGAAATATCAGCAACCTCAGATATGCAGATGACACAACTTTGATGGCAAAAAGTGAGGAGGAATTAAATAACCTCTTAATGAGGGTGAAGGAGGAGAGTGCAAAATAAGGTCTGAAGATCAACATAAAAAACCCTAAGATCATGGCCACTGGTCCCATCACCTCCTGGCAAATAGGAGAGGAAGAAATGGAGGCAGTGAGAGATTTTACTTTCTTGGGCTCCATGATCACTGCAGATGGTGACAGTAATCACGAAATTAAAAGACGCCTGCTTCTTGGGAGAAAAGCAATGACAAACCTAGACAGCATCTTAAAAAGCAGAGACATCACCTTGCCGACAAAGATCCGTATAGTTAAAGCTATGGTTTTCCCAGTAGTGATGTATGGAAGTGAGAGCTGGACCATAAAGCAGGCTGATCACGGAAGAATTGATGCTTTTGAATTACGGTGCTGGAGGAGACTCTTGAGAGTCCCATGGATTGCAAGAAGATCAAACCTATCCATTCTGAAGGAAATCAGCCCTGAGTGCTCACTGGAAGGACAGATCCTGCAGCTGAGGCTCCAATACTTGGCCACCTCATTAGAAGAGAAGACTCCCTGGAAGAGACCCTGATGCTGGGAAAGACTGAGGGCACAAGGAGAAGGGGACAACAGAGAGTGAGATGGTTGGACAGTGTTCTCAAAGCTACTAACATGAGTTTGACCAAACTGCAGGAGGCAGTGGAAGACAGGAGTGCCTGGCGTGCTCTGGTCCATGGGATCACAAAGAGTCGGACATGGCTAAACGACTAAACAACAACAACATATATGTCATGTGGTTATGAACTCCTGGAAAGTTTATATAGGGCTGATCAAAATAGACACAAAGAGACACCATTTCATTGACCCATTCTGATTAAATCCAGAGAAAGATTTCAGGCAATTGTGGGTAGAGATCAAAATGAAAAGGTGGCAATGAAACTCATCAGTGCCCCCTAGAGCTTTTCCTAGTAGCCACTGAAAGGGGCTTTGGAATGTGTGGATATATGGTTGTCAGTCATTGGGAGGAGCTCCAGAAGGCAGTGGTGAGTTCTACCCCATCCCAATTTTTAGACTCCCCACTTTTGAAATTTGCTGGAGAGGCACTGGTTTCCATTTTGCCACCTGCTTTCAAAGTTAGAGTTTCTTTACGCATACTTCAGCTGAGCACTAATGCTTAATGACTTGGGTCACATTGGCTCCTAAAGGACATCAATTTGTGCAATAATGCATTTGTATCAAAGAGGTGTGAGTAATGATTTACATTGTACTACTGACATAGGTATTATTTTTTAAAAGCATGGTTTCTAGAGGCACTTGAGTCCATGCAGAAAGCTTAAAATATAGAGAGAGTGGGACCCCTGTCATTTGATTTACTCAAGTCTGGGAAATTCAGACTTTAGCCAAGGTTGAGCACATGCAGCAGAAACTCATTTTTTTTCTGTCTGAAACTTAGCTAACTCGTGGTAATAGGGGCCTCATTATTACCCTCCTCTCTAACTGGAAAAGGTTTCTTTTCTTTTTTAAAAAAATGACATTTACAGATCATTAATCTATCATTTGAACTGGAGCTTTAGACTGTTCCCCCACCCTCCTCCCTAGCGAGACAAGTTATTTTCTAAGCCTTCCCCCCACCCCCAATAGCCATTTTAGAAGACATTACACACGTTAGAGGCATTAGGAAGTGTTGTAGCAATTGTGATATGTGCTGGTTTGTATCCTTAATCTACCCTTTGAAAGATATACGGTGCATTTTTAGGATGAATTACGCCAAGCAACGGAATGGCTGTTCCATAATGTTTTTAACATACTCTGCTGTCTTACTTTTGGTAGGTTAATCCTGGTGGTGATTTTTGCTCAGAACGGCAACAAGATAGTAGGAGAAGGACCATGAGAGACATGGCCCATCCCAATTAAGGAATGGGAGGAAATATGTTAGCCTAGCCCTTATTAGATTTTAATTTCTACCGATGCAGGAAAGGATCTATTTATTTCACTGGTTAAGGCAGAGGTAGACAACCTGGTGCCCTCCAGATGTTGCTGATTCCAACTCCTATCAGCATCAGCCAGCGTGGCTCCTGATCAGGAATGATGGTCATTTTAATCCAGCAAAATTGAAGGGCACTACATTGGCTACCCAAAATGTAATATATTGCACATGTTAAACTAATCCCCTAATGGTAATGCTCAGCTTTTAATTCATAGCTATGTAAAAGTGTTAATTTACAGCAGGCAAAAGGGACGTATGGTGGATCCTAACTCTGTTAAGCTCAGCCATGTGACTTGGCAACCTGGTGCAATTTGGACTGACCCAAAGGCTGGTGTAAGTCAAACTATTTTAAATCCTCTGCCAGGTTTAGACTGGCTTAGCCAGCAGTAACCCTGCTCATGAATGGCGTTTGGAACTGGTGTACTTTACAGTCGCTCAACTTAAAGTGGAATAAAATACTTAGGTTGATTTCTATATGTGTCAGTTTGATCAAGTTAAAGTATTCCAAGTAGACCTATCCAGTCATGGTCCTGTGCTGTATTACCCTTTCTGCCATCTCAATTTGTGAACACCCTGACTCTGAGGAAAAGTAACCACACACTCCTCCCTTGGACCACCCAGTTCTCCAAGCATTGTAGTTGAGGTCTTACCAAATTATTTTGCAAAGCCTACATGGCAATCATTATCCATGAGAGTTACCCATTTCACATACACACAACCTCTAAATAACGACTATGTTGTTACCTAGCTCTAACAACAAACTGGTGCTGCACACATGTCATTGGACATAGGTGGGGCAGCCATGCTGAGACTGAATGCTACAACAGAGATGCCTCTCTGGGGACATTAGTTCACCAATCAGGTGCTAAGTGTGCTGCAGTCAGGAATAAGAACATTTCAGCAACACTCAGAGGGAAATGGGGTCACGCTGATTAGCCCTACCCCAATGCTGCATGGGGTGAGTAATCCCTCCCCCTGGAGTCTGCAGGTTCAACACCAACAGGGGCACTGACTCCTGGGGGTCAAGCCCTTTTGGGCCACCCAATATTTTGGGGGAAGGAGCCAAGCTCTCCCCCATCAATCTCCCAAAAGCACAGTGTCAAGTGTGGTGTGGCTCCAGCAGCCAGCTCCTCCTCCTCCTGCCACTGAGGGTAAGGAAGGTCAAACCAGCCTCCCACAAGTTCAAGGTCAAACCAGCAAGAGGAAGCAGGAGGCAGAGCCAGCAGCCATTGAGACGCATGGCCACTGTGGTCAGCTCCACTCCAGCTGTCACGTGCGCAATGTTGGGACAATGTGACGTCACACACATGACATCCACCCCAGCCCCCAATTGGTCTTGCAAGCTGGTTCAATGAAATCTAGAACTTTACAGGATTGGGATCTAGATTGCAGGAAGGCTTTGCTGGTACAGCTATGGATCTTTGCAGCGTACACCACAGACCCCTAATGGATTAGCTGCCATCCACATCAGGGCAGCAGTAGTTATTATTTTATTGTTATATATTAGATCTACATGCTGCCCTTCATCAAAAGATTTCAGGGCAGTTCACAAGACAAAAACGCAATGTAAAAATGTGAATAAGGAATTGAAAGAAAAACAACAAAACAATAGCCCCATCCCAGAGACACATTTGGAAGGCTGTAGAATATGAATCAGCCAAAGGCTTATTGAAGAGGAACAATTTCTCCTGGCACCTATATAATGATGGTGCCAACCAAACCTCCCTGGGAAGAGCATTCCACAAACGGAGAGCCATTAAAGAAATGGCCTGCTCTTGCGTTGCCACCCTCCAAATGTCACATTGAGGAGGCACATGAAGAAGGGCCCCAAATGATGAATGAGTCTGTGTTGGGGAGACATATTCCTTGTGGTATTGTGATCCTGGGTGGTTGAAGGGCAAAGCCAGCACTTTGAATTTGGCCCAGAAGCTAACTGGCAGCCAGTGCAGTCAGGCCAGGATCGGTGTAATATGCCTGAACCATCTTGCCCCGGTGAGCAACCTGGCTGTCGAATTCTGCACCAGCTGAAGTTTCCGAACCATCTTCAGAGACAGCCCTATGCATAATGCTTTGCAGTAATCTAGTAGTTGGTGTGGTCCAGCTCCCCACTCATTCATTGGTTCGAGCAATAACATCTGACTAGGGCCAGTGCCACATTTGGAAACTTGCACTTCCAGACCATGGACAGCTCCAGGGGCAGCAGACAACTCACACTGATGAGCTGCAGAGCTCAACAGAGCCTATATCTAGGTGTAAAACTTTACAATTGCCCCCAAGCACTGACTTTATTGAAATTTGCCAGATTATATCGTGGTTTTAATTTATATTACTGCATTCTACCCTGGTGTCACATTAAACAAAAAGCAGGTTTAAAATACTTTAAGTAAATAAACACACCCTTTCCTTGTAATAAAGATGGAACAGTTGATTGTAGTTTGTCTCTTCATCACAGATATTTGTGGAGGGTGTGTGTGTGTGTGTGTGTTTGTGAAATTCAGCTTTAAAAAATGCTGTTTTGTGACTTGTGTTTCAACGACTTGCTTCTCTTGAGCTTTAATTTAAAAGGGGGGCATTAATCATCCATTACTTTGTTTTGAGTTCCTTTAAAAAATTGTTCTGCCTTAGAAGGAGTGTATCTTATTTATTTAGCAAATTGTATATACTGCTTGGAGGGACGAGGGTGGCACTGTGGGTTAAACTACTGTGCTGCTTGGGCTTGCTGATCGAAAGGTTGGCGGTTTGAATCCCCGCGACAGGGTGAGCTCCTATAGTTCGGTCCCAGCTCCTGCCAAACTAGCAGTTCAAAAGCACATCAAAGTGCGGGTAGATCAATAGGTACTGCTCCGGTGGGAAGGTAAACAGCGTTTCTGTGCACTGCTTTGGTTTCATCAGAAGCAGCTTAGTCATGCTGGCCACATGACCCAGAAAAACTGTTTGCGGACAAACGCCGGCTCCCTTGGACTGTGAAGCGAGATGAGCACCACAACCCCAGAGTTGTTCATGACTGGACTTAATTGTCAGGGATCCCATTACCTTTACTTTTATATACCGCTTGATTATAATAAAGCCTCTAAGCAATTTGCAGAGAAACCCCAACAATTACAGTTAAAAACAAACAATAAAACAATTCAAAAGATAATTAAAATCAACAATGGCTAAAAAGGCGTGTATTTCAATGTCAACTCCTACATGTCTTCATAGGTTTGCCTTAATAAAAACATTTTAAGCTGGTGCTGAGAATAGTCCAGCAAGTGTGCCTTTGTGATGTCAAAAGCAGGGAGTTCTTGCAAAAGTATACAGATTGAATTAGCTATGTTTCAATTATTTAACTGCCAATTAAATTCATTTAATTGCAAATTTAAAAAAAGCAGGGAGTTCTAAAGCTGCCGCAAAAAACGATCAGTTTCTTACAAGTGCAAAATGAGTATTGAGTGCCAGTTCTGCACATTGAAGCAGTCGAGTGGAGTAAGGCAAGTAAACTGTTCCCAAGCTGTTAAGGGATTTTTATACTAAAGTCTTGAACTTGTTCTGAAAGACTGCGGCACATTTACTAAGTGGCATAGCTGTCAACTTTCCCCCCCCCTTTTTAAGGGAAATTCCCTTATTCCAAATAGGATTCCTCACAAGAAAAGAGAAAAGTTGACCGTTATGGTAAGTGGTTCTGGTTTCGTTTTCATCAGTATCTAGCATTCTCTGGGTTTCTCTAAGCAACTGACATTATATATATATATATATATATATATATATATATATATATATACACACACACACACAAAGTGGACTTGCACTCAAACACATCTTGACTTTCTTCAGTGCTGCAGCGATCAATGTGGTTCCCACTTGGTAGAGCAAATGGCCCTTTCGTGCACTGCTTGTTTGAGATGAGCCCATAGCCACATGAAGATGCAGTTAGTATCAAAGGTGTTAATCCTTGAATAGCAGAGGGAAGGACTCTCTCTCTCTCTCTCCTCTCTCTCTCTCTCTCTCTCTCAAAATCAGGGCAGTTAGAACATAGGTGCTCACATCCTTAGTGACCTTATAAGCATAAACATTTTTAAAGCTCCTTTCCCCTCCCTTGCTACATAAGGATGTAGTAAGTAAAGGCTTTGTATCCATTTAATGAGCGGCAAGTAACACTTCGTTGCATGTTTCAAGACAGTGGCAAATTAGAAAGTATGTGATGAAGGGGATATTTCTCCAGAAAGATACTCCCAGCACAAATTTCCATGGCTGAGTTTATGTTTTTGGTTTTAAAGGGGGAAGAACTCCATGCCGGCGTGTTGTTTTAGTGGTTAGTGTGTGACATAAAGTGAAAACCCCAAGTTCAAAGTGTCTGTCTGTTTACTGGAATCCCACCGCCCGAGAACTGGCAGTCGAATGCAAGATTACTCATCTGCGTTAACTCTTTGAGTAAACATTTCCCTGTCAAAGTGTAATGACTGGCCTGCCCACTCCCTGACAAAACCTTGTGTTCAAAAATAAACAGCATGTATGTCTGAGTTATGGGTTTATTTTTTAAAGACATATTTAGAGGAAGGGCAGAGCTTTGCAGAACATGCGTTTTCCAAACTGGTGACTTCTCTCCTTCTGTGAGGAGATGCATCACCTTGAAAGATGACTGGGGGATTAAAGGGTGGCAGTCCTGAGTGTCCAAAATGCCTGCTTGATGACAAAGGAGAACAAGGTTGTAGCATCAGGAGTGAGAATGGAGCATCACCATTCAGATGCCACAATAGATGTAAAGTTAAAGGGGAGGGGTGTTCTTCATCCTCCAGACAACACATCTCAGCCTACATTGCAATCTAGCACCACACATACAGGAAGTGGGTGACACTGTTAAGTATAATTGATTTAATTCACACAGAAATGAAAAATGTATGCGTATTACTGAAGGTTTAAAATGGAAAATGGCTAAATGTGCATTGCTAACATTGGGGCTTTTCCACAGTAGTTTTTGTTCTAAGGGACTCTAAGCTCCTAAATAGGCTAATGATTACCTGTTCATTGTTTTCTGTTACTCTAAACCAGGCACGTCCAACTCCCAAGAGATTGTGATCTTACTCACATTATAAAAATTCCTGGCTGTGATCTACCCATTGTTACTGACAGGCAAAGTTGTTGGGGGGTGGAGATCTACCGTGATCTAACACAGACATCCAGTGATCTACCGGTAGATCACGATCTACCTGTTGTTGTAACCTTAGATCAGGTGACAAAGGTATTGGGTTGCAAATTCGCCATCTAGAAAGGGTGGTGGCTGTTGGTCTTCCTCTGAAGGTGACACAGAACAAAAGCATGTGATAATGGCTCTGCAAGAAGCTGCATAGCCTTAGGAAGGCTAGGGCAGGCTGGAATGGGAGAGAGAGAGAGAGAGAGAGAGAGAGAGAGAGAGAGAGAGAGAGAGAGAGAGAGAGATTCGAGTGAGTTGGGATTGTTGGAATTATTCCATATTTTGTAAGATGCTGAGTCTTTGCTGGACAGCACATTGCGTGGGTGAATCATTTGATGTTTCTGTTTTATCAGCTAGTAAAGTTTGAATAATATTTTCATGGGTCTGGACAATGCTTCATTTGCAAAAGGAGTCAGTTTTCATGTATCCAGTTGCTTCAAACAGCACAATATTAATATCTGCAAGAGACATTGCGGACATCTTCCAAAGAGGCTCACAAAACGTCGCCACTGTCTTTCTGTATGTGAGTGGTGCACATGTAAACTATTTTTACTCACTGTCTTAGGATGTGTCATGTCACATGCAAGATGTCCTGCTTCATAATTCCTTTGCTCTGTATTTTAAAGCAAATAGACCTGATTCACTGTATTGGGACACCCTGGGATAGCTCAGTCGGTAGACTCTTAATCTCAGGGTTGTGGGTTCAAGCCCCACGTTGGACAAAAGATTCCTGCATCGCAGGCGCTTGGACTAGATGACCCTCGTAGTCCCTTCCAACTCTACAATTCTGTGATTCTATGATTCTATTCTGTGTGGATTAAAACACAGCTGCCAATGAAATTACATACTTTCCCAAGTTTTGTGATGCAGTTTTGGTTTTAAAATATGCTCACCAGCAAGCGTATTTTACAGGAATTGTGCACAAAATGCTGATATTAGAGGCAGTGCCTTCGGAAGCATAAAACAATGCATACTTAAGGAGGGAGCGTCATTCAAAATGTGTGTTTATATTTTTACGTTGTGAACCGCCCTGAGATCTACAGGTGCAGGACAGCATATAAATTAACTAAATAAATTTTTAAAATGCAAGCAAATTAAACATGATTTATTTATTTTTGATTATTATTATTTTAAAAAAGCAAATAAATTGCAAAACATATGACAAATTGACCAAATGAGAAATGACATGGAGGAGCAGAAATCAGATGTTCTGCCCAGTCCTGCTCCCTTGAATGAAATAGTTTCAGCCTGATTGCTGTCCATCGAAGCAAACTAAGGATATATTTTAATGACAATCTCCTCTACCCTTCTCTCCTAGGCTTTGAACAGGCCAGTTATTAAACAATAGCACAAATGTGACCTTGTACAAGAGCTCCCGCTAGTTTCAACTGTGCTTGCACGAGAGAAATCCCTCATGATAGATTTGTTGTTGCCCGGAAAAATGGATTCTGCTCAGGTAGTTCACTTCAGATAACTATTATAGAGATGCATGGACTACTTTATTTCTGACTTTGTGCCATCTGTTGTAGCCAGATTGAAAGGAAAATTACCTGCTGGCTCAATGTGCTGAAATGACCTTTTACAAAAAGCTAGTATTTTAACCAGGACTCCCAGGAGTTTATATATATTCACACACCCCTATTAGGCTAATGAGTCCATTAAGCTACCATGTCAAAAAAGCATTCACCGTTTTTTCCTAAAACAAGTAAGTCTCCACTTTATTTTTATTTTTTATTTTATTTTATTTTTAAAAGCTATGGAGCGACACAATTTTTCAAGTTTATTAGCTGTCTGGCTAGTACTTTGCTTAGAAATGGCTGTGCGGATGTAAATGAAACTGCCTTCTAAATCTGCCAACGGAACTGTGCTTTGGGGTGGGCGATGGGCTGAGGGGGTGGGCGGGCGGCGTGTTGGATGGAAGGGGAGACTTTTGCTGCTGGGGGGGGGGGAATGCAGTTTCCATCATGCCAAAATGTAGCATGGTCTTGCAATCAAATACCGTTACAATGATGACTCATGCCCCTAATTGCCCTTCTTTGGTTTACCCTGGCCTCTGTGATTAAGCCTAAAGGCTATATGCACACCACACACATACAGTATAACCAAACGCCAATAGCACTTCTTCACCAGTAAAAGGGCAACTTAAAAGCTGAGAACCCTTCCCCACCCCACACCGCACCCTCTTGATTGCCCCATATCCCTCCTCCGAAGCATTATCTCACAGTGCGATTCCAAAAAATGTCTTTGCACATCACATCTATCAGAAGGAATTATAGGGGTCTGGCCACCCCTATTATTCCCTCCAGCAATGATACTGCCCAGAAGACAGGCATCAGTTAATACTACAATACCATATACTTGCTAGAAACCAGAAAATTTAGAATGGTGATTTTAGTAACTGGTGTGTACCTTTACAATGAATTTACAGGAATTTTAAAGCTGAACTATTTTATTAGGGCCCACCCCATATTACAACAGGAGTTAGGTAGGCCGATTTGAGAGATTGTGAGTTTCCTGTCTGTGTGTGTCTTTGGGCAGCTATTATTTTGGTCAAAAAGGTGGGATGATGACAACAACAGAAACAGTAAAAGTCATGATGATGATGATGATATTATTTATTAATGAATAATAAAAAATTACTAAAATAGTAATTTATTGTCCTCTCCTTTATTTAGTCTACAACCATCTACCCTTCCACATTATATTATCCATTTTTCTACTATTGCTATAGAGTGGATACATATTATAGATATTAAGGTTATAACAATACTTTTTGCTGCCAATTTTAATAATGATAATGATAATGATAATTTTACTATCACTAATAGAATCATAGAATTGTAGAATTGAAAGGGACCACACAAGGGTCATCTAATCCAACTCCCTGCAATGCAGAAATCTTTTGACCAACGTGGGGCTTGAACTCACAATCCTGAGGTTATGAGTCCCATGCTCAACTGGTTGAGCTATCCCTAATAATAATAATACTCACGAATAAGTTGTTGCCAGGGAGAAGGTCTTGCAGGATATCTCACTGGCAACAAATGATTCATTTCTTGCCATGTTTCAGAGGGATTGTAGTCTCGCCCCATGATTCCTGAAAAAGACCATGCATAGTTCCATAGTACCTCTTCTGCATTGAGGAGAACCATCCAAATTTGCTACAATAAGGCTTTATTATTTGAAGGGACACAGGTGGCGCTGTGGTCTAGGGCTTGCCGATCAGAAGGTTGGCGGTTCAAATCCCTGCAACGGGGTGAGCTCCCGTTGCTCGGTTCCTGCTCCTGCCAACCTAGCAGTTCGAAAGCACATCAAAGTGCAAGTAGATAAATAGGTACCGCTCCAGCGGGAAGGTAAACAGCTTTTTGTGCACTGCTCTGGTTTGCCAGAAGTGGCTTAGTAATGCTGGCCACATAGCCCGGAAGCTGTCTGCGGACAAACGCTGGCTCCCTCAGCCAATAAAGCGAGATGAGCGCCGCAACCCCAGAGTCGTCCGCGACTGGACTTAATGACCTGGGGTCCCTTTACCTTTATTTGGGAAAGAAGGGGCAAGGAAGCAATGAAGCTGCCTGTTGGCCCCAATTTGAACCAGGCCCTGTTTGAAGGGGTCCTGTGCTCAAATTGACTGGGCAACTTGGTTCCAGTGAGAGCTTACCTGTTTTTGAATTATTGCCCCCGTCTTTGACAACCCCAATTCAGCTTTGGAAAAAAGCAGTCAAAACCAAATAATTGTGGAGTATTATATAGATTTACCCAGATGGAGAAAGTTATGTCTTCATGGCACAGATGGCATTTCCTACCATCCCAGCTAAATACATCTTCATCTGAGTGGAGAGCTTTTAAGGCCAACTGAGCTGTGCAAAGTGGGCTTTGCCTTGATTTAAGCACTAGAATCTGGAGCTGATCCTTTCCTGACTCCAATGGAAATGAAGGATCTTGAAATGCCAAGTTATTAATCACTGCGGATTAGAAAAATCCAAGGTCTCCATTAATCTTCCTGTCCAATTCTGTTATCTTCTGAGATTTTCCTGTCATTTCCTTTAAGACTTTCCTTGTAAATTTTGCATTTTGAGCTGTAAGAAAGCCATTAGAGGATGGCAAGAGGCCTGTACTTCTCTCGTAATGACTTCTCAAGTTACTCTAGACTTTCCTGTGCCAAACAAGTTGAAGCCACACACACAATTTTACATCGGTGGCTACGCGAAGCAGGCCTTCTTCACCAGGGCCTTTTAAATATGTTCTCTCTGACAAGTTGGTGAAGGGGTTGTGAGTTTTGACCCATGCTGTTATTCCGGGTGGAGGAGGAGAGAGTCTAAAATAGCTAAAACACACTAATGGTAAAATAGCCGCTTATGAAATATGTACAGACAAGCGGGGCACTCTATTTATTGAGAATTATGCAGCCACCATATTTCATTGTTATTTATCATTTCTGTAGCACTTTACAATTCTTATCTCAGTTATCCCTTCCCCACAAACACCGTGGGTGGCAGGTTAGGCTGACAAACCATGACTCAAGTTGACCAAGGCCACCCAAAGATCTTCATGGCTCAACAGAGTTTTGGATCAGAATTTCACAGGACTACTTATTTAGGCACCCAACAGAAAATGTTCTCAGGACATCATGTGAAAGGGAGGGGGGGAAGGTATTTAAGCAAAGCAAAAACGCTCAGAAGTCCAATGATAACAATATAAAAGCAGCAATTAAAGAATGAAAGGGGGAGCTGAATATTGTAACAAGCAGCAAGCTCTGCAACATGGATTGCATCATTCTGCACGCTTCCCAAAAATGCAGTTTGTATTTCTCATCTGCTGAGTCCCACATGCACAACAGCAACAAAACCCTTCCCCCCATTTACAACCACACACAGAGGCACTATCTTCTCAAGGTGATCGAAGGGGCCCGGCATGATGTCCTAGTGTCATGCGCACAATGTCATGCGGTGTCCTGATGTTGCAAACGTGATGTTGCGAGGAGCTGGGGGTGGAGCCTAATGCCCTCTGAACGTTGAGGGGGCCTGCCCCCCTAAAAAACAAAGAGTGGGGTGTCCTAAGCTGCCTCAGCCCCTAGGAACTGGCATGTATGATCACACACCACAACTGTCATGGCTTTAAGCAAAATTGTCTCTCTGGGTTTACCCAATATAACAAGACAGGGGGCCCTCAGTCACATAAATTACAACCCTGCTATACTAAATCTGTATTAAGTGTGACCCAGCTTAGATCAGGATACAACCCATTGCCGAAGTGCAATGGTGTAAGGGTCAAATACGCCACTGTCCGCCTCCTTCCCAAATACACACTTTGTATTCTCTTTGCTCTTTCATGACATCAGACATAGAGTCCTGGTGAGAGGAGGACCAATTTCAATTGATTGAGGGTGGGCTCTCTGAAATTTCATGTACTCTGCCTTGCATTTTTCCTCTTTTTCTGCTTGTTTGATGTGGACAGTGCATCTTATATCTAGCTCCCTTAATTGTGAACTGTTGAACGAATTCCTGAATGTGGCTACAATGCTAATATTATGTAATGCTCATTTACATAATACACCAGTGTGGTGTAGTGGTTAAGAGCGGTGGACTCGTAATCTGGTGAACCGGGTTCGCGTCCACGCTCCTCCACATGCAGCTGCTGGGTGACCTTGGGCTAGTCACACTTCTTTGAAGTCTCTCAGCCCCACTCTCCTCACAGAGTGTTTGTTGTGGGGAAGGAAGGGAAAGGAGAATGTTAACCGCTTTGAGACTCCTTCGGGTAGTGATAAAGCGGGATATCAAATCCAAACTCTTCTTCTTTAAACTTTTTTTTTTCACTTTTAATATCTTACTTTATTTCAAGATTCAGAGTTACACTATATCACTCAACAGTTATAATCCTATTCTACAATATTAGTGACTTCCTGGTCTCCCATCCTCAATGTCTACAGGTACATACAATTGAGTTTTTAAAAATCCATCATATCCAGTTCCATCCTTTTAAACACCTTCCTGCTATTTTTCTTCTTAGACTTCAAACCCCACTGTGGACTTTGCGTATGAAAAGTTACTTTTTTAAAAGACTAGAAAAGGTTTCCCGTCCTACTTGAAATATTCTAAACTTGTGTCTCTTATCAGCACCGACAGTTTTGCCATCTCTACAAACTTTTGATATGCTATACCTTTAATTGTTGAACTGGTAATGCTATATTTTAATACATTATCATTCAGGTCAGGTTGCTGTAATTGTCAATCCTCTTAACTGCTTTGAGCACAATGTATTTGTGGAAATACATCAGGGCAAACCAGTGGATGGTGACTGGTTCTGGGTAGAGTAGTAAAGACAAACCTAGACAGCATCTTAAAAAGCAAAGACATCACCTTGCCGACAAAGGTCCGTATAGTTAAAGCTATAGTTTTCCCAGTAGTAATGTACGGAAGTGAGAGCTGGACCATCAAGAAGGCTGATCGCCGAAGAATTGATGCTTTTGAATTATGGTGCTGGAGGAGACTCTTGAGAGTCCCATGGACTGCAAGAAGATCAAACCTATCCATTCTCAAAGAAATCAGCCCTGAGTGCTCACTAGAAGGACAGATTCTGAAGTTGAGGCTCCAATACTTTGGCCACCTCATGAGAAGAGAAGACTCCCTGGAAAAGACCCTGATGCTGGGAAAGATGGAGGGCACAAGGAGAAGGGGATGACAGAGGATGAAATGGTTGGACAGTGTTCTCGAAGCTACTAACATGAGTTTGGCCAAACTGCGAGAGGCAGTGGAGGATAGGCGTGCCTGGTGTGCTCTGGTCCATGGGGTCACGAAGAGTCGGACACGACTGAACGACTGAACAACAACAACAGAGTAGTAAAAGGCATCTATACAACTTCCATAGTCTGTCTCTTCTGAAAGTGCCTACAAAAATCTGAAGAAGTGTGAATGCACACGAAAGCTCATACCAAGAACAAACTTAGTTGGTCTCTAAGGTGCTACCGGAAGGAATTTTTTATTTTATTTTGTTACAAAAAATACTGGCTGTATTCCTTGGAAGGAGGAAACAGCAAGGGGAAATAGCAAACCAAAGGAAAAGACCCATTTTTTTGTCCTGCTGAGAAACAGGATGCCTTACACATGCCCTGCAGTGGCATGCAAGAGGAGTCCCTTGCAATATGGATCATGCCATGAAAGTGATGAGCATTCTGGGTTGTTAATCACTCAATTAGACCCTAATTACCATTACCGCCACATCAAAGGGCCTCCTGCTGGAAAGAGAAGGTTGCAGCCTTTCAGTGTGATAGGTGATTCCTTCCACAAACACAATGCCACAATGGGGCCTCGGTGGACTTATCAGCATGACTGGACAGCATGGGAGACTGAGACGCAGCCCTCTGGGGGTTTTCAACAGCCCTGTTGAGCTAGATCAAAGGGAAGGAAACAGCTGATTCCAGACTGGCTGGTGTCTGTTTGGTGTTTCCCCCACCAGAGGCAGATGCAGTCCTATTTTATTGATTACTCCTTCACAAATGAAAGCTGTGGCCCCGGGGAGAATGGCAGGGGGAACTGCATACTTCGAAGGCACTTAGAGAAGAGATATGGATAATCTGCTCCTTTCATTGACAGACACAACAGATTGATACATGCTGGACAAAGGAAGTCTATGATTCTAGAAGGCTGGGTCCAAAGACTTGGCTATAAAAATTCCACTGGATTTGGGAAGGCAAGAACCAAGGCTGACCTTTATAGGTCAAGCCTAGCTCTAATTATACAACAGCCCTACTGTCCTGGAAATTAACTTTACGATGAAAGGTCATCCTGTGTCTTGTACTGATCTGTTGGAAGAATTTTTGCTGCATCTTTAAAAAGTTTCTCCCTGGGATCTTTAAGGTTGCAATCCTTGCAATGCTCTGTACTGGACTTGGTAGGAGTAAACATGTCTAGACTTGGGCTGTGCAAATGTTTGCCATTGTTAGTTTTTTCCTTTTTTCTTTGTGTTTTTTTTAAAATGACAATAAGAAACCAGAGCAGAAATTGTCTGTTCTGCTATTCTGGAATTGTACAGCCACGACTGCAAACTGTAACTAGAGGACTGACATTTTGACATAGACTAACCTTTTTGTAGAAGAATGCAAGCCGGTCACTTAAATCTAATCACTTTTTTAAAAAAAAGAGTCCCAAAGGTGTTTTAGTACTAGCTAAATGGTTGAGGTGAATGGGTTATGAATCCATTGCTAAAATGATGTTTTCAGGGTGATTGTTGTTGATGTTGTTTTAAATTATGATACAGTTGTTGTCATTGTTATATTAATTCCTTTAGTGGTTGATAATTCAGCATATTGCACATGCCTATGGAGATAAGCTGGTGTGTGTGTGTGTGTGTGTGTGTGTGTTGCTCCAACAACCACTTTGCCTGCTCACTCCACATCCCAACTATAGCATTTTCTACTAGTGCCAAAAACCGAAAGGTGCGTCATGGACAGAAAAAGAAAACCAGATCCAAACCCACAGACTTGATGCTCAGCATGGACAGAGGAAAAAACTGCTACGTGACTAGAAAAGACCTTACTGTAGGCCTCAGAGAACACTGTGGCTTGGACACCTCATTGAACTGTGTGTGTGTGTGTGTGTGATCTAATCTGACAGTCCTGCGCTCTGATTAATCCTTCCTCGACAAAACTCCCTGCATAGCTGAGATACCCTTCTCTTCTTCTACCGTATGCTAAAAATCTGTCAGTAAGAGTCACAATGAGACTTCCAGGTGGTCTAGTGATTTGTGACTACCCTCTTTGGAGAGTTTAAAGTCCTTGGTTATGCTTCGTGTGCTGGGACAACCACAGATGTGATATTTTCTTTCTCTTTTCTGTTGCATTGCTTGGATCGAAAACTATCAGACAAATGGAGCAGTGTGTGGACATTGTCATTTGAATGTTACACTATCTTCTAAGATATTTTCAGCAAGCAACAGGATATAGGTCTACATTACTATTTTTGGCTTCTGAAAACACTGCTCCTTGTAAATTATGTAAAAGATTGTATATTGATGGATGTTTATAATAATAATGATAATGATAATAATAAAAAAGAAAAAAAAGAAAACACTGCTCCTTGTTTACCCCCATTACCTAGGAAGTAATGTGTGGCTTACTTCAAAGTAGACTTGGTTAGGCTTGTACTGTAAGGCACTCCGAACCCTAGGAGCATTGTGAATCATCCTCACTATTCCAGTTGGTCCCCTTTCAAATGAAATCATTTCAAGGTGAGTGGATGGGCATCATAAAAAAATGAGAATACTGCAGCAGGAGTTTCCAGGATTTGGGAGTGTAACACACTAACTAGGAAGCAAAATCGGAAAGGTATTAGCATTGATATCTATTACATTTCCCATTTCACCCTGCAAATTTTGAATGTGAAATTCTGAATTAAAATGTCAATTTTGATTTTTGAATATGAAAGATTTTGAACATGGAACCAAATGCAATCTGCCAAAAGTTAACCTCTGGCCCCTCCACAAGCCAATTCACAACAATGCAATATATATATATATATATATATATATATATATATATATATATATATAACTTTCCCCACCACAAAAGTGGATGAAATTTACAGGCATAGTGTATTTTCAGTGTATACAACAAAACACTATTTAAAGCACTTTTCCTTTCGCATTCCATTGCAGCACTGAAAATAAAATTAATGCAGGACATGAATGTTCTAGGAACAGCAGCAGAGCAGATTAAGCCTGCTAAATCGTAGGCAAATACATCACAAGGGGTTTGCCTATACATCTATTTATGGGGTGGGGGGGTAGGCTTGTAAATCATAGCTGTATAAAATATGCTAGTTTTTACCATAGAGCCATTGGGTGGTACTAAACTCAGAACAGACTGATTGAAATGAATGAACATAACTAAGTTAGATTCACTAATTTGAATAGGTCTGTTCTGATGAAAAATGTAGTTGAATACCACCTAGTAATCTTGTGTACTTTTCTTTTCACACACACATTTTTCATCTCAGGCTCCTGACATGCTACCATTTATTCCTATGGAACAGCAACAAAAGCACCTGCAAATGACTTATGGGGCTTATAACACCATGGATGCCTTTTTCATCCCTTACTTTCTGGGGTTTAAATCTTTAATAGAGAACAAAATGGCCCCCAGACAGAAGGTGAAGGAGGAAGATGAATGGCAATTTATGGTGCTGCTGTTTGGTTTTTCCAGGAGTCCTGTTCCTGCTGGATGCTGCTGTGATGATGAATGACAGTAACATGTCACTGGGGCAACGGGGCTTCAATTAAACTTTAAAGCAACAAGTCATTAGCGATTTATCATCAGAATTGCAGGTTTTTTAAATTTTTATTTTTTTAAGCCAAGGAATGGGCAGACAGACAGACAGAGAGAGAGAGAGAGACAGAGGAAGCTTCTTTTCACATTGCAATCTCTTTTCCCTTTCCTCCCTCAAAATTCTTTGGCTGTGTTCCTTTGATGCATCAACGATGAAGCCACTTCAGCACAGAATAGCTCCTCATAAGACTTGACTCCTTCTGTTAAGTGGAACTGTATCATAGGAGGCTGCTTGTGAGGGGGGGGGGGGAAATAGATCACTCAGAAACTTCTCTCTCTCTCTCTCTCTCTCTCTCTCTCTCTCTCTCTCTCTCTCCTTCCTTTTTCTTTCTTTTCTATTTCTCCCCAAGTAAAAAAAAAGTTTGTGGGGCTCTCCTTGTTCCGAGGAGATATGTGCTGTGGAGCCTCCCAGGTACCCAGACATTGCAACAGTTGGGACAATCAGGCTTTTGAGTACTTTGGTTCAGAGAAAATAAACTTGGAGAAATAAGCAAAGAAAGGGAAGCGAAGAGGGTGCACTGCAAGCACATAGTGTTTCACTGATTTTCACAGGTCCTCAGAGGCCCTGAGACCATCTCAAACATGTGTCAGGATTCTGTCAGTGGCTCCCATCTGCTTGTCCAGGAAAGTATAAAGACAAGGAAAAGTTTCTTACCGTCTTTTTTATTAATATCTTTACAGAGAGAGGCTATAGAACCCAGTGTCCCAAGTGAATCTCCACCCCCGTCTCTCCCACTTCCTCATTCATCATTTTCATTATCTCCTCTATGGGTGCTGCTACGTGCCCTCTGTCTTTGAGCTCTTTGCTCTCCTATTTTTAAGTCTCGCCGGGTCCTGGGAGATGGAAGCTCTGGGATGCTTTCTAATGATAACGTGTTGTTCTGGCTCTCCCATGATTTCCCAGCCTTCCCCCTCATCTGCCTCTGAGCTGTGACTTCCCTCAAACCCCTGTTGTAAATCTATACAGTCTTCCTCTTCCTCCTCCCTGGAAGGGTCAGGATGGGGAGGCTGTCTCCACCATTCCTCCTTTGCCCAGTCCCTGACAACATGTGAGCATCCATAAATCATGAGCAAAATCATCAACTGTCTTGTCAGGTGATTCTAAGGTGGTGTCTGTGTGATTCTGTTTGTAGATTTCCTTAGCTGACACTGCTGGAAACTTAAACTGGGGAATTGCTACATAACCAGTAGCCTGTTTCATTTGGGATCTGCCGAAACAGCAGCAGCAGTAGCAAGGGTTGGGCTGACTGCTGTCCCATAGTTTGTTTGTTTTTTAATTAAAGATCTAATGTTCTTGGAGTTCTTCTTTTTAGTGGATTCTAATCGCACAAGCTGCTATGCTCAATATGAACCAAAACAGTTTGGTTGGGTGTTTTGCTTTCCCAAATCCTAAGGGTGCGTGCCCTTAAAACAACACACACATTTTTTTGCTTGGTCAAAAGATTCAGTGTGTGCTAATCCTGTCATGCACACACTCACTCAATCACTCATCATCCATCTTCCGCAAAAGAAACATTGTGGAAACCAGGAGTTTAATCAAATGAATTTGCAGAGATTTTTGCTTGCATACCAAACACTGAAATGGCTGTCATCGTATTTGCAAAATCAAACAAGTTTCTTTACGTTTCTCTAATAATATATAGTTGGATTGTCAAATCACCTCAAAGCAAAAGGCCCCTAGGATATGGCTTTTTATAGTGTATGCTGGCCTATGAATAATATATTAACAGATCAACGTGTACAAGATAGTTGATTATTCAGAATCTAAGAAATTGTTTGTGACTTTAATGTGCCATCTTACCCACTGGATGTCAGAACTCAATCTTATTTAGTTATTTATTTTTTTGAAAATTTATATGTCACTTTATAGTTCTATGAACTTCTCAAAGTATTTTATTTTTAAAAAATGACCATAAAATCCATTGGCAACCAAAATGATCAAGGTGATGGAGCAGCTCCCATGTGATGTGAGAGTATGACATTTCAGGCTTCAAAGAAAAGGTGAGTAAGATGCTTGCGAACTTTGTTAGACAGCTCATAGGGGCAGGAGAGGGGATTCAATTTGGTTCACGTTATAATGCAAAACTTCCTAATCTGCACTTCCTGAAATGATATGCAAACTGAAATCAGGCTATCCTTTGAAATCCTTACTTTTCTGAATTGTCTGTTGCAGTTCTCCAAACAAATAATGTCTACCCAAAAATAAATACTACTGCTGTACTACTACCGTGTTTTCCCGAAAATAAGATACTGTCATATTTATTTTTCCTCAAGAAGACACACTATGGCTTATTTTCAGGGGATGACTTATTTTTATTATGTCAGTTGCTGCCTGTCTTCTTAAATGCTCTGCATCAGTACGCTGCATAGCCACGCCTATCACTATGTCTTATTTTCAGGGTATGGTTTATATTGCGCAAATGCTTAGAAATCCTGCTATGGCTTATTTTATGGGTATGTCTTATTTTCGGGGAAACACGGTGCTGCTGCTGCTGCTACTACTACTACTACTACTACTACTACTAATATATTTTTTATTTATACCCCGCCCATCTGGCTGGGTTTCCCCACTCTGGGTGGCTCCCATCATCATCATCATCATCACCATCACTATCATCACCATCATCATCATCATCATCAAGTGATAAAATGTCAAATATTAAAAACTTCCCTAAACAGGGCTGCCTTCAGATGTCTTCTAAAATTCAGATAGTTGTTTATTTCCTTGACATCTGATGGGAGGGCATTCCACATCCGAGAAGGCCCTCTGCCTGGTTCCCTGTAGCTTCACTTCTCACAGTGAGGGAATTGCCAGAAGGCCCTCAGAGCTGGACCTAATACCAAAAGGTGTTTTGGGGGAGGGGTGACACCCAAAAATGCTGGTGAGTTTACATCAGGATTTATTTATTTATGTATTTGGTAGCAAAAAATGTAGAGAACTGAACTTTAAGATCAGAAAAATGAGATACGAAGAGAACCGAAATGGCTGGATATAGGGCGGGATTCAACTAACTTCTCTTACTAATGGAAGCCAGCAACAGACTTCCGCTAGTGCAACAGACATTCTACCCCCGCCACCACACCACACCACCCCCACAAATGGCACAGTGGGGTCAGCAGAACAGCATGTGTGGGGAAGAGAGGGGGATCGTTCCGTCTGACAAGCTGAAAAGCTTGTGCTGACGGAATGATTGCCATTTCACTGAACTGTGTTCCTTCCACTGTTAATAAAGCTGTGGCTCTTTACCCCATTCACAATCTCTTATCTTCTCTCTGGCACCCTATCTGCATAACCTAGCAATTCTGAAATATAGAGACGCTTTTACTCTCGCAAGATTGAATGCAGTGCCCTCGGCTGTACCTGAGGTACAATTCCAACAGATTCCACACGAAAACGCTTAGGTCCCTGTGGAGATGGCAGTACTGAATCGGTGGCACATGCCCTGCTGGCTTGCACTCTTTATAAAGACTTGAGGAAGGAGAATATCACCCCTCTTTTATCATCCATTCTGGGTCGCCCAACCACTGCCACAGTGTCTTTCCTCTTGGCGGATCAAGATGAGCAGGTGACAGCAAAGGTTGCAAGGTTTTTAGCTGGGGCAATCAGAGTAAGGTCCACCATTTGACTATTGATTCAAAACCCCAAAATGTATTTTATATAATTGACTTTTTATTTCTATTCTTTGTATATGGTACTGTTGTTTTATTGCTATGACTGATGGCTGATGCAAATAAAGATTCATTCGTTTATTCATTCATTCATTCATTCATTCATTCGTTCATTCATTCTCTTATCTTCCGAATGGTTATTGACTATTTCTGTCCTTTCTTAGACTGTGCTGCAGAGATGGCCATTGAAACAATATGCTTAATTCAGTACTTTTCATTATTACTCTGTTGTGTCTCATTCCCTCATCTTCTCTTTAGATTAAAAAAAAAAAAATCACATGGGTAGAAGAGACTTGGTAAAGGCTGCAGAAGCAGTCAGTGCCAGAGATGAAAGTGGTCCCCATTAATTTCTTCAACGCAACACAGCGTCTTCCCCCGCGGCAATGGCATCTTCAAGCCACTTTATGCTGAGGCTTGTTAGGTCACACAAGGAAGGGGCAGGGAGAGAGGCATGTTTTGCTCCCTAGACTTGTGCAGTCCAATTTATGTTCAATTTGCAGACTTTCAACATAGCAGCCTCACAGTTCATAAAATCAAGCTCAGCCAGAGCTAAGTCTCTGAGTAATGGATTTAGGATCACGCAAGGTGTTACCAGCAGTTCATGATAGGTAACTTTCTTGTTAACTAAGGTCCCTTCTGCTAAATGAGTTCCAGGTTTAAATCCCCACCAGTTTTCTCTTTTTGTTGGCAGACGTGCTCTTGAGTTGGGATTGAGTGGGGCTGGGGGGGGGAGAGAGAGAGAGGAGAAGAGGGAGGAGGTGGCAAAGGACTTTATTAGGCTCAGCGTGGAGAGCTTTTCATTGCACGGGCTGCAAGGAGGAGAGACCGGGCCGGGTGGGGTGGGGTGGGGGAAGGTGGGATAAGTTGGTCTTTGTGTAAAAGGGAGGTGCTGAAAGGAAGGCTGTGTGTTTCAGCCAGGGAATCGACCCTCTGGCTCCACTTGTCTACACAGAGACTTTGGAGATGGCCATACACACAGACCGGTGCCTTCGGTTTCCGCAGGTAACTGCAAGCTCTGTGGGGAACAGGCCCAAGGAGAGAGAGAGAGGGAGGGGAAAAAACCACAGATTGCTTATCAAGCCTAATGTTTAACATCTTCCATCCATCCCAGGGTGTTCCCTTGGCCGGAGGCCACCCCCCCCATTCCATTTTTAACCACCCTGCCCCACGATGGGCTTGCGGAGGCCAAGGGAGGTTTCCAGCCATTCGTCAATTGTTGAAAATAAATTCATTTGATGCATGTCATATTCCTACACTCTGTTGAATTTTCCAGCAGAGAAGCCTTGCTGTTTATGCAGGATGGATTAGTCTTGGGGAGCCTCGCAGAAAGGGGATACATCATTTCCAGAGCAAGCTTGGGGGGGAACCCTCTTTGCATCCAAAACAAGCAACTGGGGATATTTTTTGATGCTTTAAATTGTTCTCTTTGACATTGGATTTGCAAACGGCGAGCAAATATTATTAAAAAGCCTATGGGGAATATTTTCCCTTCCATCAATGAGCTTCCCCATCCCCCTTTTTTACCTTCCACCCCCCTCCCCCAAACACCATTCATTTCAGGTCTCTGGGTTATTCTATCATGCCTTGGCTATTCCACTTACATCCACAGCAAGATTTACGTCCATCACTGGAATTACGACTGCACTGTGGAGAGTGTCCACACAGTGTAACTCTGAGAAGCGAACTTGCATAAGCAACCCTCTCTGCCCCACCACTACTACAGCTCCTACTCTTTTAACCAATTAGTTGCTTGCAGTTTTAAAAGCCTCGAAGTGTCTTACCCAGCATTAAAAGCATCAAGCATAGCATAAACTCAAAAGAGTGAGGAAGAAGAGAAAAGAACAATGCGTTACAGTAAAACCCATAAAAAAAATAAAGGAACAGACCCATTAAAATAGCAGCAACAATCCAGAAGTACATCATATTGTGCAGCAAATAATAATCAGCCCAATGCCTTGGGAAAGAGGTAAATGCTTACGTGACATCAAAAGGAAGTTAATGATGGTGCCAGGTGGACCTCACCGGAGAGAGGATTCCACAAATGGGGAGCCACAACTGAAAAGACCCTGTTCCTCAGAGGGGTCACCTCTGTGTGTTACTTCATGTGTGTTAGCTGTATAGACTGACATGCATGTCTGTACACATCAAAGCAAGACAATTTTATTTATTTATTGGAAACAATCTTACATACCACCCATTATTATTATTATTATTATTATTATTATTATTATTATTATTATTATATCCCAGGACGGTTTACAACACATGGCAATTAAAAAAAAATAGTTCACTAAAATCAAATGAATACAGTGAAAACTATAATGACTACTGCAACTAAACAATTGTTAATGACCAGCCAAGGTCTGGGTGAACAGGCATGTTTTCATGAGCTCTGGAAAATTTAGCACATTATTTCATGGTGGATATGATTATACTAACTAAGCAATGAGCTAGCATTACCGTCACCACCAGAAAAGCAACTTTACTGAAATCAAGCAGTGGTTGGTCATTGGAAGCTGCACTAATGTGTGTGGCAATGCAAGTCAATGTGCAATCAATGAGTCGACACACATGGAATGCAACAGGGATGACACAAATGAATGAGCAAATCTACCCTAACAATAGAATTTTGAAAGAGTTTTTTTTTAAAAAAAAATGTTTAGGAGGATACCAGTTTCGTAATGATGGAAGTATCTTTCAGAATAATTATAATTATAATTTCTTTCATGTCAACTGCTTTGATAACTTGACTGGATGAGAGCCAAAAAACTGAAGCTCAATCCAGATAAGACTGAATCCCTAGATTGGATTGCATGGGAGGCTGCCTGCTCTTGATGAGGTTACATGCTCTCTGAAGCAGTGGTACCTTGGTTCTCAAACACCTTGGTTCCCAAACACAGAAAACCTGGAAGTAAATGTTCTGGTTTTCGAATGTTTTTAGGAAGCCAAACATCCGATGCGGTTGTCAGCTATTGTTTCCGGGACACCTGCACCAATCAGAAGCTGCGCCTTTGAACATTTGGCTTTTGAACATTTCGGAAGTCAAACGGACTTCTGGAACGGATTAAGTTTGAGAACCAAGGTACCACTGTATATCAAAAAACCATCAAACATTAAAAACTCCCCAATACAGACTGCCTTTGGATGTCTTCTTCTAAAAGCTGTGCAGTTCTTCTTCTCCTTGACATCTGAGGGGAGGGAATATCATCTCGTGAACTTTGTTTCTTGTTCTCCTTCCACCGTCACCTTGGGAGATGGTGATGCAGAAATAATACAACTCTTGATCCCATGAGTAGACCTGGTGGATATGTTGTGACATTGCTTCAGGTTTCTTTGGTGCAATCATGTCGGTAGGTGAATCATTTGGACAGGATTTTGACAGGAAAGGCTGGCAATGGTGAAATGCCACTGAGGGGTTGCTACGGTCTGGAAAGTAGATGCTCAACCAATGAGCTACATCCCTTCCCCAAACAAGGCAGGGAGGTACAACCAGCCTGAACCTCAGGCAACACAAGGTGACATATTTTGGAGCACTGATGAAGTACACCAAATGTTCAATTAATCTATTATTTTATTTATGCCACCTGGGTGGAATATGGATTTATATATTTCCTCAAGCATCAGCATGTCACTGGCCATCTCTGTCATGCCTCCCTGCCAGTTACACTTCTCACTTCAGTCTTGCATATATATCTGATCAGATGGAATTACCGTATACCTGAACAGAGAGAGCCATATTTCGTCTCCTTAAGACTCAATGGTAGACATTCTTCTGTCAGAAATCTGATGGGGGGGCAGTTAACACTGCAGACCCAATCTTAAAATTCCTCCCGAATAAAAAATAAAGTGGAACAGCAAGGGTTACTCACTTTAAATGTAGCTACTGTTCAAGAACAGGCATGCTGGCTACTTTTTTAAATAACTTAATTGCTTTTCAAAACATTTGTGGCAAGAAGGAAACTCAAAATGAATTGGACAAAAGCTCCATTCATGCTAATGGCAATCTGCGTTAACACGGCATGGACTGTGAGGCGAGGAAGGGTGTTCATGGGGAGAAAGTCAAGGATCTGGTAACCAAGGACTCAGGTACGGATTCTGCCACTTTGGTTTCTTAAGAGTGCCCAGGCCTGCAATAACAATATTTCAGAGGTAAACTCTTTTTCTTTCTGAAGGATAAATATTGTAATGCTATTTGCAAAACCTTTAAAGAAATGTAGAGAAATAGCATCCTCGTATGAGCATGCATGCGCGCACACCATCGGAACCTACCCTGATTTATAATGCTTCACTGACCTTTAATTTCTATTCTGGCTCATTGTTGCAAAACATATGCCCAATAAAGCGGGTTCTCCTTCACGGAGAGCACGTGTTGCAGTGGGGGCCGGCAAACGACCCCTTGGTTGCTGGGCGGGATGGTATGGATGGCCACTGCTGTGATTGGACCCAGGGTGTCGTTGGGGAGAATTCTATGTTGCTATTTGGTGATGGACAGCCCAGCGTGTATATAATGGTTGGCACGCAGCGTGAACTTCCTCTTTGGCTCTGTGCTTCAGATCTCCTGCCTTCCCTCCCTATTTTAGGCCTCTGTATTGACCTTGCTATGCATGTCATGGGGTCATCTGCTTTTGGGGCAGGGGCCTGGTAGGAATTTTTCCATTTGGCTGATTGGCTGGTGCCATCTGGTTTTCGCCTACTGCATAGCAATTAGTCACAACTTGTAAGGTTGGCGGTTAGGCATTGGTTATTATGTTGGTTGGAGGAGGGGTTATGATTGACTGTGTCTGCCCCTCCAATTGATGCTGGTGTGTGGGGAATTCTGTTAAAGGAATCCAGGGGCTCGACATGCTTTTGTCCATATCCCCTGGTTGGGGGCCAGGGCCTCGCAAGAGCCCCTGGGAGTCTGTGAGGAGAGGGGAGGGTCAGACCCACCCGGCTCCCTGTCTCTCCCCAGAGGGTTTTCCCCTTTACTGACAAATGTCAGTTCTGTCCTTAGGGGACAGATAGTCTGAACCAATGCCTAAGCAACCAGTCACATATCTTGTATTTTAATAAAGTTGTGGCCAAAATCATGCCAAAAACCAAAACCAAAATTTCTGTCTGAAGCGTGAATTTATTTGAGGGGTAGACCTCGACACGCAATAGTTGCACATTGATTTGTCTTCTTGCTCCCATTGCTGAGTACATTTATTTTGGTAGCTCCTTTGTATCTCGAGAAATATGAGTCTAATGCTCACTTCACCCATAATCTAGGTGAAATCCACACACATATTTAAATCTGTTCTGAAAGTGCTTTTAAAAAAGTGATTTTTAAAAAATACATTGAATTTTCCATAAGGCTCACCATTGCCATCTAGTGTCACATTGTATATTGCACTTAAAGCACACTTAAAACATTTTATTTGCAGCTGTATAGCTGAGTCCCTGGACTCTGTTACAGGATGGCATATGTAACATTTCACTACAACATCTTGTTCTGCTCTCCCTTGTTCATGTTGCAGATAGAGGGTTGCTGAGTAAAGAGGAGGTGAAGGTGTTACTTGAATCTGACTTGGGTTAGCAGCTTTACTAACTCTGACACATTTCAAAACAATGTGACAGGTTCTTAGAGTAATACTGACTTCAAATTGACTCTGAATTAAATGTGGGATTGAGGAAATATCTCAATAGGTCCGTGTGTAATCAATAACACCAAAATACCACCAAAAATGGTGAAGAAATGTCCAGTGTTTAGGACATATAGCTAGCTAGCTTGGATTATAACCATGTCTAGAAATGTCATACTCTTTCATCCTAAATGTATATATGTGAAAGTAGGGCCAAAATGAGGGTCTAATTATATCAGGAGCTTTTGCTTGCATTTTGCGGTCATCCGCAGATACAAATCTTTCCATTTTCATATGCAAGGAACACCTGTATCTGAAATTGCCCATAACTTGAATTCCATGAATGATGTTCCATGGCATCTTATTCTTAAATATTGAGGTACTCTGACTTCAACAAAGGCTTTTTTAATGGTCTGGATATATAAATGTCAGAGACCAGGTGTTATGTTTGCAGGCCACCAAGTAAAATAAAGGAATTCTAGCCCCACAACACTTCTGAAAAATGGTAGTTTCTACCCAATTATCCAATGCGCTTTGTGGCTGGGCAGGAATTTGAATGTGAAACCTAACCATTCTTTTAAAGCCATGTTGCGCAGCACAGAGTATGATGAAAGTTTGTGCAAAGTCAGACCCACAACCTTAAGTTTATTTTCTTCTAATACAGACACAACATTTACACTTGTTTGCCACTGTTTGTGTTAACATTGCACACGCAATCTGTTTACACAGGACATCATAATACTTTCCATTCGCTTCAAATAGTGAAGGAAGGAGGATGTCATGTATAAACCTTATTTCCATCTTCTCTGTTTTTAATGCAATTTTATTTTAGCATCTCCAGTAAAAATTCAACCCTGGTAGCCAACATTTGATTTGGCTGAAATTGCCCACTCATAGCCTAATAATAGCTTGGAAACAAATAACTGTGAAGATGCCCTGAGCAAAACCCAGCTTAAGAAGGGCAAACAGTTGGTAGTTTAATTCTTTGTTGGTAAAGCATTCGCTTGCAGTAGCTCCTAAAGTACACTGAACACACATTCACATACACTTCTGGCAACTAAGTAGCTAGCATCCCCTCCCCATGCTTGTTCTTTGAGCTGGACTGTTGGAACAGCATGACCATGGCTCCACCCAAACTTAAGGCTCCACCCCTTTTGGGGTGTGCACAAGCAATCTGCAACTTCTCTTACATGGAAGTTGCTGCTGTGCCTACCTCTTCCAGTCCCTCCTGGTCCTTGGAGACAGGGTGGGGACAGAGGGGATGATACCATCTTACCCCTGTCTCTTCCTCTGCTCCTGGTGTTTCCTGTGCCTCCTCCCCTGTCTCTGACAGCTCAGACTCTTCTTCTTCCTCCAGCCCTGGCTCCTGCCTCGTGGGAGGCAGAAAACCCCAAATATTGCTGACCCCTTCCTATGGATCTGCCACACACTCTGCCACACACTCCTCAGAGCCCTGCCAGTCCCTGACATAAGAAGAAGAAGAGAAGAAGAAGAGTTTGGATTTGATATCCCGCTTTATCACTACCTGAAGGAGTCTCAAAGCGGCTAACATTCTCCTTTCCCTTCCTCCCCCACAACAAACACTCTGTGAGGTGAGTGGGGCTGAGAGACTTCAGAGAAGTGTGACTAATCCAAGGTCACCCAGCAGCTGCATGTGGAGGAGTGGAGACACAAACCCGGTTCCCCAGATTACGAGTCTACCGGTCTTAACCACTACACCACACTGGCTCTCAGTGTAAGAGCATGGCTTACACTGAAACTAAGTTGAACCCCAACTTTCCCCTTAACTGTGCCTATCAATAAATTGTGGGCCAAGATACCTGCACTTTGTGGGTTTCAAGACAGAGGGGTGTGTGTGCGTGCGCGCGTGTATGTATGTATGCTAGAGGTCTCCAATCTTTTTAGGGCATGTAGGCAGCATCTTACAAAGTAGAGACGTCACCTTGCTGACAAAGGTCCGTATAGTTAAAGCTATGGTGTTCCCAGTAGTGATGTATGGAAGTGAGAGCTGGACCATAAAGAAGGCTGGTCGCCGAAGAATTTATTCTTTTGAATTATGGTGCTGGAGGAGACTCTTCAGAGTCCCATGGACTGCAAGAAGATCAAACCTATACATTCTTAAGGAAATCAGCCCCGAGTGCTTACTGGAAGGACAGATCCTGAAGCTGAGGCTCCAATACTTTGGCCACCTCATGAGAAGAAAAGACTCCCTGGAAAAGACCCTGATGTTGGGAAAGATGGAGGGCACAAGGAGAAGGGGATGACAGAGGGTGAGATGGTTGGACTGTGTTCTCAAAGCTACCAACATGAGTCTGACCAAACTGCGGGAGGCAGTGGAAGACAGGAGTGCCTGGTGTGCTCTGGTCCATGGGGTCACGAAGAGTTGGACATGACTGAACACTAAACAACAGCAGCAGCAGCAGCAGCAGGCATATTTACAAATCTAGGGAAATGCTGTGGGCATCACATAAGAAGAAAAACTTCTTTCACAGAAGAAAAAGCAGTGATGCTGAGAAACCCTTCTGAAACAAAAGGTAAAACTGACACCACCACCCCATGAACAAAACACAAGCAAAAAGTCACCCTCTTGGAAAATAAAGCAGGTCCCCCCCCCCACCGAACACCTGCCACAAAAAAGCTGAATTAAAAAACTTACTTGGTGGGTGGCTTGGTTTATAATCTGGGAGCGTCTGAGGGTGGCATGCTGCCTGCAGACACCACACTGGGGGTTCCAGATTTAGGGTGGGGGGGGGAGTTTCCAGAGGAAGATTCAGTGCCCTGAGCTCTTTCTCAATAGACGTTACGAAGTTGCATCTCAGAGCTAGAAATGAGTGAGTTTTATCAGGACCACCTAGCTTCTGCAATGAGGACACCACAGGACTGATAAGAAACCAAGGCAGCTAATTTGCCCAGCTTCTCCTCCTAGATGTCAAGTTATCCATCCTCTAAGGCATGGGTTAGCAAACATTTTCAGCAGGGTGCTGGTCCACTTTCCCTCAGACCTTGTGGGGGGTGGACTATTTTTTTTTGGGGGGAGAATGAATTCCTATGCCCCACGAATAACCCAGAGATGCATTTTAAATAAAAGCATGCATTCTACTCACGCTGATTCCCAGACCGTCCGCGGGCCGGATTGAGAAGGTGATTGGGCCGGATCCAGCCCCCAGGCCTTAGATTGCCTACCCATGCTCTAAGGCTAGAGGAGGAAGGCTGTCTCTCCTAAGCCATTGTGTGGTCCATGTCACATTGTGTGTCTGTTGATGATGCAGGGGACTCGCCACCTCCATCTGCATGCATGGAAATCTCTGCACTTTCCCCAAAGCCTAGACTGGACTGAACAAGCTATTATCCTCTCTCGCTGTGAACAGAAGAATGCCCGAGCCACTGCCCCTTTTCAGGTTAAAAGGGGCCCCTGACCATTAGGTCCAGTCGTGTCCGACTCTGGGGTTGCGATGCTCATCTCGCCCTATAGGCCAAGGGAGCCGGTGTTTATCCGCAGACAGCTTCCAGGTCATGTGGCCAGCATGATAAAGCCGCTTTCTGGAGAACCAGAGCAGCGCACGGAAATGCCATTTACCTTCCTGACGGAGCGGTCCCTATTTATCTACTTGCAATTTGATGTGCTTTCGAACTGCTAGGTGGGCAGGAGCTGGGACCGAGCAACGGGAGCTCACCCCGTTGCAGGGATTCGAACCGCTGACCTTCTGATCGGCAAGCCATGGCAAGCTGTGGTGGTGGTACAGGCATCCTCCTAGCCATGTTTCCCAGAATTCCAAGATACCACCCCAAAGCCTCTCTAAGAACAAGGCAGGAAGGAGTGGACAGTAGAGAAGCCACCAGCATTGCTGCTAATGCAGAAGTAAAAAGGTTTTTTTAAAAATTAAAGGAATGGGGGAGGGGAGTGAATAGCAGGGTTGCAGCGCAGTGCCATTACCACTACAACTATGGGATTGGGATGGTGGCAGCAGGAAGAGGTTTGTGAGTTCAAGGCCTGGCTTCAACTATAGTGCAACTTCTTGGACCAGCTCTTTAATGTTGGTGAACTTTGAAAATGCCAGATCACTGGGCTTTAAAAAGTCCTCTCCCCAACCCTCCAGCAAGAAACAGACTAAGTTTAAAAGAGCTTGTCTTTGCTGTTTCTTGGACCAAATTCAGGCTGCAGCGGACGCCTCAGCAGGGAACTTACCAAGATCGCTATAGTAAGACTGCCAATAATATTCTTTGCCTTATTAAATTCATGTTGTTTAAAAGAGAAAATTATGGAAGTCCATTTGGCATGTCTTTACATTAAAAGCCACTCTTAACTGCATCATGTTTTTCCATCCTGTGGATGTTTAATGTATAACTACCACACGTGAATATTTTAGGGTTTTTTCCCCTTCCCGCTGCTGTTAAACACTAAAGATGCATTGATTCTGAATATTTCCTTTTGTTTCCTTCTGCCTAGGAGAAATGCATTCACGTTCACAATTCTGAAAATAGGCAGCTTTTATTTGCAGCAACCTATTTCTCATGTCATTTGTATATCACAAAAATAGCATAATAAATGTGGGGAAATATCTACAACATAGGTTTCATTATTAGTGGTCATTGTATGAGTTCTTGGTTTATGAATTGGAATCCAAATCAGCAAAAAGGAAAGAACTCACTCTGAAACTTACTTACAGGTGGTACCTAACACCACGGAAACTAGCACTAATACGCCCAGGAACCTCACCAAAATGCTGGAGAGGATGCACCTCCACAGGCACATACCTCCACATGTGGTGGGAATGTCCCCAAAGCCAACTCTTCTGGACAGCAGTCACACAAGAAATATGCAAAATAACTAAACAAGTATTAGAAGTCACCCCAGAACTGGCCCTACCTAACATATTCCAAGACAATTATGCCCACTCACATCACAAAGAACTCATAATCCACCTGCTCTCAGCAGCCAGAAACATCATAGAATAGAATCATAGAATCCTAGAGTTGGAAGAGACCACAAGGGCCATCCAGCCCAACCCCCTGCCAAGCAGGAAACATCATCAAAGCATTCCTGACAGATGGCTGTCAAGCCTCTGCTTAAAGACCTCCAAAGAAGGAGACTCCACCACATTCCTTGGCAGCAAATTCCACTGTTGAACAGTTCTTACTGTCAGGAAGTTCTTCCTAATGTTTAAGTGGAATCTTCTTTCTTGTAGTTTGAATCCCTTGCTCCGTGTCCACTTCTCTGGAGCAACAGAAAACAACCTTTCTCCCTCTTCTATATGACATCCTTTTATATGTTTGAACATGGCTATCATATCACCCCTTAACCTTTTCTTCTCCAGGCTAAACATACCCAGCTCTCTAAGCCGTTCCTCATAAGGCATCATTTCCAGACCTTTGACCATTTTGGTTGCCCTCCTCTGGACATGTTCCAGCTTGTCAGTGGTGAACTGTGGTGCCCAGAACTGGACACAGTTTTCCAGGTGAGGTCTGACCAGAGCAGAATGTGTTCTTGTTGTTGTTGAAGTCGTTCAGTCGTGTCTGACTCGTCATGACCCCATGGACCAGAGCACGCCAGGCACGCCTATCTTTCACTGCCTCCCGCAATTTGGCCAACAGTGGTATATTACTTCCCTTGATCTAGATGCTATACTCCTATTGATGCAGCCCAGAATTGCATTGGCTTTTTTAGCTTCTGCATCACACTGTTGACTCATGTCAAGTTTATGGTCTACCAAGACTCCTAGAGTCTTGGTAGACCATAACCAGACACTGGAGAGACTTGTCAGGAGTAAGCATGGACCAAAGGAAAATCATCCACACTGCAGCAGAGTTCAAGCACACTCACTTTCTTTCCCTTCTTACCATATGCATTAATGTATTTTGCAAAGCACTGGGGGTTTTCATCCTGTCATCTTGAAGCATAAAATCCTTGTTGTTATGGCTATTATGTAAGATTATCTTATTCCTGTCATTTTTACCCACTCACTCATTTTTTAAAAATGCATTTCAGGAATGCAAACTTTATAGGGTCCATTCTCACTATAAAAAAGATGTATTCTAAAGAAAACAAGGGGAGTTCAAGAACATGCTTATCACCGGGGTTAATGCAAGCTGCTGAATGTCTGTCAGCTTGAAATTAGGGATGAGCAATTGCCCTCCTCTCATTCCTAAAAGTGCTTTAGGCTTTCTCAAGAGTTCCAGCTGAAGCTTTGAATCAAAGCCTCAAAGGACTTTTTGAGTGTCTGATTGGAACATCTGTAATTGTGATGTTTTGCTTATTTTTTTCCCCAATCGCTGTTTTGTTGGTAGTGTTTTATAGGTTGTAATTGTTTTAGTGATGACTTGTTAATGGTTTTATAACATTTACTCTGTATTGGTGGTATTCTATTATGTTATTCGTACCACAGATTGGAAATTCTCCAACCCACTCTACAGGAGGAATATAGTAGCGATACTCACTCTAAATATTAATTAAAAGAGCTGAATACCACCAAAGCCATTTAATTTAAGAGGTAAACCTAATGATAGTAACGCTGTCAATTAAATGTCAGTTAATCACCCACCCACCCACCCCGCACGTTCATGCGTCCCTTGTAGCTAACAGCATTAGCACATTAGGAACATTAGTCTTGAAAAACAAGCGATATATTACCATTACTCCAAATGCAAAAATAAAATAAAATCCAGTTGCATTACAAGACAACCCATTTAGAATAAAAGAGGGAAAAATGGCACCATATGTTTTCAATTTCTCAGAAATATATTGGCTAGGTTATGCCTCGGGAAAGCAGGGCCAAGCATGACTTGTCAAGATATCTGAAAGTTTAATTTAACATCTTGTCTTTTCCTATAGTGTATCTCTGCTAATGGGGTGAGACTCTTCCCAGCTGGAAAATCAAATAGGAAATTGAATGAAGACATTTCAAAATGTTTATTACTTGGTTTACCGTAAATGTTAAGGGTTTTTCTTATTCTTTCGTAGGTAGATTTTCGTAGGTAGATTTTCGTAGGTAGATATTGTATCTGATAATCCTCGGATCCCCAAACCCTGAGAAATTCAATATTTTGGTACCATAGATAGGAGCTCCAGCATGCAGCAGAAGACTTGTTCTCACAACTGATCTTAATCTCAAAAAATATGCTGTACATAGATAAAGAGCTTAATAGCTGCAATCACCTGACTGGTTGCAAACCACTGATATACTGCGCAAGTTAAACTAACAAAATAGAACTTTTAGGTGGCCTAACCCGTTATGTAGGGGGTTACCCTGTCTGACTAGTGGAATTTATTTCCTCCACTCCTTGTTATCTGCTTAATTTATTTTTTGCCTAAAATGGGAGTGATCTTGGCTCTCAAAAGTTTAACCTTAGGAGTCACCACTTCTCAGAAAAGCTATATATCATTCCACCTCTGAACGTTTTACATATATTCTAAACTTTCTACAAGTTTATCCATCACTATGAACCATCTTGTGGCTGTTGATCATTTTTATGGTTACTGATTAGCTTTTTTGGGTGTGAATTTAAAAAAGAGGCAACTAGCTGAGGTCTAAATATAAGGCATAGTATTTCTACACTAGGGAAACTCATAAAGCAGCATTCCTAAAATAATGTTTTGTAGCTTTTAATATCTTAAATATTTTCTAACTACTTATCTGGTTCCCAAGGGTGATCCTGTGACATTTGTTCTGGTTTTGCTATGATTGGAGTCTATTGATTACATGTTATTGTACAGAATATTTGTTCTGATATGCAAACCACTTTAATAATTCTTCATGGAAGTGAAAAGCAGTATAAAAATTATAAGTAAATAAACCTGAGTATAGGATTGCATCCTAAATTACTTTTCAGGAAAGAAAGGTGCAGCAGGTTCTGAAAACTGGGGAGAAAAATGGGAAAACTGGAAGGATAGTAAACTGAGTTTTTTAGTTTAATCACACTTGTTTCAAACTGAACTGGGATCACTCTGATTAGTTTAAACTCTGGTTTGTTAACAAGTCAGGATCGTGAACTACAGCTTGATCCTCGTTTGCCTTAACAAATCATTGCTTAAACTAACCAGTTTCCCCCCAGCTTGGTGTGTCATCCACAATTATTATGACATCTACTGAATTTGGTCTGGAATCCTGGTTTGTGACACAGCAATTGTAGATGCCAAGGCTTCAGGGATTTTATTCCTCTCCCCGTGAAAGCAAGAAGCAGAGAAAACGAGGTAGAGTCCTTTTTAATGAGTTTATTCATTTGTAATAGCAAGAGACAAAAGGACCCAGCAAGCCCTGACAATGGTGTTGCTCCAACTGAGACCCTCCTCCCTCCTTCCTAGCAACAGCATTTCCCTTTACAGTGGTCGCTCGTGACCAAGTGTCTCTGTGTCCTTTGTTCCTGCACTCTTAAAGAACGCAAAGTTCTGGAAGAAGGGGGGTCAGAAATACTCTCCAGTGTCAACGTGAGAGCTGGCTGCTTTGCCTCTGCTTCCCTTCCCCTTCTTCTAACACTTCCCAACTCTTCTGGTCATCTATCTCTGAGCTGTGACCTTCCTCAAACTGTAAATCAAGGCTGCATTCCTCTTCTCCTGCAGTGTCAGGAGAACCGTGTGTGGTGTGGTGTGGATGTGGGTGTGGGTGTGATTTCCACCACTCCTCCTCCATCTTGTCCCCTTGAATCCAATCCCTGACAGTAGAGGAACATTGATACCCTAGGCAGGCATTATGGTAAGGCATCCTTTATAGTTTCAGGAGTTTCCAATCATAGGTCCTCAAGTCCAGCACACTCTCATAAAACAACATCTGATGGGTCTTAACTTATGGATCAATTGTAACTATAGAAAGCCAGCGTAGGTTGCACCATCATAAATTTTGCCAGTGCAAGTTATCCCTATTCCATGCTTCTTGCAGGCCAAGCTGGTGCCAAATGCATTGCTTGGCAGTGAGGCTGAGAGTGGGGTCTTGTTGTCTGGGTAGCTCAGGACCTCCATACACACTGCCCAGGTTTGTGCCACTTTGGAGTTGCTAGCACAGCAGATTTACTTCATTGCCTGAGGCGCACTCCATTTTCTCTTGAGACGGGCCGATGCCAAATGTTTGCTTCATCTCTATTGAAACGGTAATAATTGTGGTCCCTTTCACTGCCTTGAATGCTGAAAAGTGGCATTCGGATTGCTTTTGAATGAATACTTGGGTGGCCATACTCCCTTCCAATATCCCCTATATGACAAAGGCTAGAGAGACTTAAAGAAAGTTTATGTCCAATCCAATTCTTGCCCTAAGTGGGCACTGGGTGGTATTCTTAGATTTGAACAAACCCTCCAGGCAAGATGATAACTTGATTGATTCTATCTATAGAAAAGGTCACTACATAAAATATACAATTATGTGTTGTTTCGTTTTTCCAGTAAGTGAAAACATGAAAACGCACACAAACACACACACTTCTTGTATATACTCTAGAGCTGAGCAGAGATTTCTCAGAGAATCATTTTCTGATGAAATGTCTGAGATTTTTTTTTCTTTTTCTCATGTCCCCCCGAAGAAGAAGTCCGCTTTGCAATCTCCCAACTTCTCCGACCACAAACAGCGGGGAGAATTTCAAAATGACATTTGTGCACAGATGTATAAGGTTATGACGACAGCTAGCTCTATGCTGTGGAACCAAGAACTTCCTCTGGTTCTCATCCTGTTAAAATGGGAACCGTTTTAACTACAGAAGCCCTTGGCCTTAAGCTAATGAACTCCAGAACGTATTTCAAAGAAGAAGCCAAGAGAGCCTTCTAGTTACATAGTGGTCCTTCTGAACAGTAGCACTGATATCTAACAAGGGGAGTTACTGTTCTGTCGTTTAGACGAAGCTCATAAAATGCTGGGTCTAATTTGTCTAGGGAAGCAAAAAAACAGCAGAGAGAGAGAGGAGGGTGTTAAGTTCCTGGTGGAAAGACACATACTCATGTATTATGAAGCATTCTCACCAAACGCCTTTGAAAGTTAGGCAAAGTTAACATGTCCAGTCTGGATCCAAGCCAGGAAAGGAACAGTGGATGTTCTCTTGTAAAACCTGTGAAAGCTGCAAGCAACCCATAAACAGTTTGTAGAGTGAGTCAAAATGGACCGTTTTATGTGCCCTGGTGGAAGGGACCGCTTATTTGTACTTGGACTCAAATGTAACAATATGATGTCATCAAATGATTTACCATCGGTAGCATAGCAAGAGTCAATATACAGTGGTAGATGGAAACATCCTATTCTTTCTAAAGCATTTGGAAGGAACCACCCCAATCCTCAAGTTTGTCTTGGCCCTCCCTCTGCTGGTGGTGAACAGAGCACAGGAAAACCTCAGCTGCAGCTATGTTACTGGAACTATGAGATGGGAATGTTAACTGCCAAATTTATGTGGGATCTATTTTGGGACCTCTTAGAGAGGATATTACCCAAGAACTTAACAACTGTGAGGGGAACACATTACAGCAGGGATGTCCAACAGGCCGATCGTGATCTACTGGTAGATCCCTGGGAGGTTTTGCTAGATCGCTGGGTCCCTTTCCTTAGTGTTGGTAAAATCGAATCCGGCCACTCTCCCGCTCCCCGCCCTCCATTGTTGCTCAATCAGCAGAACGGAAGCTGGAGTTTACTCAGTGAGGCTGTTTGTTTCCCCAGAGATTTGTTGGTGAATGGCTTTTCTCCACCCCACCCCCCATGGGTCTTAACCCCTAAAAAATGGGGGTAGATCACTGTCAGTTTTTAATTGTGTAAGTAGATTGCAGACTCTTGGGAATTGGCCACCCCTGCATTACAGTATAATTCTGTGGTCCATTCTGCTTGTCCAGTGTGGTGGCTGTTGGTACTGAAGGACTGGAGATACTAAGAAGAGCAACAGTGTTCTAATATGTTTTATTTTTTTATTAACAACTGAGGCAAATAGTTGCAAACAACTGCAGCTTCCAGGTCCTTGTTTCTCAGTCACATTCAGGGGGGCTCCTTATTCCATTCCATGTCACCTCAGGCTCTCGCCAGCTATGCTCAAGGTCCATTGTTTGCATCCTTTTAGCTGCCAGGAGAAAGAAAGCAGACGCACCCCTAGAAATCTTGTAGAGCAGGCTACAACTCAGTTTTAAGAGTACAGTGGTACCTCGACTTACGAATTACTCGACATACGAATTGTTCGACTTACGAATGAAAAAAGTGCCCGCACGCCTATGAATTTTTCGATATCCGAAGGACATCCGTTGGCGGTTTTAGATAGGGTTTACTCGACTTACTAATTTTAGATGTGGTTTACTCGACTTACGAATTTTTCCGAATTTTTCGTTTCCAATGCATTCCTATGGAGAAATCGCTTTTTCCGACTTACGAATTTTTCCACCTACGAATGTGCATTCGGAACGGAATAAATTCGTAAGTCGAGGTACCACTGTACATGCTTTGAATGTAGAAAGTCCCAGGTCTAACTCCTGACATTTCCAGTTAAAAAGGCCAGGGAACAACTTCATGCCCTCCAACATTTCTCCAATGAAAATAGGGGCATATTATTATTATTATTATTATTATTATTATTATTATTATCAGCAGCAGCAGCAGCAGCAGCAGCACCACCACCACCACCACCACCATCCCACTTTTCACCCTAAGATCCCAGGATGGGTTACAAGTATTTAAAACACAACATTAAAAACAGTTTTTAAAACTTAAAATTATAAAAAAAAATCACAAAAATAGTTTTTTAAACTTTACAGGGCTGCCTTCAGATGTCTTCTATAGGTTGTATATTTACTTATCACCTTGGCTCAGGGGACATCCTACCATACCCTCCAACATTTCTCCAATGAAAATAAGGACATCCTAGGTCAAAGTGGGGCATTCCGGGATCAAATCAGAAACCAGAACGGCTTCTCTAAATCAGGGACGTCCCTGGAAAATAGGGATACTTGGAGGGTCTGGGCCTGTCTGCTTGAAAAGTTCTTCAAGAGTTGCTTGAAAATCTTGCTTCCTGCCAAATCTCTGCTAGGAGTTTGACAGAGCTGGAGAGACTGAATACTTGACTTCTAGTAGAGGTGAGTTCGGCACCTGTAATTCAGGAGACAACTATCAGAACTTCACATAGCCTTTAAACCAGTGGTTCTTTAAATCACGCAGCAGATCAACAGCCTGTTTTCTGGAAACAAACCCATTTTCTTTTCATTTATCTAACGGTTTCAGCAGGGGTGTTTGTGGGGATGTGGGGAGGGGGAGGTTCTATGGAACAAGTCTCTGTTTGCTCCCCTTCCTCTACTTCACACCCACTGCCAGATGGGAGAAGGGCGGCGACAGGTATAAAGCTATATGGCACAGATAATTTAGGAATAACATTTATTTGTATAAAAGAGCCAGGGCCAGGCTGTACCTACCAGCTAGGTACCACTGTTTCATGAATCCGGCCCACAGTTTGAAGGAAAGTAAATTGGAATAAAGCAAGGAGCCAAGAACAGCACTCACGGGATGGGAATGTTCAATATTTTATTGTAGGAAAATACCTGTATCACACTTGTAAAGCAACTATTAAAAGTTTAGGTAGGCTCCCCTTTCCACACACACACATATCCCAACACATGTAGTGTGCTTAGCCAAAAGTAAGGCCATTTCTTCCCCTGGTAGTTGTACATGTGTATACACCAGAGTCAGTTCATGAATCAAGGGATTTTCCCCCCTCTCTCCTGTCACCCCATATATTTTGTTTGTCTAGTATCCCTCCTTGCCCTATCACAAAAGGCTTGGGGTGCAAAGCAATGTGTTCAAAAAGCATAAATCAACCAATTCAATATGAATAGATACAAGTGTATATAAGATTTTACTGTGCTTTTAGATGTCAGAGTAATTTATTCGGGATCTCTGGCGCGGTCTCAGCAAAGGTCTTAGGCAGAGGTAAATAACATATAACTATCAGACATCAAATGCCAGCAGTATTCTATCTTAACGATATGCACATAAATACACAAGGGTTTTACATAAATGATACAAAACAAGAAAGCAGAGAGGGAAATTTACATGCCCTTTTACACAAACAGACAAGGAACATAGTTTTGAGGGGACTTCGTATCACACTTTCATTTTTTTAAGGAAACCTCACTACCAACTTGTTCTGAAGGTTTCAGGGGTTCCTTATAGAGCTGAGATAGCCATGCCTAATTCTACCTTGAGCCAGTCAATCATTCTCAGTTAAACCTACCTCACTGGGTTGTTGTGAATATAAAATAGAGTGGAGGGGAACTATGTATGTCACATTGGGCTCCTTGGAGGAAAGGTGGGATACAAATGATGATGATGATGATGATAGTAATAATAATAGGCACTGAGCCTTGTGTCACAGAGGCAGGCTTTTTTTCCACAGTGACATTCTGACTTTGGAACTCTCTACCCCTTGAAATCTGGCAGCCACCTCCTCTGATGTCACTTAGCTCAAAACAAGTTTCCCATAGCTGTTGGAAACTGTCACTGACGTACCACAAAATATTGCTAGTTTTGTTTTTACTGTGTTTCTAGGATTTACTGACATTGTGTTGTTGCCCACTCTGAGATCGAGGAACTAAATAAAGGATAATACAATAACTATGAATGAGGGAACCATCACCAATCGACCAAAGGAAGTAATTCGATTGCTACTAGCCGCAGAACCATTCAGTTTTATCTTTTTTTTCAAGTGCAGCAAAAATTAAAGTCTGACCTCAAACCAACCCTGAATTCTTAGGATACAGTGACAAAAAAACCCTAAAATAAAAATAAATCCAAGTTGTGCAATGTTTATGTTTTACAAATCTATTAATACAAGAGAGAGAGAGAGGCAGAGAAAAGGAGATTCAGAAGGCAAAAGAAGGAGGGGTAGGGGAGAGAATTAACCTCTCCATTTTGATTTCCTGTTTTGACAGAGTTGCTGCATATAAAAAAAGCCATTAACTAAGATGAACGGAGTCGAAATGCTGTTTGTCACTTGGCTAAAACCAAATGCTGAATCTTTGACTAAGACTGTCATTATTTGCTCACCTTTTTGTAGTTCATGCCCATTGCCAGATGAGAGTTGAGAGACAGGTATGAAACCATATGCTACAGAGAATTTAGGAACAACAAGTATATCAAAGTCAGGCCCTTTGTTAAGTATACAGCCTAACGTAGCCTTCCCCAAACTGATGCCCTCCAGACATGGGCATAGCTAGGATTTATGTTAGGGGGACAGGCTTCAGGTTTGGGGGGGGGGAGAATCTCAGTTAGTTAAGAGTCGCTCCATCACATATTATTTAAAAGCCCATTATATATCTTACAAATTATTTAAATGCCCATTATATATCTTACCCCGGACAAAAAATTTGAACCTAGTTATCATGGAAATTGCTGATAATCCTTCTGAAACACAATTGGCTTGCTTGTTGCAAGATACAACATTACAGGTTGCTAGATTCTTGATTTCAGTTATCTCATATAAAAGACGCCATGGAACACTCCAAGAATATTGATATATAGTATTCAATAATTCCAGCTTAAATGGCCTTGTAATAATATTGTCATCATTTTACCTGTAAAACTGAGATGACTGGGTGTATTAGTCTTTTAAATGCTTTGTCGATGTTCATAATGTGTTTGCTTTTGTAATCTGAATGTATTTTATTTTATTTATTTTACTCCTGTTGTGGGCTTATAGCTGAATATATATATATATATATATATATATATATATATATATATATATATATATATATATCAGTTAGTTAAGTATATTTATTGATTTACTTGATTTTTTAGGGGACCAGCTGCCCCCATGCCTCCACATGTAGTTGGGCTCTCATCGCCCCAGTCATCAAAGCTAATGATGGGAGTTGCGAGTCTAAAATATCTGGAGATTCTGGAACTCTATTTACCCAACAGTCTGTTGGTTTGTAGTGGGAAACTGGATTATGTGACATGAACAGTGGTGTGTTACCTGCTCACCAGGTGGCATTTCACCTGCCCCAGCATCTCTAGATTATTTATTAGATCATGTATTCATTACACACATATGCTGCCTTTCCATAAAGATGGCCGATGGTGACTTAAAATGGTAAAAACAACAGCCGCAAAAGAATCATCAGTCCTCAAAGAAGAAAGCATTGTCACAAAACAACGATAATTAAATTTAAAATACAGATAAAAAAAGCACAAAAACGCATTTTTTTAAATTAAAGATTTCTTGGTTTACAAAAGCAACCTATGTGCAATGTCTCATTTTTCAAGTTACATTTTCTACAGATGAGTTTCATTTGCTGAGACATTAGTGTTACATTAGAAAGAAAATGAGGAAAGAGGTGGAGGGGGGAAAGGTGAGTGGGGGTGGGGTCAGGTGGCAATGCTTCTATTCTACTTAGTGTATGTGTGGGGTTTTGTGTCAGCGTTGCTTGTGTGGGTTCTCTTTACGATTCACTTGTATTCCTTTGGTGGTGAGAGAAGTTGGAGTTGGCCTAAGGTGTGGTTGATTGTTTGTGACTGGTTGTGGTGAATTTTGTTTTCATGTGTCAGTGGGGTGGGTGTTTTTGGATCAGGTTAGCGATATTGATTTGTATGCTGTTGGTGGATACTTCTTGTTGTCTTGTTGGGCTGTGTATGTGATAAAGGGAAGCCATACCAAGGGGGGGGGAGGCGTCTTCTTCCATTTGTTCCCATGTCAGTTTCAGTTTGTTGGTTAGTTTTTCTAATAAGGCTGTTTCCCATTCTATTTGGTATCATTGGTCCATGTTTATTCCTGACAGGTCTCCCCAGTGCCTGGCTATGATGCTTCTGGCTGCTGAGAGTAGGATAAAAAAGCACATCTCTAAGAGAGAGAGAGAGAGAGAGAGAAGCACAGCAAAACAATAACACTGAGCTCAGAGGTGCCAGCTTTGCAGGAGGATTGTGGGGGCCCAACACGATGTTGCACAATGTCCTGAAGTCAACGTTGTGAGGAGTCGGGGCAGAGCCAAATGCCCCTGTTTTCAGGGGGCAGAAACTGCCTTGGCCCCTAGGAGTTGGTGCCTATGATTGAGCTCAATAGGTTGAGCGCTTTTTTCAATAGAGGGCTTTGCCTGTTGGTGGGACAAGGGGGTTATGCAAACCTCCTTGAGTAAGGAGTTCCAAAGTCTGGATGCAGCGAATGAGGACACTCCTTGCTGAGTTCCCGACAAATTTATGCCACATGTTGGTGGGAAATAGGGAAGGCCTTTCCAGAAATCTCAACACCTGGACAGACTTGTATGGGGGAAAGGAATCTTTTCAGTATGTCACCAGAGATCCTAACTAGCTTGAGTGGGTTAAGTAGGACAGAACTGTTTCAAAACTTCATTTGATCACTGGTAGCCATTTTTATACACCCCAGACTAGTTTCTATTTGTCAACAAAAGCAATCCTTTCACACAGAAGTATAGGATGATTTGCGTTTGCTCACTATGGGACCTTCTTTTTTGTGGGTGGGCGGCAGTTTCCAATAGCAGCATGGAGACAACTTTAATCGAGACCAGAGCTTTGGAAGATACGGTTAAATCCCCTCTCATTGTGTTCTAAAAAATGGCCTTCCCCTCATTGTAGCACACACCTGCTCTTAATAATATTACTACTAATAAAATGATGTTATTTGTAGTGACAGGTTTAGTGCCGTATCTTGTTTGGCTGTTATGCCCAGTCTAAATAAAGGATGCATTTACAACAAAAAAAGGGGGTTGAGATTCAACACATGTTAGCAGGCAATCCAAGTGAAAAGGAAACAATGTATATTTAACTTCCTATACATTTTCGAGTCCAGGCACAGATGGGCTGCTAGACTGAACAGGTGGTAGCTTAAATATTTATAAAAGGATAAATTTTTACTGCTGCTTCATTATGTCGAGGATATGCTCCCCTCGCTCCTCCAATGGATCCAGCGGTTCCCATCACTGGACAGATGCAGAGGGTAGTCAGCCAGCCAGCACAGCCAAGGACACCCACTAAGGCTTGCTTTCTTGACAAAACCAAAGGTGGAAAAGAGTAGGGAGGATTAGACGGGCCAGACTACATCTTTGAATGAAGCATGCAGGGCTGCTGCTTTTAAGAAATCCAAACAGAATCAAGGGGGGGGGGGTGTGTGTTGCTAATAATAATCAGGATGGAGAATTTCCTCCAAATGCAAAAAAAAAAAACCCTAACACTTTTACAAGAGGAATTATCATTGTAACCACAGGAGGGAAGGGGGGGAAAATGAACTCCCTGCCCCCTATCTTCTATGAGCCCCCAAATTACCAGCCTTTCTAGCTACATATTTTTTAAACAACAAACAAACCCCGCATGTTAAATGCAAAGACACATCACATCCAGTTTGCCGCCAATATTCTTGTAAAAAAAACAAACACTGATACTACAAGCTGCCACTTTTTAATCGGTTCACTGTATTTAAGGACTGGCTAATAAAATATAAATCTGTCAAAGATCAGAGAAATTGATTTCCTAATGCTTGCTGAACAGTGTGAGCACTTCCTTGATAAGCCAGGAAGGAAATTACAAGATTGTCTGCATTGTACGCTGCAGTGTAGCCAGATATGAGTTGTAACTCAGTTAAATATGGAGCATTTTCACTAAGCCATTCTAGACCTTACCTACTAGGTAAGCAGATATTAAACATTGGACTAGATGACCCTCAGGGTTCCTTCCAACTCTATAATTCCATGATTCTATGAAATCCATTTTCTTTGGGTCTACAGTATGTTGATGCAAAACCTATATCAACACCAGTGCAATTTGCTTGAATTCATAATTACTGGAATGCTCTGGGTGGTTTCATTCCAATGCACAAAAATGTGTTATATTTTGGCTGCCTCTCTGAGCCATTGGGTTCATGCAGAATGTTCCTTTCATGAAGAAAATATGGAAACCAAAGTGGACCAAGTAAATGGAAAAACAAAGCCAGTCTTAGGTTGGCAGGGTCTCAGTAGGGCGGAATGATACAGCTGGAGAAATCCAGCTGGATTTATAGCACTAATCTGGCTGCATTTACTTTTGGTCACTCGCACAGTATGTTTTGAACCATTTATTTTTGCTCAGAGTTTATTTTCAGTAGTCATGTGTATAGCATGAAAACATTTTAAATAATGACAATAACACACACACACACACACACACACCTTTTAAAACAGTCAAACAAGAATCGTTTTTTTAAAAATAAAATAAAATAAAATAAAATAAATCCTGCTGAGAACTGCTAACGGAGTAAATTTTCAACAGTACACACAGAAAACAAGAGAAGCAAGAATACCATTTTGTTCTTTTTTATTTTCAAAGGATCTTTTCCCACTGTCTTTCAACGATTTTGCATATTGTTGAAAATAAGAGCAATTTCCCCAAGTCATCGTTTGCTTGCAGCAAATACAGAGTTCATTAACACACAAACAGCAGCTCATAAACTGATTATTATTTTAAGCAGTGATATATATAAAAAAATCCATACAAAGAGAGTCGTATCAAGTGGAGCAGTCTGCTTGTTCCTAGGTTCTTGCAGGTGAGGAGGGACGCGATCTAAGATCAGTCCCCAGGGTGCATAATTTGCAACACAGGGCCTTCGTTTCAGAGCTTCCCTGCCACAGGGCACAAATATGTTTTCCTTGGCCAGGTAAGCTATGTGAAATAAATTATTCTGCAGCCAGTCTGACAGAGCTGGGCAGAGGGTACAGAGAGCTGGATCGTTTCCTGGTGGCCTCTTGCCTAGAATTTGTTCTGAATGTGTGAAGCTGAACAGGATTTGTAGGAGACAGATGTGCATAGCATATGCTCCCATTTCAAATTTATCTTTTCATATTGCAGAAGGATAATGTGTTAGAAAGGTCTGAAGCTCAGACTGCAGCCGAAAAACCACCCGAGCTCCTAATTGATATGGATATTGTGTATCACGCCAAGGGCTGGAACACAACAGGAACAATTGTAACTTGCAATGAGAATTTCATGGTTAAAAGTTGCAGGCCTCAAAAGCACTTTGCCTAGAGGAGCCCCATGGACTTTTCTGGGACAACACTTGACTTCTGAACACTTAGGAAGACAGACACTGTGGCTCTGTTTACAGACACATTGTGTGGATAGGAACGTGTCTCTGGTTTTTGAATGGTGTTTTGGGGAGCACAGGGTTCTCTGAGAGCTTATCAGCAGTTCATCGGTGAGAAGAGGAGGCTTAGCCCAGTGGTAAAGTGCCAGCTTCATAGGGAGACAGACTCAGTTCTGATCCTCAGCAACTGTGTTCAGAAGAATCAGGTGGTAGGTGGCAGGAAGGACCTTTGCCCAAGGCCCTGGAGAGCCATTGTACGTCAGAATAATGGTTTGACCTCAGCGGCAATGAGGGAGAAATTAGGTTGCATTTCAGTACAGTCATACCTTGGGTTACGGCTGCTTCAGGTTGTGCGATTTTGGGATGCGCACCACGCTGAACCTGGAAGTAATGGAACGGGGTACTTCCAGGTTTTGTCGCTCATGAATGTGCAGAAGCACTAAATCGTGCTTTGTGTATGCACAGAAGTGCTGAATTGCGTCACGCGTGTGCACAGACACAGCGGCGAATGCTGCAGGTTGTGAACGCGCCTCCTGAACGGATCGTGTTCGCAACCCAAGCGTCCACTGTACAAATCTGCCTAATCACGGCAGCGAGTCGAGCGTTTTGGCACCTGAACACTGCAAATCCGGAACTGAGTGTTCTGGTTTGCAAATGTTATTTGGAACTTGAATGTCTGATGTGGCTTCTGCAGCTTCCGATTGACTGCAAGAACTTCTTGCAGCCAATCAGAAGCTGGGCTTTGGTTTCCGAATGTTTGGGAAGTTGAACGGACTTCCAGAACAGATTTTCATGAGAACCTTTTAACAATACTGCAGCAGCAGCAACCACACCAGCTGCAAAGTGATGTGGAACTGTGGAGAACTCAACCTAAGAATGGAAAGAAACTGAAATTGAAAGATTCTCCCATCTCTACTCTTCAGTCAGTATAAGGCAGCCCTCTATGTTCAAGATCAGTGAGACATTCCATTAAAGGCAACCTGCTGGAGGTAACCAGCCTTCTTCAATGTCTACCAAGAAGAAAATCGTGGGTGTGTGCCAACACACATGCTTGGTGAGCGATAGCAAGGCCCAGCAATGCAGTGCATGAAGCTTCCAGCTCAGGCAAATATGTGACACAACACATCACCATTCTATGTGTCACCATGTACATATACTGTCAACATATATGATCACAAAAATGAATGTAAATGCATAAAATCAAGCAGAGCTTTCTAAAACAAGCAAGAAATGAAATCCTTGTGAAAGGGGCAAAAGAGAAAAAGAGAAAATGGTCCACATCCCATCCAGATTCCAGAGACTCAGAAAACCCATTGAAGGCAATGTTGACAGTGATTGGGGACATGATCCTTGCTCCCCACATTGTTTGAAGGATAAGAATGCCTCAGTAAGACTGATCTCAACTCAAAATGTTGGTAGCAAATTCATTTCAGGTCCATGAAATACCTATCAATGATTCTCTTTGACTCCTGATTGAAAGGTTGTCTACTCCAAATCTGTTTTAAATGCAAAGAACCATGAAAAGGAAGATCAGGGGTCTTGACACTGCCTATCAATTATTTGTACCCAGATTAAGGTTACAACATGTCCCTGTTTCCCGGGGACAGTCCCCGGATTTACAAATCAGTCCCCATACAAAATCCTATCATTCCTACTGAAGTTGAAAAGTGTCCCCGGATTCATTGAAAAAAAATCTGGTAACCTTAACCCAGATAGTAGACTGAGCCTGTTCACCTTGTTACAGTTTCCCCACAATGGCAAGAGTAATTATTTCAAAATGAGAATGCCTATAAATTAGCATATGCAAATCTGTGTCCTCTTTTTATGATACAGGAAGAGAATGTAAGTGGCCACCCAAGTTGGAGAGCAGACAGTCTAGGGCTGGATTTGTTTACCTTGGGCCCATTTGGGCTGAAACACATCCTCCTCCTCCTCCTCCTCCTCCTTTAAGCATGATGCAAGGAAGACAAGGACATATTGTGTTATGTCAACATCCCCCAGATTATGGCCCCTTCTAAACATATGCAGCAAAAACCAAACTAAACAGTTAACACCTGCTTCGTGCTTTGGTTCTGCTTACAATCCAAAGAAATCACCTTGAAGTACTTGAGTGTCTGCCACACAGGAAGGTAAACGATCTGGACAAATAGTATAGATCCTGTTTAGTTGGTAAATCCTCGAAAAGGCTCAGTTGGCATGGTTCAAGCCAAGGCACCAAGATTTAAAAATACTAACACACTCGAAGCACACCTTTGGCACTTCAGACTGGGAGCTATGAGTGAGGTTTAAGAAAGAGGGTGGCATATAGACTTAAATATATTTGGAAGCATGTGGAATAACTTGGTTGAGAAATGAGTTTAGAAACTAAAATTAGTGGCAAAGTGAAACCAGAAATTATAGCAGGTCCACAGAGTAATCAGCTGGTTATGAGCAGGTCTCTTTCTCTAATTTATTTTGCAGACTTCTTAAAAAGTGCATATGGGAGAAAATGACTTCCAGAAACCAGCTGTTTTACTAGGTCAGACAGTGGCAGCTGCCTGCAATGTAAAAACATGACTTTGGAGATCAGAGGCAATGGAATGCAATTGCATTACCTCTATGGCATGTGACTGCGTTCATGTACAACTTGTTGCCAATATTAGAAATGACACCAAACAAAATTCGCGAAGTACTTAAGAGAAGTTGAAACACAAGATAAACAAAAGCTTAAAAAGCTACACTCTCTGAACGGATCCCATTTTCCTGCCTCACCTCTGCACACCATGAAATAAAATGTCCATCTTGGGAGTAATGGGTGTTAACCATCAGTTTTCTTGATCTCCCTCCATTCTTTATTATGAAATTGTACCTGCACATCTGCTGATTGGGATGGAGGCCTACCACTCATCATATCCAAGAAGCGCTCACTCTGTTCATTTCCCCTGCTTGAGCTTTCCACTTGTCGGGGGCTTGCAAAAGCAAAGGCTGCTGAAGTTGCATAGTCACTTCCTATGAGCTGGATTCCCTTCCACAGACATGCCCACAATGGGTGGACTACAGGGGGTGCAGGGCGAGGAGACTGGTACATATCAGTCCTGCACCTTCTCAACACATTGTTAACTGTTTAGAATAAATTACACCCCAATAGGACTTTTGTGTGGTTGAGATTCCTGTGCACTAAGGTTACGCATCCTTCTAAATATCTTCCTAGTTTGTCCAATAGTTTGAAAAGGATATTCATTCAGCACACAGTGGAGGTCATTGTTTAGTTCAATCTGGGGGTCAAGGCTGAGACTGAGTGTGCTATGAGCTGCTGGGATGCATTCCACTGTTGTTTTGTGATGGCAAACATATTACATACAGCAATAATCAAAAGAGATAAAGGGCACAAATCATTTGAGACAATGAGCAAAGTTGAGCAAAGCCAAAAAAAATTATCTCTGTCACACACACACACACACACACACACACACACCATGTTACATGCATACACATGCAAGAGCACATCACTTGCATACATTTGGATCTGTGTACAACTCCCTTGTTACCGGGTACCAACTGTTAGGATCATCCTACTCTCGTGTAGGACCCTGGTAAAGACACATGCCCGACTGCCATGTTCTCTCTCTCCTGGTCTGTTGCTCGGGAGCTTCAAAAGCTTTCTTCAGCCTGAAAATCACAGCGACTGATACCAAGAAGCATCAGCACACTTACGATCCTGCAGAGTATTTGCAGTTTGCGTAACAGAACCAATAGCACAGCATTTTGGCTAATCTACTTTTATTTACATATAATACACTCAGAGCATTCTGCCTTAGCTCCTTCCTCTTTCTCAGCAGACAGCAAAGAGAGAAAGAAACAAAGGACAATAGTCCCACTTCACGGAACACAGTAACACAAAACATCCTGTCTCCGTCACTTCCCACACTGGAATGAAAACATACACCATCATGTGATAGACAACAATCTCATGACTGCAAACATGAAGCAAGAATCCTAACACAAACCACAGAACTGAAGCGGTCCTACCGTAGCTGTCCTAACACATTTGATGCACCCACTCACCTGCCCATGAAGATCACAGGAATCTCCTTTACAGCAATGGCTGTGTAAGCAAAATGCTCTTCTTGATCTGTGATGTGTTCTTGTAGGTACTTTGTATGACTCTTCTGTGGTGCTGATTTCCTCTTTGCTCTTGACTTCTGGTCTTCTCAGCTCCGACCCATCACTGGTCCATTGGTTCTGACTTTAGCCTCTTGTTCCTGGTTTCCAGTTCTTGCTTCATCCTGGACTACTACCTATGACCTAGACTTCAAAACATGAAACATACCCAGTGCATCATGCACAAACACAAACAGATGCCTTACTACCTCCCCATATCCTATATACAAGTATACAGTGCTGTAGTATTCTCACTCAGACAAAGTTTTGGGGGTTGGATATTCCAGCTGAAAAACTACCATCTGCTAAGTGTTGCATGCCTCTGGTCTTAGTTGAATAGTTGACATAAAATTAGAACTTTGACATCTCATAATGTTATGAATGGATAATATATTTCACCCAATGAGCTAAAGGGAAACCCATGCAAGAGCATTGACTTTTTGACATTAGAGCTTATTATTTTCCCAGGCCTTTAAAAACATTTAGAATCTGGCTATTCTGCTACTTCTAACTGATGTGTTATTGCCATTTTCTATTGAACTCTTTTGACTGTATTTAGTTTTAAAAAATAATCTTGAGGATATAAACAAAGCAAAAAATTATAATCAACACATACTTTGGGCGGCACAAAACAAGTTGTAAGCATGGGGTGTGTCTATCCTTCAGTGCATTTTTAAAAAGCTGCTGTAACACTGCCATTCTTCACAAGAAGTTTCTGAAATCTCATTGGCTTCTTCCCTGCATTGCATCAACTCTTTGAGCTCATTTTCCTACTGATAGGACACTTTCTTGATTTTCTGATGTATGGGATTATCATGCTTTGTAAGGTTTGTACCTTGTGAAATCCTCTCGCCTTTTATATACAGATACTTCCCCAGCTCTGTAATTTTGTAATTTTGCACTACAGCAGGCAGGAGAGGAGGTGGGTGATAAGCCCTTTGGAGGAACAGAGCAGGAAGTACAGCAGCTACATTTTCACTCGGTGTCTCGGAACATGTGGTTGCCATTTCCGGGAAGGCCCTGGCTACCTTATCCCGCTCTGGGATCAGCTGAGCAGGGATAAATGAAAAAGATGACCAACTAAGCAAAAAAAGCAGCTGTCAGCCCCAATAAGCCATGATCCCCATGTTGATTTGGGATTTATTCCAGTGCCTTTCCCAAAAGGAAGATAATGCAAGCTGACACCACAATACCTGAGAGAAAGTGTACGGCCATGCTGTGATCACAAGGCACAATGGCAGCAAGAAGCGAGCTGGTAGGAGTCCAATGATCCCACTCATCAATCCATCAGGAAACTCTGAAAACTCCCGAGGGAAGGAAGGAGGGAGACAGTAGAGGGCTGTGAAATTGATGGATGGTTTTATGTTCCAGACTGGACAATGATGTAAGAATTTCCAATCAGAAAAGGAAACCCTACCATTACATTTTAACTGAACTCTTTGATTCGAGTAGTAAAAATAACACTGAACATGCTGTCTCTCCCTCCCTCCCTCTCTCTCTCTGCATTTTGAAGGGAGGACGATGGAATCCTAGTTTGATGCTTCAGCATACCTGAATTACTGAAAGAGAGAGTCCATAAAAGTCATCATCATTTTCAATTGTTGTCCCTAGCAGAGGTTTCCTACAGAGTCAACCCAATTCCAGTGGAAGAGTTCCATTGATGTGAACCATAAATGCAGCTTCAGAGACAAAAAGGTCTATTGTCACACTATAAGAATTAGCAGCAGCATTCTTATTTCATGAGTGTCTCCTTACTTACCGGCCAAACATATTTTAGAAACTAATATTATAGTGTTATAGGAACGCGTGTGGTGCTGTGGTCTAAACCACACAGCCTAGGGCTTGCCGATTGGAAGGTCAGTGGTTCGAATCCCCGTGATGGGGTGAGCTCCCATTGTTCGGTCCCAGCTCCTGCCCACCTAGCAGTTCGAAAGCACGTCAACAGTGCAAGTAGATAAATAGGTACCGCTCCAGCGGGAAGGTAAACAGCCTTTCCATGCGCTGCTCTGGTTCGCCAGAAGCGGTTTAGTCATGCTGGCCACATGACCTGGAAGCTGTCTTTGGACAAACGCTGGCTCCCTCGGCCTATAGAGTGATATGAGCACTGCAACCCCAGAGTCGTTCTCGAGCGGACCTAATGGTCAGGGGTACCTTTACCTTTTAGTATAGTGTTATACAGAGTCAAATCATTGCTCCATCTAGGTCAGTATTGCTTTCTCTCATTGGCACTGGCTCTCCAGGGTTCCAGACTGGGGAGATTCTCATCCCTACCCTAATTAAACATTAGTCCCATCTCTGAACTAATTTGGGACCAGATCCACGATGGGGTGAATGGTTCCTGAGTTGGCCCAGGGCAGGTCAACCTGATTGGGGGGGGGGGTTTCCCAAATCAGGGTCACTGGGTGGATGTGGAGGGAGGCTATGTACAACTTCATTACAGCATGAAGTCAATGAATGGATGAGAGATATGAATGTTTTAATTAACCTTTGACTCAGAAGAGCAGTTCTTCTCATTTGGTGACAGTGAGTTGGGATCTAGACAAGCTCTTGCCAATTACTGGAGTCTTTTCCGAAGTGCAATGCAATATGAGGTTTTGAAATATTTTTGTGGGCTTAAAAATTACACTGTGCCTGGTAAAAGGTTTCAATATATTTCATGTTAAAAAACATAATTAACTTGGGGGGAGGGTACTTTAGCACAAAATGGGGGGTGGGCTCTGAACAAGTGGTGTTAAAAGGTTTACTTTCACAAAGGCCTGGCGCTCTGGGTGTGTGGTTTCCGCCTCTATAAATTTGATGATATTTTACAAATGTAGTCTATGAAATATATTCTGAACATGTGTTTAAATACGCTTGCAATGAAAAACAGAATACGCTTCCTATGCTGCTTGGGTATTTGGTTAATGCCGTATGTCTGGAATATGTTAAACATTATTTTAAAGGTAATTGAAACATTTCACACACATTCGCCTGCACGCCTGGAGTGCATAATGCACGCTCTTTGGGAGGAAACTTCACCCTGTGCCTATAAGCTGAGCAATGATATAAATCAGTGGAGATGCGTGGAATGGAAATCAGAGAAGATCTCATCTCTTCCTATCATTTTTATTGGTAGAATGGAGCCCTGGTTCACATTTCTTCAGGGGTGATATGTAGTTTTCTCTCTTCTACTTTTAGTATATATTTTTTATTTTTATTTTTTCCAAACATTTCCCCAATAACCTTCAAATCAAATACATTATTTCATAAGGTGACGTCAAAGCCTCACCTCCACTGTTTTTTTACTCACACATTTTCTACTGCTTTATATGTTTATCGGTCACAACAAAATCTCTATTACAATTGTTTTGTCATTTTTCTTCTGCTTTTATCAATAATAATAATAATAATAATAATAATAATAATAATAATAATAATAATTTATTTGTACCCAACCCATCTGGCTGGGTTTCCCCAGCCACTCTGGGCGGCTTCCAACAAAGATTAAAATACATTAAAATGCCACACATTAAAAACATTCTTAAACAGGGCTGCCTTCAGATGTTTTCTAAATGTCAGGTAGTTGTTTATCTCTTTGACATCTGATGGGAGGGCATTCCACAGTGCAGGTGCCACTACCGAGAAGGCCCTCTGCCTGGTTCCCTGTAGCTTTGCTTCTTGCAATGAGGAAACCACCAGAAGAGCCTCGGCGCTGGACCTCAGTGTCCGGGCAGAACGATGGGGGTGAATCAAGGCTGTTTAGGGCTTTAAAGGTCAGCACTTTTGAATTGTGCTCGGAAACATACTGGGAGACAATGTAGGTCTTTCAGGACCGTTGTTATATGGTCTCAGTGGCCCCTCCCAGTCACCAGTCTAGCTGCCGCATTCTGGATTAGTTGTAGTTTCGGGGGCACCTTCAAAGGTAGCCCCACATAGAGCGCATTGCAGTAGTCCAAGCGGGAGATAACTAGAGCATGCACCACTCTGGCAAGACAGTCCGCGGGCAGGTAGGGTCTCAGCCTGCGTATCAAATGCAGCTGGTAGACAGCTGCCCTGGATACAGAATTGACCTGCACCTCCATGGACAGCTGTGAGTCCAAAATGACTCCCAGGCTGTGCAACCTGGTCTGTCAGGGGCACAACTACTCCATTCAGGACCAGGCAGTCCTCCACACCAGCCCGCCCACTGTCCCCCAAGAACAGTACTTCTGTCTTGTCAGGATTCAACTTCAATCCATTAGCCACCATCCATCCTCCAACCACCTCCAGGCACTCACACAGGACCTTCACAGCCTTCACTGGTTCCGATTTAAAAGAGAGGTAGAGCTGGGTATCATCTGCATATTGATGGACACCCAGCCCAAACCCCCTGATGATCTCTCCCAGCAGCTGTTGAAAAGCAACATCTGCCTGCAATTTCATTTGACTAATATTTTTCCAAAACAGGCCTCCATTCTTCTATAAAAAGTTCATCATTTTGATCTCTTAATTTCGCTGTCAGCTTTGCCATTTCTGCATGGTCCATTCCTTTCAAAAGCCACTCCTCCTTTGTTGGAACATTCCCTGCTTTCTATTTCTGCACATACAATATTCTAGCTACTGTTGTCACATACATAAATAGTTTAGTCATCTTTTTTTTAAACATCTATCCCTAATATACCTATAGGGAAAGCTTCTGGTCTTTTGGGAAGCTGTAGAAACCTAGTCATAAGGTTCCTAGTGAGACTGCAGGGTCTCAGCACTGAAACATCTATAGGCAATGTTCCAGTAGAAACAGGAGAGAGGGGGGGGAGAGAGAGGGAGAGAGAGGGAGAAGAGAGAGAGCACAATTTGGGAGAACAGCTAGAGATGCTAACCATGCAACCAGAGATCAATTGATGCACCTAGGAGGACAGACAAATCCTCTGCAGAATGACTCTACAGTGGTGCCCCGCTAGACGAATGCCTCACTAGACGAAAAACTCGCTAGACGCATTCGCTAGCGGAAGGCTGCCCCGCAAGATGAAAAAGTCAATGGGCTGCCTCGCAAGACGGAATTTATTTATTTTTTCATCACGAAAACCGCTATTCTGCCTTGGTGCTTTGCTAGACAAAAATCCGCTATACGAAGACACTCGCAGAACGAATTATTTTCGTCTAGCGAGGCACCATTGAATATAACCCTATCTGCAGTGTCTGGAGCAGGACAACTGAATGTCCAATGTGACATTTATTGGTGGAAAGAATATACCGGCATAGGCAAACCCGGCCCTTCAGATGTTTTGGGACTACAACTCCCATGATCCCTAGCTAACAGGACTATGGTCAGGGATGATGAGAATTGTGGCCGTATCACAAACATCTGGATGGCTGAGTTTCCTATGCCTGATATACAGAGGTGTCTCACCCTGCCCAGAAGATGGGTACGTACCTGGAGAACACTGGCCTGTGAGCGCTCTCGTTGGAGAAACCCTTTACCAAGGTGTCATGGCTTTGAATGCTTGAACCACTCATGCTTACAGGAAGAACGTGCTAAGAGAATCACGCTTGGCAAATCCACACCATGATCACTCCCGCCCGGAAACCCGTCCCCAGTGGAAGGACTTATGGATCCATTGGCCTCCACAATCACTTACAGGCTCACTGTTAAAACTGTGTTCATGGATGACAATCTTACTCAGCTACGAGTGATCGCCGAAGAAGAAGAAGAACCCGGCAGGACAACTGCACACATCTGTAACTTTTAAAATGGTCCTATGGATTTGATTGAGGACCTGCAGGATGCATTTATGAACCCAGCCTAAACTTCTCAAAACTTCAATCTGGCCTCTACAATTTTTAAATATCTATATATAGCCTCATGAGGAAATCGCAAGTGATTCTTTTCATTGCACATAACCATCATCATCATGCGCTAATTGTTCCATATCAAACATCTGCTAAAAGCATAAGAAGAGGCCAGGCCAATTTTTTCATTGGTTGGCAACCCTCCACCTAAGGCATCCAATCAGCCTCCTTAAAATTAGACAGTGTCATAAATGCCACCTCTTTTGCCCTTGAAGGCTGCACCCTAGAATTAGAAAATAGAACTAACCACTCAGATTTCCTCTGAGCCACTCCCTGTATAAGAATGCGATAGACCCTGTCCAAGCATTACTGACTCATTGTTGAAAGAGGGATGTGAAATCATTTTGAAAACCAGAGGAATAAACTCCATCTGTTTCATTCATTTCAGTTTTAGGTCTGATCTTTGGGAGAGGCAATGAAATCCCTGAAAATTTCACACCAACAAGATGGCACACACAGAAATCAGAAGCAAGGGAAGCGGATCTGGGACTCCCACTGAAAGAAATCTTACAAAATATGTGTCTTTTAAAATTGCTTTTAAGATTAAACAGGGAGGTCCCCCCCCCAGGTCTGTCTCTAATTTGGCACCTCTGATGCCTTCAAGGATATCAGGGAATGATGAAGATTAAAATGGCAAAGATATATAAAAAAACAGCCTTGCTTAGGATAAGTTGGGCATCTTGGTTGTTCTAGAAACTCCTATTATATATGAAAAAGATGAGAAATATTTAAACAGATTTTATCTGGGTCGGATATTTCATGCAGCAGCCCTAAGTAAACTATTATGGTAGGGATAAAATATCCCTGCCAAGACAGATAATAAATTATGTAACAGATGTGGAGGACAGATGTTTCTACTAAAACGTATCTGAATACCTGAAATAAATTGCTACATAGACACACACACACTTGCCCATGTCTTACTACACAGAAATAACTCTCAGGTAAGCATGTATAGGATTCCAATTTTATAAACCCATAGCTGGCTTTCCATAGTCCCCATACTTTCCTAAAAACAGAAAAAGAGATATATATACTGTAGCTGCTAAAAATAAAAATAATCTGGGGATGGTAAGATACAAGTACTGTAACTTGATGTCTCACCTTTAATTGAGACCTCAGCTTTCAGCTGGAATCCAAACTGGTAAGCTTTTAAATAGACCAAACTAGGTTTCACATGTGTGGCTTGTGGATAAGTGGTCATTTTTGAGCTCTCCTTCCTATAAAATGAGTTTCTTCTGCTGCAATCCTTTAAAAGGAAAGGAGGAATTGAGATATGCATCAGCCGTTCCCCCCCCCGCCCCCAGCACAAAATCTGAAGCTTTCATGAAAAGCAATAGCCTTTTTCTTTTAAGTCACCGTAGTTGCTTCCTCCATCTGTTTATTGAGCTTTCATCCCGATTTGTTCACGCAAAGTTTGTGGGGAGGTCATAGAATGGCGACCAGGGGTGCCAATTTGGGCTCCAGGTTATGGGTACCCAATGGCACCCATGATGTAACGTGACGTCATGACGTCACGTTACATCAATGTGCCACAGAGGAACTTCGAGGCCTGACAGGGCCTCGAAGATCATGCCCAAGGCGTTGCAAGACCTCTGCCCTGACTTCCGGTTTGTACCAGGAGTCGTGTCGGAGGCCTAGCAGGGCCTCCGACTTGCCTCAGAGGTCGCACTGGGCCTCTGACGCAACTTTCAGTAGAAACCAGAGGTTGTGTTGGAACCCACGCTGTAGGTGCTGAGCACCCACAAAACAAATTCTACATGACTCTTTTTAGCACATTCATTCTAAATTATTTTGTGAGAAGGTTAGGTGCTATAGCATCAAGCGTTTTCCTGTGTACTTTCCTCTCACTTTCCTTACTGCAAAAAGTCCAGGTTTATTTTAATTGGTGGGTTTGTTTCACAAGAGCTCCTAATTCACCTTAATCGTGCAACCTGAATTTGATGGTATGTCAGTGAATCACACCTACAAAGTAGCAACAGCCTGGAAGATTATTTATGATCTGATCATGGTTTTTCATAGGGAAAAAAAAGAAGAGGAAGCAACTATGTTTCCTTGTTGTACACAATGAGACTTTTTAACATGGCTCCATTGAAACATGTACAGGTTAGTTTGGAAATAAGTATAGCTTACAGAGTAGGGCGCAAATGAAACATAACCAGGCAAGATCTTGCTTTATATATCTTGCTAGTTGAAAAATGTTCCATCTAGACACAACTTGCCCTTCCATTTTTATGGCAAAAAGTATAAGGCTTGTAGGTTACAAATTTGAGCAAACTACATTTCAATGATAAACAAGCAAAACTGACCACATTGGTGTTGGGTTCCCAATAATATTATACCTGACGTAGATTGGGGTTTCCCCCCCTTGGACTACCGGGTGCTATTTGCATTCCAGTCATCAAATTTAGCTATTTTTTTCCACATGACTTGAATAGCTTGATGTTGTACCCTAGCCTTCAACCACAGAGCTTATTGTGCTCCCTATTAAATGGCATGGTCAGAGACTGTAGCCTGATTCGTCTAGCTGTAACCGTGTCTTAAATAAACAGGACAATCCAGCTTGGTGTATTTATTTTTCATAATCTGAGGCAGGGGTAGGATGGGAAGCTAATTTTACAGAAAGAATACTCCTGGCATAATTTTCCTTCTAAATAATTTTACTGCCACTGATGTACTCAAAGGTAGACTTTGTATCTGAATAATAACCAGACGGGTGTCTACAGAGAACGGTGAAGGGGAGGGGGAGGTTCCACATTAAAAGTGAAAGAGCTGCCAAGCGGGAGTTATTTTGCTCTAGCCATAGTCACATTCAGCAAAAAGAATGCTATACACTTTCAGATGCCAAGTCCCCTCATGCTGAAACATCCCAGTCCACCCCACTGCCCCCAAATTGAATTGGACTAAGAAAGTCTAAGAACTTGTAAAGTTTTCTTAGGCTGCAGTCCTATACACACTTACCTGGGAGTAAGTGCCGCTGTACTCATAGTTGAGTTACTGATGTGTAGAGATGCAAAGGATCACACTGTTATAGGGAGCTTGCAAAACTGGCTTAGTGGTTTCAGTAAAATGTCCCTGTTTCCCAGTCCTATCTCATGAAAAGGGGTGCATTCATTTCTCTGATATGCTCTTTGTCAGGCTGATGATGTGTAATTAAGGGTTTTGATCCAATATCTAGAATGCATTATTGATGGCTCGTCTTCCTATAGTTAGCCACCACACCATTATTTGAAGGTAAGAAACAGCAAGTGACATACCCCCTCAAAAAAGTGAAGCTAACATGGATTTTGGAGTTTTAGTTGGCCTAATAATGTTGGCATAAACCTAACATGGTGCTGTATTCAACTAACTCTTACTCAGAGCAGACTCATTGAAATTAATTGACCTTTTTCATTGATTGCATTTATATCCTGCCCTTTTCTCCAAGGAGCTCAAAGTGGCATACATGGTTCTACTCATCTTTTAATTCCAACAACAATCCTGTGAAGTAATTTAGGCTGAGAGGCAGTGACTGGTCCAAGGACACCCAGTGACCAACACTCTAACCACTACACCACACTGGCTCGTCGCAATGTTAGTGATAGCCATTAATTTCAGTGGATCTACTCTGAGTAAAAGTTAGTTGAATATAACCTATGTATTATGTAGGAAAGTGAATCCATTCTTCTTCTTCTTCTTCCACAAAAGCTCATTATTTTATTTGTCTGCAATTTGTTCGGCTTAATTCACTCTTTTTTAATCAACAATTTATAGATTTTTAACAAATAACCACATTACATAATTGGTTAAATTTTTTATCCCCCCCCCCCACTGAGGGAAGCAATCTTCGCAACCCCTCTCTCACAGGAGCAAATATTGAACATTTCAATTTTAACCCCTTAAACAAACAAATAATCATTGCTTTGGTCTGGCCCTTCCATAGGCCAGTCTATTCCTTTCCTCTACAGTGGTACCTTGACTTACGAATTACTCGACATACGAATTTTTCGACTTACAAATGAAAAAAGTGCCCGCACGCCTATGAATTTTTTGACATCTGAAGGACATCCGTTGGCGGTTTTAGATGGGGTTTACTCGACTTACGAATTTTAGATGTGGTTTACTCAACTTACGAATTTTTCTGAATTTTTCGTTTCCAATGCATTCCTATGGGGAAATCGCTTTTTTCGACTTACGAATTTTTCAACCTACAAATGTGCATTCGGAACGGATTAAATTCGTAAATTCGAGGTACCACTGTATTTCATTGTATGTTGACTTCCTCAGATCCCCCCTGTTGATTTCACTGTCTATCCTTTTTAACAGTTTTCCAACCATGATCAAATTATTTTTACCCAATCTCATTATATTTTTTCCTTATCTTATTACATATATTCTTATAATCACTCTAAACTCCTTGACTTTTAAAACTCAAACCTCGGCTCCTACGTAATTCTGAAACTTTCTTTAGCCCGAATCAAATTTGCACTTATCATTCTAATTTTAACCGTTTAATTCTTCATTTTTCTCACCCTTCCCTCCCTCCGGTCTCGAAATATTAGCTATTTCTTCTTAACATCTTCTCATTACATTAACATCCAAATCCATAAGTCTACGGCTTAATTCACTCTGGGTGACCTCATGTGCCTACAAATTTCATCTGTTTCTGCTAAAAGGAGGAAAGGTTATGGAGATATTTAGATTCCCCTTTAGAGAGTTTCATTTTATAGAAAGTTGCTTGGAAAAGACATAGCAACTCAGAAACAGACTGGATTTTACCAGTTTTACCATTCTAGACATTTAGTAAGGGAAGGATGAACCCTAATAATCAGTTCAGGAGCCCTTCTACTTATTCAATGCAAGAGGAATCCTGAAGCAAAACTCAGTTGTGCAAAGCCTGACCTAGCATTACATTACAGATTATGTGACAGCAGCTGAATTACTGTCAAAAAACCTGAAAATAGATACTTTTATTATTACATCCACCTCACAGTTAACAGCTTAGTGTTTCCTCTGCAAATATAATCAATTTTGTTCAGATGACATACAATGACAAAACTCCTTTCTACTCTGAGTTCATGCTTATTTCTACTTGACTTTCTGGTAGGGACAGGTGGAACTGCTGTACTAGGAAAAGTAGAATTCAGAAGAAGTTGAGTTCCGGGGCACTAGACATTCCACAGTACATTGTGAAGTTTCAGGTGGAATCTGCAGTCTAACTGGATTCTGAAATGGCACACAGAGGTACATGTGGAATGTCCCCAGACATTTGTGCAGAGGGTTTTGATGCACCAAGAGACTACTGTTGAATATTGCAATGCCTCTGGCATCCACCTTATCCACATCACTTCAATCAGCCACCCAACAGTTTTGAGGCTTCCCAAGTCCAACTAATGTATGGATTCTATAGCACATGACCATGGACCTTTGTTTAAATGGTTTTGGCTGGCTTGCTGTGAGGAAATTGGAGCTCTGCTGAGAAAGCAACATAAAGAAAGTATTGGAAAATACAGTGGATGCTCGGTTAGCGAACACGATCAGTGCGGGAGGCGCGTTCGCAACCCGTAGCATTCACAACCCGCACTGCTGCGTCTGTGCATGCATGTGATGCAATTCGGCACTTCTGTGCATGCACAAAGTGCAATTTAGCACTTCTGCACATGCACGGACGCCGAAACTCGAATTCACGCAACCTGAAGCGGCCATATCCCAAGGTATGACTGTACCCACAATGGACAACAGGAGCTTTTAAATTACAGATGACATATCTGTATGTGCAGCAGGAGAATTCTGACCATTTGTAGAAAGCCAGCTGCTCTTGTGTGATCCCCTTTTCAATAGATATCTCAAGGAATCTGGGGGACGGGACGGGGACCATAATGGATCTTAAGGGAATTCTCAAGCCATCCATCTCCTGTCATATTTTGTACTAAAAATGTGAAGGGAGGTTGTGAAATCAATTTACTGTTTTGTTTGTTTGTTCAGATTAACCCAATGTCCCAAATAGGTGGTGTCTTCTGGCGAGGTACAGCCAGTTCACCTCAGGTTGTGGTTGAATGTGTTTGTTTGTACTTAGAGAGGGAGAACCTCTGCAAACGAACGGATAAATAAATAAATAAATAAATGTACCAAGTGTAACAACTCACGATATTCGTGATTCAGCAGATGGCACCCAGCCTAAGACTCTGCAAGATGCTGCTCGGACGTGCTACTCTTCAGGTTCCTTTGCTGAGGAAGGCCTTAACAGAGGGCAGAAAATCAAAATGGCATGCACATTTTTTTAAAAAGCATGTTTTCTTTGGTCTGTTGTGTGGAGTTCAAAATATAGGTTTGTTTACTGTGGGTTAGATTATTCCCAAGTAGGAGATAGTAGTCATAGTTAAATTAGGTATGAGTCACAATTGCACCCACAACTTCAGCATCCTCACAAATGTTGTGAGGGGGGGAGCATGAATAAGAGTGCAACAACTGCACTTCTCACTGTGGTCAGAAATCTTTAAACCCCCCCCCCAAAAAAAAAAACCTATGGCCTCAGAGTGAGGACAGGAATCATTGTCCGCGTTGCCAGTCCTTCATGATGATGTTGTGGGATTCTGTGGTGCAAGAAAGTGGCAGACACCACTGACATTGTAGAGGGACGATACAACAAGATCGCGATTGAACAAAGATTGTGTCCCTGTAGTAGCAATAAGATAGAAACTGTTGGGCATGTTATTTTACATTGCCCATTATATCGAGGTTCAAGAAAAGAGCTGATTGAACCGATTCCGAGGAAACTGCCTGGTAGCATAGATGATACCTATACCAGACTTCTCCTAGCAGATAAAGACCCCGAAATTACCAGGGCTGTGGCAAAGTACTGTTACATTGCGACTAGAATCAGACGAGTAGTGATGTCAACAATAGACTTCGAACTTTAACCCCGATGGAACGATAATAGATAGCAGAGACCAATGAATTTAAATTTTAAACACTAAAAGGCTGAAATTTGGCTTGGGTGTGGGCGTCGGTTTTATGAATTGGCCCGCATTCCTGTTTTTGTTTGTGGCATAACACAACTTACACTAATATGTGGTTTTATAAATTGCTTTCTGGTCCTTGACCATAATAAAGATTTTTACTACCACTGACATTGCTGACTGGATCACAGAACAGGCAGTGAAAAGGGTGAGTAAAAGGACATTTTTTTAGAAACAGCTCCCACTTGCAAGCCAAAATAACTCTTTTCAGCTCATCTTTCATTCAGAGGTAAACCACACTTTGGATGTAAGAAAGCATTGATGTCCGCCCTGCCCTATATTTGTTGCATGCAGTGCTGTTTCCATTCTGCTGCGTTTCAGCTGTCAACGTGTGATTCATCTCGCTGTCCACTATGACGAAATGTTATGTAATCAATTACGTGATTAATTATGCAATTAATTATGTTATCGTTGCTGTATTCCACAACATTCATTTCAGTGCAAAGGAAAAAGAGTGCAAATTGGGAGGGGGGGAGAATGTCATCAATTAGGTGTCATTTGCAGACTGAAAACAACAATGGGAGCAAATACTAATCATGTGCATTGTGGAAATGGTTTGAATAAACAAGCACTGGCAAATTCCCACTCCCATTTATGTTTTTGTTGGAATTCTCCAACATCCGTAAACACAAGGAATGCTGCCTCTATGACATGGGACAGTCACATACAGTGGTCCCTAATATATGACAGAAAAAGGAGAAAGTGCATCACCCAAAAGCAGACACGTTTGTCTAAATTTTGTGTATGCTCATTCATATGTATAGATTTTTCAAATAATTCTGTAATACAATTTAAATATAAGTACAATATATCGCAACATAGTGAGAAGTGTGTGAGCAGGTGTACAAGTACTAATTACAAGGCCACTCCTCTCTCTTCTTGATCATGAAACTAAATTTGGACGAGATAGCCATCCAAATAGAGAATTTCTTCAAATGGAGGACTGTCCTCTCTAAAGCTGGACACATGGCTGTCCTATGACAAGATTCTTTCTTTCTTTCTTTCTTTCTTTCTTCTTTCTTTCTTTCTTTCTTTCTTTCTTTCTTCTTCTCTCTCTCTCTCTCTCTCTCTCATCTGTCCAAAACCTCACATTAAATACATATTTAAATGTATTTTAACATTCATTGGGTTTTCTTAACACATTTCCACCAGATACACATTTTGGAATGCATTGTCTCTCCAAATATAGATTTTTCAAATACATTTCACTATTTTCCTTTGAGGCAATAGGTGTGAAAGATAACTACCGGTGAGCTCCAATCTTCACATTAGTCTGAGAGGTGCAAATCGGTTCTGTTTGCATTGGAGTTCACAAAGATCCAATTATTTAAGCATCTCTAATCATGATATAAGGGACCCAGGTGGTGCTGTGGGTTAAATCACAGAGTCTAGAGCTTGCCGATCAGAAGGTTGGCGGTTCGAATCCCTGCAACAGGGTGAGCTCCCGTTGCTCAGTCCCAGCTCCTGCCACCTAGCAGTTCAAAAGCATGTCAAAGTGCAAGTAGATAAATAGGGACCGCTCCAGCGGGAAGGTAAACGGCATTTCCGTGCACTGCTCTGGTTCGCCAGAAGTGGCTTTGTCATGCTGGCCACATGACCCGGAAGCTGTATTCCGGGTCCCATGGCCTATAGAGCGAGATGAGCGCCACAACCCCAGAGTCGGACATGATTGGACCTAATGGTCAGGGGTCCCTTTACCTTTAATCATGATATAATTTCCAAGCCTTAGTCTTGGGTGAAGGTCTTTATCGGTGCCTCCACTACTTAAATCTGTGCACAATGAAAAGGAGAATTATTGGTCTGAATTTTACCCCATTTCTGCCCCCCCCTTTTTTAATTTGTAAAGGAGGTAAGCTTGATGTGCTTTCCTATTCAACCACTTTATTTTTGGCAAGGTTCGCAAGAAGACTATACTTCAGCAATGTAAGCTTTTCTTCCTGGAGGCACAATACCCAGACAGGAGGAAAAGTAAATCAAGAAGACAAAATAAACACATTTTCTCATGAAGACTGTAAGCCAACTGGAACTTCCAATTAATGTCCCAGAAGCCAGTTGTTTTCAGTACAGTGGTGCCTCGCTAGACGAAAATAATTCGTTCTGCGAGTGCTGTCGTATAGCGAATTTTTCGTCTTGCGAAGCACCAACGAGAGAATAGCGGTTTGACGAAAAAAAGAAAAAAAAAATTCGGAAATTTTTTCGTCTTGCGAGGCAAGCCCATTGAAAAATTCGTCTTGCGAGACAGCCTTCCGCTAGCGAATGCCTTTCGTCTAGCGAGTTTTTCGTCTAGCGAGGCATTCGTCTAGCGGGGTACCACTGTATTGAAAAATTCCTCATGGAACACAAACACACACATACATATTGCCTCAGTGAGGGCAGGCTGTGATAAAATTGAAAACTGTTGAAGATATGGCAATTAACATTGCACTCCTCTCCTGGTTTACTCATAAATAAGTCTCATTGACCTCAATGACACACCCAAATAAATGTCAATGGTGCCAGTGACGTTTCTGAATAAAACTGGATAGGACTGCACTGTTACACAAGCGAGTGTGCACAGGATTGCAGCAGAAAGTGTACTCAAATTCTAAAACATACCTCTTTTAAATTGGTAAATGTTGTGCAAAGCAGTCAAATAAAATGCCTTCTCTGGTATGATTGTGACAATATCCAGTCCCCAACCAGCCTTCTTTCTTAATGTGATAACCTTGCCTGAATCAACTCGGTTCACTTCATAAATTGGGGTACACACAACTTTTATTTTTACCCCTCTCTTTATCCAGAAAAGGCTCACGTATATTAAATAAAAACAAGTCCCTGCCATGCAATAAGAACGTAAGACTGAGCAGGAGATTGAGCTTCTAAAGCCTTGCTGACATGCAAAGACTGCGGGCTGAACCCCAAAGCTGCCATTTCACTCACAGTGCATCTTTACATCCCCTGAATACTTCTGCTAACAGGACAGGAAAGGTGGAAGGTCCCCCCCCCCGCGTTCCTGGTGCAGCCTCACCCCAAAACCTGGAGAGCCCCTCAGTTACCTGGAATAGTCTTTTTTGGGGTACAGGGACAGTAGCAAGAAGGGGGAATTCTAGGTATTTGACCATGGGTAGGCAAACTGGATCCGGCCAATCACCTTCTAAATCTGGCCCACGAAAGGTCCAGGAATCAGCATGTTTTTACATGAGTAGAATGTGTCCTTTAAAGTGCATCTCTGGGTTATTTGTGGGGCATAGGAATTAGTCCAACGCCCCCCCCCCAAAAAAAATTATAGTCCAGCCCCCACAAGGTCTGAGGGACAGTGGTCCGGCCCCCTGCTGAGAAAGTTTGCTGACCCCTGTATTTGACCTTAGCTGAGGCAAATTTCGATACATCCCAGGGCTTTTTTTCAATCAGAACTCAGTTCTGGTAACTCTCAGGTGGGTCCCGTGGCCAGGGGCGTAGCAAAGGGGGGTGGGGGTGGGTCGCCCCGGTTTCCATAATGGAGGGGGTGACAAATTATCAAGGAACAATTTCTTTTGAAAAAAAAGTTTTGAAAAAAAACATATTGAATTTTTTTTTTAAAAAAATGCCTGCTCCGAAGGTCTTATCTTACTATACTAGAGATTATAGCTATATGAAATTTCATGCATATCGGTTAATATCTTGACCCTCCTCCACCAAAATAGCTGTTCACTTGGCTGTTTTCCTATGTCATGAAGGCTGAAATTTCAGTTCAGAGAACACTTACTGTTGTTCCCAACCCTAACCCTGTGGAAAGCCATCTAATTTTCTGCACCAGGTACCACCTGACCTGCCCATGCCTCGGGGGGGGGGGGTTGGCAAAAAAAATTGCCCCCAGGTACCAATTTACCTTGCTACACCCCTGCCCATGGCCATTATAAAAGAACAAGGGAGGTGTTCGTGGTGAGTTCCGGCATTTCTTTTTCTAGAAAAACAGCACTACAAATACACAAAGTGTGTATATTTGGTACTTGAAATATGTTCCACTTTTTGACTGTGATCTTCCTAAGGAAGGTGACCAAAGCAGCCGCGTGGATGAAATCCTAACTTGGCGTGCTGCAAACTGAGAGACCTTGTCTCTTTACATGGCCATGTGAAAGAAAAGGCAGAGAGGCAAGTCCTGCACTGCTTCTTTTCCTCAGTAGCTGAAATTGAGTTTGAAGTCCAAGTTATGCAACAACATAGCATTGTCTCATTTTATTAGGGCCACTGGTTTCTGGAGGTCTTGGCATGGTTTTTCTTTCAATTAACACACTTCTCTTCTTTCTCCTCAGAATCCTTCCTGCTGTTTTGCATTGTAATAAAATGCCATCTTGCAAGCTCCACGCTAGATTTCAGTTTGGGCGACTGTGCTCTGTTTCATAACTGAAAGGTTTGGGTTTTTTTTAAGAGAGGAGAGAGAAAGAGAGAGAGAGAGAGAGAGAGAGAGAGAGAGAGATGACTGAAATTTGCAAGAGCAAATAAAAAAGAGAAATCAGTCTGAATTTGTGCTAATTGGTTCTGAAGAAGAAGAAAAAGAAAAAACACTGCATCTATATCTTTTAAAAAGGAAAGAAAGGAGTCAGCAACAGAAGCCAGACAGTAGCTGTGTCTTTTGGCAACAGGAGTAATCTAATAAAACATTCACCTTTCAAAAAAAGGAAAAAAAAGTCTCAGTCCAACAACCTCTGGACACTGGTACGTCATCCCGGCAAGAAATATATTCCACTCTTGGTTTGTGTTTCTTGGACCAATGTAGCTTAGGATGGTTGTTATCCCAAGACCATGCCACCAGAGTTGGAATTAATAATATAAACCAGAAGCGTGAGCTCTGATTGACAGGCTTGATTCTCTTAATACCCCGTAGTGGGTCTTCTACCACGGTCAGAAGTTAAAATTTATTTTGACAAGCTTTCTGCTGGTTATGGAGGCTAGAAGCTTTATACAGGGGTGTCCCATGATTAAATATCTGGCATAGATTATCAACAAAACTCAAAAAAAAGGCAACCTAAGGCTTCTTGATGACAAACTATATCCTGCAGAGCCTAGAACTTGGTTTTAATTAAGTTATTACCTCTCTTAATAGGAAGGAGCTGTGCCTTTGTCCTTGTACAAGCTGGCAGACAGTAAATACACTTGGAATGTCAGCAGCTTGGTTAAACGGAGGCTGTTTTTTGGAATGCTGAAACATATATGTGGATATTTCCTTGCCCACGAACAATACTTGCTGGTTTTGTTTGACTGAATGGTAGTGAAATACAGAGTTTCTCATTAGAGCTGGCCCAATACATTTTTTTTGCCTGAGGTAGAACAACAAGTGGCACCCCCACACCCACAACTGTCATAGTAACCTAGAATGATCCTGTTATGTTGCCACCTGAAGCAGAAAATCCCGTAAGCATTTCCCCCATCCCTGGCACTAAAAAAATGCAATGGGAATAAATTAAATAGCTAAAAAAATGCTGCTTTTTCAGGATACCCATGGTGTCTGGAAAAGACCCTGATGTTGGGAAAGATGGAGGGCACAAGGAGAAGGGGATGACAGAGGATGAGATGGTTGGACAGTGTTCTCGAAGCAACTAGCATGAGTTTGGCCAAACTGCGGGAGGCAGTGGAGGATAGGGTGCCTGGCGTGCTCTGGTCCATGGGGTCACAAAGAGTCAGACACAACTGAACGACTGAACAACAACAACAACATGGTGCCTGTGATGCTTGGTGGCAGAACCAGCCCCCATAATAAATCTGAGAGGTAAGGTGAGGCTGAGTGTTAGGAAGAGTAATGGTGAACACGTCCTGCCCTTCCACGAGGCAAGATGAACCAACAAATGCAGCTGCGGGATCTGATAGCAGACGATTTGAGTCCAGTCAGCCTGTGCTGGCCCCAAGGGTTTGTCCATGAAGCAAGGTCCAAGTCCAGTCCTGGGTCTAGGGGTCCAAAGGAGGTCAATCCGGCAGGGAGCAAGGCAGGGAGCAGATCAAGGTCCAAGGCAGGTTCAGGCACAAGGTTGCAGGTTGAGCACACGCTTGCAACTAAGTTGCTCACGCAACTTGGGCTGGGTCTGGCTTTTATCTGGCCCTATGCTTAGGGCGGTCCCGATCCTCCGGAGACTCGCCTCTCCTCCGGGCCTGGAGGCGAGCACTCCTCCTGCAGACACTTAACTCCCTTCGCCTCTCTGCCCTGAGCCTCTGTAGCTCAGGAGAGGATGGTGGGTTACTGGACCCAGGGGATGCCTCAGCTTCCTCTGAAGAGGCTGGGAGTGGAGCACCTGCAGGCAATGGGTCCTCCCTCCCATCAGGAGCCAGAGCAGACTCTGCTGATGCCTGCACCTGGGGATCCAGCACAGGTGGGGATCCTTCAGGCTCAAGCCCTGGCCCCGGCTCAGCTGGTTCTGGAGGCGGGGAATCCCGTGCAGGCTGGGAACCCTCAGGTTCAGCATCAGAGTCTGACTCCCAGGCCATCACACCATCCCCCCTCCCAGGCCCCCCCCAACCGAGGGGCCGGACCAGGCTTGCTGGGGTAAGCTGCATGGAAATCACGGAGGCAGGCAGGTGCGTGGACGTTTTCCGCTGGTTCCCATGAACGATCCTCAGGCCCATACCCCTTCCAGTCGATGAGGTATTGGAGCTTCCCCCTGCGGTATCGTGAGTCGAGAATGCGCTCCACCTCGTACTCAGGCTCCCCCTCAACCAAAACTGGCTGCGGTCGTGGATTGTCTGGGTGGAACTCGTCGGGCGGGGCGACTGGACTAAGTAGGGACCGGTGGAACACTGGGTGAACCTTGAGCGATGGAGGTAACTGGAGGCGAAACGCCACCGGCGACACCTGAGCAGTGATGGTGAATGGGCCGGCAAACCGTGCATCCAGCTTTCGTGAGGGCCGAGAAGGATGCAGGTGACGGTAGAGAGCCACACCCTCGCCAACATGGAGTTCTGGCCCCTCCTGACGATGTCGGTCAGCCTGGGCCTTGTATGCATCCTTGGCCTGGCGCAGTTGCTCCATCAATAATTGTTGCTGGGACTGAAGCTCCTGAAGCCAGTCTGTCACTGCGGGGACTGCGGAAGCTGGCAGCACGTCCGGGAACAAACGAGGATGGTAGCCGTAGGAGGCCTGGAACGGGGTCTGCTGGGTGGAGGCGTTCACTGCATTGTTGTAGGCGAACTCCGCCAATGGCAAGTGATCGACCCAGTCATCCTGCTGGAAAACTGCAGTAACACCGGAGGTACTGCTCCAGCACCGCATTTGCCCGTTCCGTCTGGCCATCGGTCTGCGGGTGGTGGGCCGAAGATAGACAGACCTCCGTCCCAAGGGTCTGGTGCAGGGCTCGCCAGAAGTGGGATGTGAACTGGACGCCGTGGTCAGAAACCACACGCTCGGGCAGGCCATGCAGGCGGAAGATGTGCTGCAAGTACAGTTGAGCCGTTTCCTTAGCTGTGGGTATGGACGGGCAGGGGGCACAGTGCACCATCTTAGTGAAATGGTCCGTGAAAACCAGAAGGCAGGTACAGTGACGAGATGGGGGCAAGTCCACCACAAAGTCCAGCGAGACCATGTGCCAGGGACGCGGTGGGACTGGTAATGGCTGGAGCAGACCGGGGGGTCGCCCGGTAGGACCCTTGGCCCGCCGGCAGACATCGCAACCAGCAACATAGCGTGCCACATCAGCCTTCAGGCGGGGCCACCAGAACTCCCGGCTTACCAGATGGGTGGTCCGGTACCGCCCAAAGTGCCCTGCTGCTGGGGCATCATGGGACATCTGGAGAACCTCAGCCCGCAATGGTCCTGGTGGGATGTATAGACGACCCTGGTGCAGCAGTAGGCCCTGGTGCAGGGCCAGCCCTGGATATCGAGGGCATGACCCGTCAGACAGTTCCCGGAGCCGTTCCTGTGCCCAAGCGTCGACCCGTTGCTGTTCTCGCACCCGAGCCTGCAGCGGTTTGGCCTCCTGAGTGGCCAGGAATGTGGCTGGTGGTAAGATAGTCGTCGGTACTGCCTGCTGTACAGTGTCTGCGACGTCCTCAGGTTTCCGGGACAAGGCATCCGCTTTCCGGTTTTGGGAGCTAGGGATGTAGCGGATCCGGAACTGGAACCGGGAGAAAAACAGTGCCCACCGGATCTGCCTTTGGTTCAACTTGCGGGTGGTCTGGAGGTACTCCAGATTCCGGTGGTCCGTTCTCACTTCCACCGGGTGTCGTGCCCCCTCAAGATGATGGCGCCAGACCTCAAAGGCCACCTTGATGGCCAGTAGTTCCCGCTCCCACACGGTATAGTTACGCTCCGCCGGAAGGAGCTGCCGGGAGTAGTAAGCGCAGGGTAACAGTGGCGCATCGGGTCCGTGTTGCTGAGACAGGATGGCACCGAGAGCCGTACTGGAGGCATCAGTCTCCACCACGAAGGGACGAGAGGGATCAGGATGCTGTAAAATCGGCGCCCTCTGGAAACAGGCTTTCAACCCCTGAAATGCCACTTCAGCCTCCTCATCCCAGGAGAAGGGCGTCTTGGGGCGCAGCAGTCGGGTTAATGGGGTGGTGCGATGAGCATAATCTGCAATGAAGGTCCGGTAATAGTTGGCGAACCCTAGGAACCGCTGTAAGTCCTTGCGGTTCCGGGGCGCTGCCCACTCTCGAACCGCAGCCACCTTCCCAGGGTTCATCTGCACCCCGTCAGGGGAGAGTCGGTGTCCAAGGAAGTCCACTGACCGCTGGTGGAACTCGCACTTGCTGAGCTTGGCGTACAGGCGGTGCTCCCGCAAGCGCTGCAACACGGACCGAACATGACTCTCGTGACGGGCTGGGTCACGGGAATAAACCAGAATATCATCTAGGTACACCACCACGTATTTGTCTAGCAAGTCCTGGAACACGTGGTTGATGTACCGTTGAAACACGGCGGGCGCGTTGCATAATCCGAACGGCATAACCAGGTATTCAAACTGCCCATACCGGGTCCCGAATGCAGTCTTCCACTCGTCCCCGGCACGGATCCGAATCAGGTTGTAGGCCCCTCGGAGGTCCAGTTTGGTGAACATCTGCACCCCCTGCACCCGCTCCAGCAATTCTGCAATAAGGGGCAAGGGGTACCGGTCTGGGATGGTGATCTTATTCAGGGCCCGGTAGTCATGGCAAAGGCGAAGCTCCCCACACTTCTTCTTAACGAAGAGTACAGGAGCGGCAGTGGGTGAGGTAGAGGGTCTAATGAACCCGCGTTCCAGGTTCTTGCGAAGGAAGTCCTGCAAGGCTTCACGCTCTGGCTCCGAAAGAGAATATAAGCGGCTCACAGGCAGGGGCGCCCCAGGCTGTAGGTCTATGCCGCAGTCGAAGGACCGATGAGGCGGCAGCTTGTCTGCTCCCTGTTCCTCGAACACGTCTAAATAGTCCTGGTACACAGCAGGGAGCGTTGACAAAGCCTGACCCATGGGGGCAGCTGCTACTAACTCGGACTGAGCATGGGAACCCGGGTCTGGGAAGCGTACAGTCCGATTGACCCAGTCGATCTGAACATTGTGCGACTCCAGCCAGTCCATCCCAAGCACCAGGGGAAACCGGGGCATGGTGGCAATGTCCAGGGTTCGCACCTCCCGGTGCTGCTGGTAGCACAGGACCAAGGGCTGGGTCTCCCGAGTAACAGCGCCGAGCGTAGGAGCCGTCCGTCAATTGCCTCCACCTGTACTGGTTCCGGCTTGTTCTGAAGCGGCACCTGATGCTGAGTGGCGAAGGCAGAGTCCATATAGGAGCGGGTTGCCCCCGAATCCACCAGAGCGTGGGTGAGAATCCAGGGCCCACCGGGGGGGTATAGACGCACCGGTATCATGAGGTGTTGCAATTCCACTGGTGAGGGCCCATCATGCGATGCTTGGGACCCCAGGTAGCCTGGGCCATCAACTACTGGGGTTGGCCGTTTTCCCTGCGGCTGGCGTTTCTCAGGGCAGGTTCGGGCATAGTGTCCACTCCCACCGCAGTAGAGACACAGGTTCCCCTCCCGACGCCGAGTCTTTTCCGAGGGGGAGAGGTGAGGCCGCGCTGCCCCGAGCTGCATCGGCTCCTCCAATGACTCAGCTCTGGCCACGGAACTGCAGGGAAGCACCGGCGCCGGGAGCCCGGAGTGCCGGCGGCCCCGGGCCTGGCGACGGTCCTCCAACCGATCGTCTATCTGCAGACTCCGTTGGATGAGGGCATCCAGTGTGGCAGGGCGATCCAACGTGGCCAGCTGATCCAGTATCTCGTCTGAAAGTCCCTCGAGATACTGGTCCCGCAGGGCAGAGTCGTTCCAGGTCAAGTCCTGCGCCAGCAGCCGAAATTCCGTGGCATAGGTGGCCACTGTGGACTTGCCCTGTTTCAACCGCCGAATTGCCCGATTGGCTTGACTCCCCTTCTGAGGGTTGGCGAACGTGGTTTCCAGATGATTGCAAAACCCCGTATAGTCTGTCAGCAAGGGGGAGTCTTGCCGGAGCAGGCAACGCCCACTTGGCCGCCTGGTCCTTCAGCAAGCTGATCAGGAAGTGCACCTTAGTGCGATCGTCAGGAAAATCCCGAGCTCGCCCCTGAATATACAGCTTGGCCTGGGCGAGAAACATGGGAAAGCTGGCTGGGGACCCATCAAATTTCTCTGGCAGGGCCACTGGGTACTTGCCGGGAGCTGGGGCGGCGGCCCCAGGAGCCAGTAAGGCATCCAAACGCTGCTGAAGCGCCGTAACCACATTGCTTAGCTGCTGCACGGTGTGAGTCAAGGCCTGGTTCTCCTGGGCCAATGCCACTAGCGTAGCCGCCTGGTCAGCCATGGCTACTAGTTCCTCCCGAACGCACCCCAGCGAAGGGGGAGTGCGGGTGTGGCGTGAGCAAACTGTGCTGGCCCCAAGGGTTTGTCCATGAAGCAAGGTCCAAGTCCAGTCCTGGGTCTAGGGGTCCAAAGGAGGTCAATCCGGCAGGGAGCAAGGCAGGGAGCAGATCAAGGTCCAAGGCAGGTTCAGGCACAAGGTTGCAGGTTGAGCACACGCTTGCAACTAAGTTGCTCACGCAACTTGGGCTGGGTCTGGCTGGCTTTTATCTGGCCCTATGTTTAGGGCGGTCCCGATCCTCCGGAGACTCGCCTCTCCTCCGGGCCTGGAGGCGAGCACTCCTCCTGCAGACACTTAACTCCCTTCGCCTCTCTGCCCTGAGCCTCTGTAGCTCAGGAGAGGATGGTGGGTTACTGGACCCAGGGGATGCCTCAGCTTCCTCTGAAGAGGCTGGGAGTGGAGCACCTGCAGGCAATGGGTCCTCCCTCCCATCAGGAGCCAGAGCAGACTCTGCTGATGCCTGCACCTGGGGATCCAGCACAGGTGGGGATCCTTCAGGCTCAAGCCCTGGCCCCGGCTCAGCTGGTTCTGGAGGCGGGGAATCCCGTGCAGGCTGGGAACCCTCAGGTTCAGCATCAGAGTCTGACTCCCAGGCCATCACACAGCCACTCCAATCTGAAAATACCTGGATCTCCAGCTAGCTGGTCACCTACCTTGCCTGTCTCCTCCAATGAAAACTAACCCTGAGCATTCTTTCTCCACCTCCTGTTTTATTGGGTTGGAAGGAGAAGAGCAGGAAGTGTTGAAAACAGTGGCAGGATCAGGCAGGAAGGAACAGTGGGGTAGCATGGGCAACACAGCTCCTTCTGTCGGCTGCTTTTTTGCTTGAGTGCTCACCGTGTACGAGGGGTCCCAGCCCAGCAGCAGAGAAAGAATGACAAAGTGTGTGTGTGTGTGGGTGTGGTGTACCTAGGAGGTAGATTAAAGTGCAGACATTCAGCAGCCAGCTTGCTCACAGGGCCAAGACAGCTTGAGTATATCACATTGAGCCTAGCTTGACTGCACTGGCTGCCCAATTAGTATTTGGGCCCAATTCAAAGTGCTGTTTTGACCTATAAAGCCTTAAATAGCTCAGGATTGCACTAGCTCAAGGCTGACTCTGTCCCTATTGAATCTACCCAGACCCTGAGATCATTGTCTGAGGCCCTTCTTCATGTCCCTCCTATATAGATAAAACAAAATGACTGCCTTGGTTTCTTCCATCTGTCTGTCTGGTCATTATAGCTATGTATCTAGTTTTGAAATGGTTTGGTGGGTCTTTGGACCGCAATAAAGTCTTGATTTGATTTGATTTGATTTGATATGAGAGGTCCGGAAGGAGGCAACATGAGAACGGACCTTTTCTGCAGTGGCTCCCCGTTTGTGAAATGGTCTCCCCAGGGAGGTTCGGTTGGTGCCTTCATTATACCTCTTTAGGCGCCAGGCAAAAATGTTCCTCTTTAACCAGACTTTGGGCTGAATGACATCTGATGCCCTTTTCAAATGTGTAGGGGGGGCATCACTGGGTTGTTCTTGTTCTTGTTCTTATTTTTCTTATATTTTGTGTTCTATATTGTGTTTTTATGTTGTGAAGTATACAGTAGTATACTACTACTACTACTACTACTACTACTACTACAACAACAACAACAACAACAACAACAACAACTGGCCCAAGGTCACCCAGTGTGGACAAGATTGGCACCAGGAATGTTTCATTTTTAAGAATTCTGGAATGACAGCCAGTGTCATTTCCAGAAACAGTATTCCTGAGGAAAGCAGAAACAGTATTCCTGAGGAAAGCTGTGATAAGGCAGGGGGCGGGGGATTGTCAAAAAGATGAAGAAAAACTTCCAGCCACCTCATATGTAAAGGTGCAATGAAGATGCTTTATGTTTGACCCCCCCTCCAAAAAAATAATCAAAATAGCAAACCACATACTTTTACAGTATACAACCGGTTGAGTATATTCAGCACACCTTGAATAAATGCCTTTTCTGAAAAACTGCAAATGTAATTAGTTGTAGTTCAAACATATCCAGGGGATTTTACGTGTGCTACAGTATTTCCACCCCCACAAAAACTTACCTATTTATTTCAACAGACTGCACAGTCATTTATGTTGATCCCACCGGTTAAATGTATTGGGAAGCCCAAATATATTCATTTATATGTGTGTATAGTTTTATTCCTGCCAATCTAGCAGTTCGAAAGCATATCAAGGTGCAAGTAGATAAATAGGTACCACTCTGGCGGGAAGGTAAACGGCGTTTCCGTTCGCTGCTCTGGTTCGCCAGAAGCGGCTTAGTCATGCTGGCCACATGACCCGGAAGCTGTCTGCGGACAAACGCCGGCTCCCTCGGCCAGTAAAGCGAGATGAGCGCCACAATCCCAGAGTCGTCCGTGACTGGACCTAATGGTCAGGGTTCCCTTTACCTTTATAGTTTTATTAGGCCACTCTGTAACTGGACTTTGAGCGGATTACAGGAATTCACGAAGTCAGCCATGGAAGCCTTACCCCCATAAAGTAGCTGGTGAATCTTTTGCTTTTAAGGTGTCAGAGATGTTTGGTATCAGAGAGCAAACGTAGTATTGTAGCATCTCCTTACCCTTTGGGCCCATGTATGCAGACAGAAATCCAAAATACGATATGTCTTTGGAAACCACATTTCCTCCTTCATGTCCCCTAGATTTCATCTTGAACTTGTTTATGTTTGACTCTTGCATACTGATGTCTTTGACACCCTAATGGTGAGATTTCAAAGCCCTGTCCCCCTCCTCCCCTTTTATCTGTAGCTGAATGAGACAGTAAGCAGGAGAGATAAAGACGGAAGCCGCACAGCCTGGAAGCCGCACAGCCATGGCCAGCTGTGAAGAAAACCTGTTGAAGTTTCACAGGCAGCTCGTCTGGCTTCAAGCAACTGCAGTGGCTCACTTTTTTATATAATTATTTTGAAAGGGTATCAGTGGAGGGGAATAAATGGCTGTCAAAACAGCTGAATATCTTTTCTCTCTCTCCTCTCTCTCTCTCACCCACCCACCCTAATTCTTATTTCCCCACCAAGTTATTTTTGGTTCTTAAAACTGTGTTCAAAATATGAATGGGTGGTACATTTAAATGTAGATAGGGACATTTCAAAGTGCCTGTATCACTGATGAAGTAGCTTCCAATAAGTCGTGCCGCAGTGAACTAGTTAGCCTCTACAATATTGCCACAAAGAATGTGTGTGCATGTATTCATTCTTTAAGACGTCAAGGTGTGTTTCCAACCAGGTACAACTATTTATAGAACAATATGAAAAACAAATTTAAAATCCTCCTAAAGCTCAATAGCAAAAAGAAGAAGAACATCAGCAGGCAATAAAGGTTGAAGCCAAAAACGAGACCTTTAAAAAACACCTGCCCACCCACCTACAAAGGAATAAGAACCATTTTGCTTGGCAATCATATCATTATTGGACTCCGCAGACTTTGCTGCCTAGTGGCAGGCGGCAAGAACTGTTGGTCTCGTTTGTACGGCTCCACCTCTTCTTCAAGAGAAAGCTTCTGAGCATCTACGTCAATTCCCTTTATCCCTTGATAGGGGTGGATCTTTCATTTTCAGAAAGGATCTGGAAGGATCTGTCACTTTGGGGCCTATGAGTTTCTCATTTTCCCCATCTTAAATTCAGTTTCCCAAATTTCTGCAGCAGTTTGCAATACTAATAATAAATCCTTGTGAAAACTCACCAGCATTTTGGTGTGAATTTCTCCTAATAAATCTTTTTTCATGCAATTTTTAACTAATGCACACTTTTTGTATGTTATTTTCACTAATGTGCTCATTTTTATGTGCACTTTCCACTAATAGAAGCATTTTTTAATTGACAAACTGCATCACAAAATTCAGATTAGTGTGAATTTTTGGAGGACAGCTGTGTTTCAGTTCTCATGTGGTTTCAGAAAGTTCAGATCCACCTTTATATGAATTTTATCACCACCCTTATTGATATTTTATCTAGTTTTATGCAGAAAAAGATCTCACATTATTTTGTACAAAAAAACTCGTCTGTACCAATGTGTGGACATTTCTCTCTAGGTAACTGGCTCATGCATCCTTCAGTTTTGTCACCTACATGCATGAAGCACATAGGAGGGTAAACAGAAGAGAAGCTTAAATGAGGCAGATTCTGATTCTGTGAGGAAACTGAACGAGTCTTACTTTTTTCCTAGATTCTGCAGCCCCCAATTCAAGACAAACCAGCTTTGATGTCTGGGGAGGGACCTGCTGGATGTTTCCCAGCCCTAGAACCCTATCAAGAGAATACAGAAGAAAGAGTATTTAGTTGATTCAGAATTCACTCTCTGTGTGCAAAAGACACACACACACACACACACACACACACACACATTTCTCTTTTGCACACAGAGAGCAAGCTTTGAAAAAACAGTGAATTAAAGATAGGTTCATGGCCATTTATGAACATGTAGAGGGGAAAAGAGCCTACACGCTGTTCACACTGGCTAGGCTACTCCTTCACCAAACTCCTGGATTTCAGCAGGGAAGTTCCAGCAGGGATAGAGTATGTTATGAGGAAGCACAGAGGCATCAACTGCTGCCTCATTTCCCCTTCCAGATGGGGGGAACAGATGAAGGAAATTTTGTGAAGGGGACTAAGAGCACTCTGGAAATCTCCAGCAAGATGGGATGTGGATCAACCACTCAACCATATAGCCTTCCCTGTCTAAGGGCCCATTTTCATTGTGGATGTTTTGAAGCAAAACAACTCCATATGCATGATCATATAGTCAACCAGTCAGGGAATCTGACTATTGCTCATGCAACTACTGTTTGGATAAATAGGAATGCAAAGTAAATAGAAGTTACAATTCTGGTACTGTTACCTGGCACTGTGTTTTGTTTTGAAGAAAACATTCAAGTGCTTAAATGGCTGACGGGGCTTGCTCTAGGTTTTGTTTTATTTGCAACTTGTACCTGGCTGTATATTGGGTTTAATTCATCTAAATAATACTCAGAATAGATCTAATGAAATTAATGAACCTAAGTTGCCCATATGTCTATTAATTTCAGTGGGCCTAAGTGTGACCAACTCTAGCTATAACCCATTAATTATCATGGTGCATGGTTTTTTTTCCATTTTGGGCTACATCACATGTTAAATTACAACAGTGTTCATGGTGTTTATTTGTTTTAGGGTCTTCTTGGATGTCAGTTAAGGTTGCCTTCATTCTATGAAAGATAATATGATACAAAGGGGTAGATGGTAAGATGATAGATAGATAGATAGATAGATAGATAGATAGATAGATAGATAGATAGATAGATAGATAGATAGATAGATAGATAGACAGTTGGGATTTACCATTGTAAATCTGAAATGTAAATACAGCAGATTTCCTGAAGTCAGAGCTCACAAGTGATCACAAACCAGTGAGTTTCCGGCTGGGGGGGGGGAAGGGATATATCACAATGAGACCATACCTTCTGCAACTTCCTAAGACTTTGAGAAAGTATTGGAGAACCACCTCCTTTTTCCTAATGAGTTGAAATAAGACCTTAAAGATACTCTAAGTACGGGTGATAACTTACATTTTGTGCCACTGGAATCTCTACCCTATGTGAATTTTCGTTGCTGTTTGGGGGGGGGGAGAGGGGGAACTGGTTTGCTTCTGCCCTGACTGCTGCCTATCATGTGGTTTGCTCAGATTTTCACTTGGCACAGAGTCCCCCTTCATAAAATCAATAACGGACAGCCTCTGGGTGGATGCATCTGTGGCCACGAGCTGCACACAAGGACTCTAACATAACCCCTGTTCCAATCGTGCTGCCAAACCGAGGCCATTTCACGAGCCATTAGCTGTGACAATAAGGATGTATGGCCCCCAAAGGAGCTCTGAGAGTTAAGTTTCTCAGAGCATGGAAAATCAGATGGGCCTGTCTCAAATAAGCTGCCTATCTGGGTAACATCAAGGGTTCCCCCAATGTTCTGTAATGTGGCTGATAGTTTGCATGCCTGAAACTGCATAGGAATGCAATATTTCCTACTCGATGTGTGGTTTGTTCCCTCTGCTCCAGCTGTATTTTCCTTGTCATGTTCCTGAATTCTGACACATCTGTTAGAACAAGCTGGTTATAGCTGTAGAAAATGCATATTCCTTAGATAGTATATATATATATCATATATATATATATATATATATATATATATATATATATATAGGAGCAAGTTGCATCAAAGAGAAATGGAAAAATATTTCAGATCTATTGGCAAGTTTACCTTTTACAACATCTCGTTTTATCAAGGGGTGGTTGGGTGGAGAGTGGAAGGACAGGCTTGCCTTGGTTTGGCATCACCATAGGAATAAGAACATAAAAACCTCCACTGATTGTCACAGAGGAAAGAGAGAGAGAATGATGACAACATTACTTTCAGTAGCTCACCGCACACTGTAAATTAAAGTCAGCGGTAGGCACCTAAGCATCATTTCTGTCTGATCATTTAAGGAACACAGTAGTTATACTTAGGTGCACTGTCTGTTTATTTTGCTCTTCAGATTCCTTTCTCAGAAGCACATAGTTAAAAGAGACATAAAGAAACTCAACACATTTGGCAAAATAAAATATAAACTGTACATAAGTCTAAATATATATATATTATTCCAACGATACAGTCTGCCTACGATCATATCCCAAAAAGTCCATTTCTCTGCCGTAAAAGCTCTTTAAAATCTTTTTTTTAAAAGCACCCCTATATACAGGAGTCGTATTTATTAAGCATAATATATTCTGCTGCTGGTTGGCAAATGACACATCACTGATTTCCAGAAGATGCAAATGCCGGTGTCCATGCACACATTCCAGGGCTTTGATGAATGCAATGTAAGTAATAACATGCATGTGTGCTGCACCAGTTGGTAGAGCATCAGACTCTTAATTTCAGGATCACGGGGTTTGAGCCCCAATTGGGCAAAAGATTTATGCATTGCACAGGGTTTGGACTAGATGGCCCTTGTGGTCCTTTCCAGCTCTGCAATCCTGTGATCACAGACACATGCCATGTAATGTCTATTTCTAAATCAATTAATTTAAGATTGTTATACGCCACCCTTCCTCAGATCTGGAGTTCAGGGTAGCTTAACACTGAGGTCCTCCTCCGAGAGCCTTCTGGTGTTTCCCTCGTTGCAAGAAGTGAGGTCACAGGGAACCAGGCAGAGGGCCTTCTTGGTAGTGGCACCCACCCTGTGGAATGCCCTCCCATCAGATGTCAAGGAAACAAACAACTATCTGACTTTTAGAAGACATCTGAAGGAAACCCTGTTTAGGGAAGTTTTAATGTTTGATGTTTTATCGTGTTTTTAATATTCTACTGGGAGCCTCCCAAATGGGTGGGATAACAACAACAACAACAACATACAATAAATTACATCACTTAAAGACATAACAACAGGAAATATAACAATCAGTAAAGCCACAACATAAATATAGTGAGAAATGTCTGGGTAAGCCTGTTTCAGTTTTGGTTTGGGACATGTGGATCTGGTAGATCTGCATGGAAATGTGAACTGGAAGGATCCTACCTCACTCCACATCACTACCGTATTGTGCTGGCGGCAGTCCTATATGTGGTCACTTGCCCTGGGAGTCAAACATCATTGAACACAATGGAATTTCCATTGGAGTAAACAGCCATAGGCTTGCAATGCTCATTCCAGTGAAGGCCATGGGACTTTCCTTGCCTTGCCAATCACTTGAGCTGGGCTGGGGCCAGTGTCTTGTTGGCAAGGTTCAAGAAGCTCTCTCTCCCTTCCCATCCCTTCCAGCCACATTGGCATTGTCATAGCCCCTGTGGGCAACTTTTGGGTGTCTTCCCTTGCTAACTTATAAGAGTGCTGCCTCATACCGTTGATCTCTTCTATTTATTTTGAGCCCTAAAATGCGACTGACCACAGAATGAAGAGAAGGACGCCTATCTGGCAACGAGTCTAGGAAAACGCTGGAAAGTTCTTCTTGTTATTCTTCGAGTCTGATGTTAACACAATATTTCTGGACGATGTGATTCTAAGGAACAGCACCGGCGGCCACTAGCTGGGCGTCTGCCCTGCTTGAAACAAGCAGCTGCACATTTTCACATCCTGTCCAGAGAAAGCTGCTGTAATAGCCTGTGAAACGCAAAGTTTGCATTGAATAATCTTTACTTGACCAGACAAAACGTGGGTCTGCAGGGTGATTCCACAGTAGACCTGCCCTCTCACTTCCTTTCCGACTTAGTAGGCTTTCTGAGCGTACTTATACATCGGGAGCAATACAGCTGGACTGTTTAAATAAGAGGGAAAACTCAACATTTTAATAAGGAAACCTCAGTGCCTAGTGCTTTTTGTTTTTTTAATGACCAGGCTGCTGGGAAGCACACCTCCTGACCTCAAATTCTGCTTCTTAAACTGAGAGCTGTCAAGGCAGAATAGATTAATAGGATGGTCAGGCACTGGACTATAACACTTCGGTGTGTGTATTTTTCAATGTTCCCTGACATAAAAGGCTCCCTGCACAGAATAAGCTAGAACATTAGGGAGATCTATACTAAAATATTATCTACGATGTGCTAATTTACTGCATGCAAGAAAGATATTGTTGTTTCAATGCGGAAAGTGTTTAAAAAAAAATGGGCACAGGCCACGACTTAAAGTGAGACAGTCCCAGGAAAACTGTATAAGCAAATGAGAACATCTTGGCTTGGTTTTGCACGTGGGAAATATATTTGTGAATCGGTTTTCTCATTAGATGGCATTCACACTAGAGCTGCAATCTGAAGCATAATGTCCAAGTTCGGGTGTGAAAATACCATTCTCTCCCCCCCCCCCCAACTGCAAGTGTTATATATGAATTTAATCACAGCACGATAGCAGGGACAGCTCCAGGTTTCAGGTATTGACAAGGTTGCCACCTGGTATCTCCCCAGCCCCAGGCATACCTGGCAACAATATTTACATCTGGGAAGTCTAGGGCATTAGGGGAAATTCAAAATGGCGGGTGGCTTTTGAGATACAGCTGCAAGTAGCACCTACAAGCAGGTGGCTTAGGTGGATAGGAAGGGCCAAAGCAGGCATACCTGGCAGATCTAGTGGGCTCTGCCAGGGGTGTGTGGTCCTCAACAAAAAACCCCAATATAAGCAAGTCTGGTTGTGTGTATTGGCCTTCTGATGTTAGCTTTTGGCACTGAAGCTTGCATGCATCTTATTAACGTGTTCTATGCCAGTTATAGCTGAAGTTGTGCTCTCCAAATGTTGGTCTACAACTCTCATTGTCCCTGACTATTGACTGCGCTGGCTGGGATTGATTAGACTGGGAGTCCAAAACATCTAGTGGGCTCCACATTGGCTACTCCCATTTCTATGTTATACAAATCTAAATGCTGTTAAAAGATTGTCTTCAGTCTCATAGACCAAGAATTCTGAACCGAAACAGACAGTAGACGTTAATCCAAAAAACTAAGAATGACAAATCAGAATTATAAAAACCATAATTTGTTCTACTTGGCTTTGTTGCCTTTCATTAAGACATCATTTGATACACATTCTCAATATAATTGTTTTAAGAAACCATAGCAAGAAAAAGAGTGAAGTCACAAAGGATTTTATCTTCAATATTCTTAAAGGTAAAGGTAAAGGTACCCCTGACCAGTTGCAGGACGACTCTGGGGTTGTGTGCCCACCCTGCTCTGTAGGCCAAGGGAGCTGGCATTTATCTGCAGACAGTCATGTGGCCAGCATGACTAAGCTGCTTCTGGCGAACCAGAGCAGCGCATGGAAACGCTGTTTACCTTCCTGCCAGAGTGGTACCTATTTATCTATTTGCACTTTGATGTGCTTTCAAACTGCTAGGTGGGCAGGAGCTGGGAATGAACAACAGGAGCTCCTCCTTTCGTGGGGATACGAACCACCGACTTTCTGATCAGCAAGCCCAGAGGCTCAGTGGTTTAGACCACAGCGCCACCCGTATCTCTTCAATATTCTTAAAATGTTCCAAAATTTTTACAAGAGCTTTAATTCAGAAATAATTTAACTAAAGCACTTTGATTTTAAAGCTTGGACAGTTGTTATTTCCTGAAAATTCTAATGACAGACACTTCTCAACTTTTCCTTTCAACTGTGACAGAAAATTTAGTTAGCCTTCTGCAGATGGGTCTTCCTCTCAGAAGAAAGAGGCTACCCTACATCATTCCAGTGCACCAATGCAGTGCAAAGACTCGGCATATGCAGAAGGAGAAGTTCAGTTTGGTTCACATTTTAATGTGAACATCCTAATTTGCAATTCCTGAAATTATACTGTATGTGAACTGAAACACAGCTATCCTTTTCTGAATTTTGTGATGCCGTTCTCCAACCAAAGAATGTCTTAAAAAATGTATTTAGGGGAAAGTGTGCGTGAAAAAGGCATAATTAGTGAAAGCAGCAGACAAAATTGCATCACATTAAGGAAATTTGCTTGCAAAAGTGTGTGCATCAGAAAAATTCTCACCAAAATACTGATGGATTTCATGCGAACTTTTAAGAAACAAATTCTCAAACTGATTCAAGGGGAAATGGGGAAAATGAGAAACTGGGGGAAACCAAACACTGACAAACCATCCATCCTTTCCTCCCTATGAACTGCGTCTCTCTCTATAGAATCCACTGCCACAGGGTACTTGCTCAGTCTCCTGGTTTAGCTGCATGGCTGCTGTTGTCACTCCTCAATACATGAGGAGTGACAACAACATGAGCTTGAATAATTGTCACTGAGGGAGTCGGATCTGAACTTCTCCAGGTGTAAACTGCAGCTGCAATCTTACAAATCTGGCAAAGGGTGCATGTTCTGTTTGCTGGTCCTCAGCAAGATCCTCCACATTCCACAGATATCAGAGATAGCATTAAGCAGAACAAGGTGGTAGAATGAGGTTCTGGACTGCATCAGTTCATACTGCAGATGGGCAGTCATCATTTTGAACCTCTCCTTACATGTAAAAAAAAAAAAAAAACTTTACCGCATGGATATGAGATTGACCATGCCTGAAAGCATCTGTGGATCTTAACACGTGTTCAGGAATGTTGATCACAGCCAATGCTCATTCCCTCAGAGAAGATAATAGGAAACCTCTATGAAGCTCTGGATTCCAGCCATGCACATAAAAATAGATTTCACATTACTTTAGATACATTTAGAGAAAAAATGTTGTTGACTGTAATTACCTCAAAATTAGAAATGAGCATTTGGAACTTGTGCCAGTTCGGGTTTCTAAATCTGTCTCTGTTCGAGAATGTGTTATGACGAAAACATGGCCAACTTTAATAAAAGCAGGTATTTAACAGAGATTTGGTTTCACCAAATGTCATTTGGCAGAGTCCTGTGGAATGTTTATACGACATTGTTCTTATCAAGCAGCTCAGCGAGAGACAGTTCCTTGGAAACACCGGCCGCATTATTAAAAGCATTTGGAAGGTTGCACATGAGAAAAATAAGGTCAGACATAATAACATCCATATTTCACTGGAGGGGCTTGCTTGGACTTCCCCACCTGCTGAATGCTGTAGCCACCCTATAGACACATGAAAAAATACCTGGGCAGCAGTTCTACTCCAACCTGTTAAAAGGGGAGATAGGGAGGAACATTTGAAGACTTAACCTCTGTGTGTGGTGTGTGTGTGTGTGGTGTGTGTACAGTGAAACTCGAAAAATTAGAATATTGTGGAAAAGTCCATTTTGTAAGCAATTGTTTCATTAGCTACTGGAGTTAATATATGAGATAGACTCATGACATGCAAAGCAAGATATGTCAAGCCTTTGTTTGTTATAATTGTGCTTATTATGGCATACAGCTGATGAAAACACAAAGCTGAAATTGTTAATTTGGGGTTATCATCAGCTGTACGCCATAATCATCACAATTATAACAATAAAGACTTGACATATCTCGCTTTGCATGTCATGAGTCTGTCTCATATATTAGTTCCACCTTTTAAGTTGAATTACTGAAAGAATGAACCTTTCCGCGATATTTTAATTTTTCGAGTTTCATCTGTAATTGCTACTGCTAGCTGATAGACAGAGCTAGAGTGGGGGAAAAACAATGACACACACACACATACCACACTCTGTCCAGTTTACTCTAATCCAATTGCAATCTAAGAGAATTAACATTAAACCAGGCACAGTTGGGGAATACTAATAGCAACAATCCTTACCATTGACAGAGAATGTGCAAACCTCTTGCTTTACATTGTTGCAATAACTTTACAATGATTTTGTAAAGTAGGTAGTATATTATTTTAAAAATCCCTGTATTACAGATGGGGAATAGACACAGGCTGAGAGCTAGATTTTGCTAGGGATGGGGGGGGGATGGTCTATTTCCAGTCCATAGCCCTTCTTATTCCATCCCATTTCTGCAATAATCTTTGACTGATTCATTGATTTAAAATCCTTACAGAAATTCACATTTCAATATGTATTGAATTGCCTTTATCTCTTAGCATGCATTTCCAAACGCTTTTTCCTCTCAAAATACTTTTAAAATGCATTTAGACGTGCGTTTTCTTTAGCTGATTACTGCATTGTAAAATTTGGAAAAGGGCAAAAACGCAAAGATTTGATCCACGCATTGGTCCGGCTGGTACAAATCAGGTCAGTTCATATCGGAAGCCACAACAATCAAATTCCCAAAGTATATCCCAGAGGCTGTTAAAAACCACCCTGTGACTTCAGGACTTTGTCAAGCTTTGACTGGAGGATTCCCAGGTTCACAAATCCATCTCTCAGTCAATATACCAGCTGAGCTCTGAAAAAATTCCCAGCTCTTGTGTCTTTTGGTGAATTGCTTGCCTCGCAAGTTTGATATTATAGGTTTCAGTCACAGGTTGGCCTCAAGTGAGGGTTGCTCCAGGATTCCCCAAACTTCTCAGGGTGGAGAGAAACAACAGCAGGCTGAGTCTCTTCATCTCCACTGATTTGGCAGACAAAGAAAGATCATTCCTGAGAATGTGTGGTTTGGCTTGGCTCACTCACCTAAGTTATTTTAAGCTCCTCCATCCTCACCTTACCACCACTGCACCTGCTTGTGGTTATATTGTAATCTGTTAGGGAGCCTGGATGGTCGTAATCTTTTTTTTTTTTAATAGCATCCAGTTCAGACCCATGCAGAAGATAAAGGGAATGCCCACCAGAGAGAGAGAATTTCCCAGTTTTGATACAGTGAAACTACTTTCTAGATGCCTTGTAGAAAACGTTTTACCTCCTATTTTGTAAGGTGGCCAGAATTGACGAGCAACAAACAGTATTTATTGTCAACAGAAAACCTAAACTGATCTGCACATCACAAAATAATAATAATAATAATAATAATAATAATAATAATAATAATAATAATAATAATAATAATAATAATTTTATTTTTACCCCGCCCTTCCCAATCCAAAGACTGGGCTCAGGGCGGCTAACAACAAATATAAGACAATGATTAAAACAACTTTTAAACAGCATAAAAACAAACATCAGTGGCATCCCCAGGGCTAACTGGCCAGGTTAGTCATGCTAGGCCAGTAGGGAGACCAGGGAGGGATTTTAATGTAGAGACCCAGAAGGGTTTCTTCAGAAAAAAAGGGAAGGGGAAAAGGAATAGGGGATTAGGCTAGATTAAAGGCCAGGCGGAATAACTCTGTCTTACAGGCCCTGCAGAAGGAGGTCAGGTCCCACAGGGCCCTAGTCTCGTGGGACAGAGTATTCCACGATACTCAATATAATAAGCAAAGGTAATCACTGCATTAGATGTTTTATGGTCAGAAATAAAAAACCACTTGAGGAGACATGTAGGCCTCTGCATGGACTCTGAAGGCTCATGTAGACCTCTGCTTGTCCCACCGCTTTCCCCCCAGGGACACGGGTGACGCTGTAGTCTAAACCGTTGAGCCTCTTGGGCTTGCTGATCAGAAGGTTGGCAGTTCGAATCCCTGCAACGGAGTGAGCTCCCACTGCTCTGTCCCAGCTCCTGCCAGCCTTGCAGTTCAAAAGTACACCAGTGCAAGTAGATAAATAGGTACCCGCTGCAGTGGGAAGGTAAACGGCGTTTCCGTGCGCTCTGGCTTCCGTCACAGTGTTCTGTTGCACCAGAAGCAGTTTAGCCATGCTGGGCGCATGAGCAAGAAAGCTGTCTGTGGACAAACGCCGGCTCCCTTGGCCTGAAAGCGAAATGAGAGCCGCAACCCTATAATTGCCTTTGATTGGACTTAACCATCCAGGGGTCCTATACCTTTTAGATTTACCCCCCAGGGAAACCTGATCTTTACTGCTGCAAAGGTGGACCCTCAGGCAGGATTTGCATGTTCATCTCACAGGAAGCTGAGATCGTTACTTGTAATATTCCTAACCCAAGTTTTGCGGGGTAGGTAGGAAGGGGAATTCTCTCTCCCCATTATATTTAAGATAACAGACTATATAAGGCATATAAATGAGTTTGTAGGCATCCTTTTTACTTCTTTCTCAAAATGTTCCCCATTCCCTTTCTATCCCACATATCCATCTCTATCATTTGAATGTACAGCAGGATGAATGGTCCTTTTCACGTGTTACTGTAAAGTGGGTCATCTGAATCTATTAGCTCGGAAAGTTATGGGGCTGCGTTCCTTGAAGCTCTTCTTTCTTTCTTTCTTTCTTTCTTTCTTTCGAAGGACAACTGTCAATGCACCCGTGTGGAATTTGGGCTGCGATTCTGCACAAATTTACCAGGGAGTAAAAGTCATTTGAACTGAATAGGACTTCTGGGTAAGCAGCACAGGATTGAACTGTGAACCCAGGGGATTCTGGCATGTTAAAGTGGTTGCAAAGATTCATCATTATCATCATCATCATCAAATAAATCCTTCAACACTGTTAAATAATTTTTTTTTTTTTAAAAAAAAACCAAATCAAAAGAGATTCAAGTACTTTGCACATGGGGTGTTAAGCTACTGACTATTTTCCATCCCCTTTTCTAGCATTTGGGAGAGGAACAAAACATACATGCGATACTGCTTAGTTGAAAGAAATGGAAAGCAAACACACACACACACACACACACACACACACACACAAAATACATTGAACAACAAAAAGGTCTCCCAATTTCTCCCAGAACAGCCCTCTTCCGCCACCTAGAGGAAGGGAGAGATCATGGCTAACTTTTAACTTTGCTGTGTTCTGCAAGAATGCCAAGTGATGGCTACATTTGTTTTAAGAAACGGCCTTACTAAATGCTGGGTACCACTGTTCATCAAGCCAAACTCTGCTCCCCATCCATCTGTGGCATAAGGATGTAAGAAGATTCCAGCTTCATCGGGCCAAGGTCCATCTGCTGCAGCATCTTGTCCACACAATGACCAACTAGATGCCTATGGGATGCTCCAAAGCAATATTTGAGTCTAAGAGCATTTCCCCTTCCTTTGGTTGCCAGAAACTGATATTCAGAAGCATTGCTGCCTCTGACAATGGAAGGCAGGCTAGCAAGGACTTAACTATATTTCCTCTTTGCCTGGGATTGGTGAAAAACAAATAAACTAAGGTTGTCCATTAGATGGTGTATCAGAGGCCTAAGAAGGATCTCCTAAGGCCTATTCAGTAGCTGTGGACTATCCTGTAATGGGAAGTCCTATCATTGTCCCTAGGGCTGGGCCGGCAGTGGCAGTTGCAGCAATTTCTACTCCTCACACCTTTCTGCAAGTTCTTTTCTTGAATTCTCCCCTTTCTCTGGGACTTGCAGAGGTTGTTACTGCTTCTGTTCCTTTTGTAGCTGACCTGCCTGCTTCCAGGTTTCGAAATATGATTGGCTATCTTCTGGTGTTGGTAAGAACACTTTTATTCTTCCAGATTATTAGTGCGGAGTGGTGGGAGAGATCTTGTCAGGGGGTCCTTGCTGTTGGAATTTTGTGGGGAAGGTTTTGGTGTCTGTTGCTGTTTTGGATGGGATAGACTTGGCGTAAGTGCTGTCGGCTGCTGTTTCGCATTGTGTTTCTACCATAGATTGCTTTTATTTTGTTAAAAGCGGCTCTGGGATTACCAGCTCGGCAAAGTGTGAGATATCTAAATCTAAGAAGGCTGCAATCCCAACCCCATTTAGCCTAGACTAAGCCTCATTGAACTCAGTAGAACTTACTTTTGAGTAGTCAGCATGGCAAGGACTGCAGTGTAAATGAATAAACATCTCCTCCCTGGCACTTGTGTGTTGTGCTTGGTTTTTCTGCATTTAACAAATAAACCAGAGGAGCTTTTGCAGGACTTTCAAATTAATTTGCTGTTCTGCACTCTCCAGTTAGCTATTAAAAGTCTAGAGAAAAGTTCTGACCAAGGGTGCCAACTTCAATAAAAAAAAATTCGGGGTAGGTATCCTGGCCCATATAAATGATCACATCATGCAGTATGGGTACACCATTTGAATGGCAATCCCATCAACTTGGGGGGGGGGGCTCAAATATTTTATTGGGGGGATGAAGGGACCTCGGCCTCTAGGAGTTGATTCCTATGTCTCTGGAAGAGTTTGCCTTTTGAAAATTGTCAGGAGGCTCAGTGGAGAAGATTAAAGCTACATTTGTGCAGTGCTGTGCTTTGACCTTCGGCCCAGTGGCACAAGCAATTCAGTAAGGAGCAAAAGCAGACCCTCCAATGCCCCTATTTTCCAGGGGACGCCCCTGGTTTTAGAAAAGCCATCCCAGTTCTGATTTGATCCCGGAATGCCCCACTTTTCCTTAGGATGCCCCAATTTTCACTGGAGAAATGTTGGGGGGTATGGAGTTATCCGACCCCTGAACCCTGTACAGGCAATCCTGTACAGGGAAGCTTTCATTAATGGTTTAATGTTTTATTACATTTTTATGTGTGTTGGAAGCTGCTCAGAGTGAATGGGGCAACCCAGTAAGATGTGTGTGGGGTATAATAGTAAAAATTATCATTATGGAATGGGGCGTCCCTATTTTCATCGCAGAAATTTTTGGAGGGTATGCAACAGTATTTCCAAGGACATCTCTGGGGCAGAACAATTTTTTACGTACAACATTGCAAGACACCCTGGAGTACACCTTTTGGCTCATGCTGCAGTGCAAGAGCTTTGACCAGCTAAGTGTTTTAGGCCAACACCGGCTAGTTGTAATTGCTCAGACATACGATCTACCAACTACTGTAGTGCATTGATATGCAATTCAACAACACCATCCTTAGCTGAAGTCCAAATAATGGTGGCGCCTCTGTTTTTGCTATTATGCCGTTGTATGCACTGCATCGTTTCAAAACACAGGGTGTTGCAATCAATCATGGTTCCTTTTTGCCTCCTGGTCGATACTTGTTTGTTCTTAGTGTCTAATACTACTTTACATGCCCAGCTCAGAAGTTAGTGCCAAAAACTGCATCATGTGGATAGGAGCAAAACTCTTTGCAAATTCAAGCTGGCCCTCAAAATCCATTAGTGCCCTAGGAAATTTGGGAGTTGGAATCCTAGCAATAAGGAGGTTTAGATTTTGGTTTACATATGTTGACATGAAAATCTCAATTGCACCAGTTATGAGAGTAACCGCTCTTGGTGATGAGTGAGTAGGTCCTCCAAGGGGGAATGGAAAATCAGAAATGGACTCTGTGTGGGAAGAAATATGCAAAGGTGCTGACAGCTTAATGAATAACTTGACTGTTATGACAGTAGGACACCTTGCAGTTCCAAGAGCAAATATTTGAAATAATATGCAATGCAGGAAATGTATAAATGTATGTAGAGAATACATGGTTTGCCCATATCACTAACAGATGGGCTATGTTTTGAACCTCATAAGTTTTTATTTTGCTGGGTGCTGAACTGTAAAGGTTCCACAATTTATGGCTACAGCACAAAAGAAAACCACCAAGTAGCCTCTTCTTTTTGTTCAGTAAAAACCCACGATTCAGAAGGTTGTCAAGAAAGACTAAAACCTGTTATTTGTACATCTGTTATTTCCCCCAAAGTAGGACGGAACCCATTGCCAGGTCAATAGGCCCTGTTAGATTGGCTGTAATGTTGCATACTGTTGAAAACATACATATGGCTGACAGGAAAACCTAACTCTGCCCAGGGAAGTTTTCCGGCCATACTAGGCTTCGCCAGACATGTATGAAGTCCTCACAAGTGCCATGTGGTAGTTTATGATACCACCTGCAATGCATCCAACCCCCTTCGTCCAGCCTAGACACTGAGATCCAGCTCTGAGGGCCTTCTGTTGGTTCCCTCACTGCGTGAGGTGAGGTTACAAGGAATCAGGCAGAGGGCCTTCTCAGTAGTAGCACCCTCCTGTGGAATGCCCTCCCAGCAGATGTCAAGGAGATAAAGAACTATACAACTTTTAGAAGTCATCTGAAGGCAGCCCTGTTCAGTTTTTGCTATTTTTTGTTGGGAGCCGCCCAGAGTGGCTGAGGCAACCCAATCGGAGGGGTGGCTGCCTCTTCTTCTCTTCTTCTTCTTTTCTTCTTCTTCTTCTTCTCTTCTTCTTCTTCTTCTTCCATGCATGCCCTTTAATTCCTTGGCTCCTTGACCTTTGCATCATCACATCATCATCATCATCCACTTTACTCGTGGAATGGAATCAAAGTGTCTTACTGACACTTTGAAAATGGGAGCATTTGACAAGCTCATGGAGGAAGCAAACCTTGGCACACACTGGCTCTCCTCCTGAATAGGAGACATGCTTGCCCTCAGTGTCTGTGAGAAACATGTGGTCTGTCCCCCTGCCTGCCAGCATTACCAATATGTGGTCATTAATTAGCCCTGACAAGGAGGGAGGGAAACAAATTCCCCAACGAGCACTACCTCCACTGGTATCCTAATTCATGTAATTCCTCTGGCTAGGCTTGCCTAAACAAAAATGTTTTAAGCAGGCACTGCAAGGAGTAAAGTGAAAGTACATGCCCGATGTCAATAGGCAGTGAGTTCCAAAGTGTAGGTGCTACCACACTAAAATAACAGTTTTATTCTTTTAATTTGGTGTTTGTAGCAATAAATGGCTTTCATTTGAACCCAAATTGGGACTCAGTGGTTCTTTCTGATCCCTCTCGGTGCAATCCTCTCCATGGCATGCTATAACTCTGGATCAAAGTTTCTCAAAATATCACACCCTCCATGGTGCCGTGTGGTGGTATACATGTCAGTGGGCAGGTTTGGTAGTATACTTTTTTAAAAAAAACAACAATGCATGCATGCATGCATGCATGCATACATACTCACATACACATATCCTCCCCTGCAGTTCCACCAAAGGTTGAAGGATATACCTCAAAAGGCAATGAGGGTCAAAAAGCAAGGAAGTTTAATGAAATTTGACAAAAATGGGTTGGTCTGGAGTCTGAACAAATAGCAAAATAATTCAGACTGAATAGCAGCACTGGATGTGATTTGAACCCTTGAGTATTCCCGGAGCAGGAAAAAACAATGAATTGGGAATCACCATTTTCTTTTTGATTCTGTGCATCTTAAAGCTACACTTGACAAGAAATTGAGCCTGGACAACTTAAACTTCCCAGGCCCAAAGGTGATAATTGCAATTTTTAAATGCACCAACATGGGAGAACATATAATTGCTGGGCGATGGGCAAGGGTTTCCGGTATAAAACTGTCCATACCTGGATAATTGAGCCAACCACTGGCTACGCCACGTATGCATACTCCTTTGGCATGTTTTGAAATAAAGTCCCAGAAAGAAGAAACCAACCTCCTTATTTCGTGACCTAAGACAAGGTTGGCTAGAGATGAGATGACAGAAGACTATGTATCTGTGAATGGCTTGACATTGACAAAAACTTGGTCATTTCTGTTCATAATAAACCTTTTGAAAGTGTGCATTCAACATTGTTTTTAATACAAAAAAACCAACAGTTTAGATGGTAGGTTATAATATGGTGACTTGGCATAGCTTTTAAGCATAAAGAATAAAAAAAAAATGCAATATTGAGATGTAATGGATAGTTCCCATTTTGAATCTCCCCCTGGCTCTTAGCAGCCTGCAGAAAATCACTCACATGTACCATCTGTCGGCATCACTGATATTATTTCACATAAACATTTTCTCTCACTGCCAGACCCACTAATGTGGTAGATGGACTATCCCTTCTCCCCATCTTAAGTAGGTGATGGCTGCATGTGTTTCTATAATGTCCTTTTGTATTCTACATATGATGCTCAAAACTTATTTTCTTTTTATTTACACTCATTTTATAATGATGTAAATCCACTAGCTGTCACCTTCTCTATGTTTTTGTACCTGAGGAGGACTATGATGATGTCACCATGTTACCATCACTAGTTCCCACCTTTCAGTGCATGTTTATACCTGGAAGGACTGGGAGAGCCATTATTGTCCTGGCTCCTATCCAACCACATGCAGACCAGAGACTTACTTGCAAGTAGAAGAAAGGCTCTTTATTCAGGCAAGAAACGTCCAGGCTGGGCAGCAGACACACTCCTCAGGGAAACTAAAAAGTTCAGAATTGGACAGAGGCAACAAGAGTGTCCCAACACATTTCACCCACCTATCTCCTTTTTATAATATTTTTTATTGGTTTTACAAAATTTTATACATTTTAACTTTAACATTTCAAACATTGAATAAAAGGTAATTTGAAGCTTCAGACCTCCCTTCCCTTCCCTCCATGGGTTTCTTATTTAAGTTAGATTTTTTGCAGCTTTTACCATATCTACCTGTTAGATATCCATAGTTACCATAGTCTTAATTCCATATTACATCCCTGCCAATGATTTTAACTGTTTACAGTGTATTTTAAGTAAATTAGGAATTTACTCCAATCTTATAAAAATACACAAGGTGAGAAGTGGCAGCTGTAACTTGCAAAACTGAGCTCTGTACTTGGAGGCAAGCTAACAGATTAAATGGGAGGGGCATGTTTACTGGTAGAGTGAGAGATATCCACCATGAATCCATGTTGGGCAAGTGCAGTCAATGCTGGGTGCCATTTTGTTCTCATGCCCCCCAGAATGTCTAGCAATTACCTGAATGTCCTCAAACTGGCCCACTTGTGGTTCTTCAGCATTCTACTGCGTTAATTGAATACAGAACTTTTAAACTGATTGTGTCCATAATAGAAAGCAACCGAGCTCACTAACGTTGACTAAGAGTGGAGACAGATTGGCCAGGCTGGTTAAAACCAATGTGGTGATCTCCAGATGATGTTGAACAACATCTGGATAGCCATAACATTGACTATTTCTGGTTTATAAGAAAAAGTACAGGATGGAGGAGTGAGCAAGAACATGATGTCGGGAAGTTCAGGGAGCAGGAAAGGATATATTGTTTATTAATAATCCTTCCTAACTTGCGCTAGCAAGTTCCTTTACTTAGCAGGGTTTCACATTCCCCCTTTTTTTCACACAGCGGGTAGATGGTTGCAGGCTGTTTAAGCCTCTAATATAGGTTCCTGGTAAGTTCCCTTATTTCCTCTTAAAAGAATAAACACGCCACAATCTTGTGTAAAGTATATAAAAGTAGTTTACTCACATTCTGTTAACAGTTGGATCCCAAGAAAGCAGACATAGTTACAAAGTATATACCTGGGATCTATCCCTATGGGATAATCCCAGTGTCCTCTGTTGGCTGGAAGCCAACAGAGCATCTCTAGCTAAAAAGCTGCTCCAAACGATGGAGGAATATAAAGAGAGGAAGTCAAAGAGAGAGGGTGTGCTGTGTGCCTTGCCCTTTGGTTACCTAGGTAGGTAAGGCCACGGCCACCTTCAGTCACATGCAAAGGGCATATAGTCCCAGCCAGGAGGAAACAGGAAGTTTTTGACTGGCTGGACCAATACATTCCCCTGCATGTCCACTCTAGGAAAACAAGGAATGTTGTACTTGACTGCTACTTATGTATCACATCCCACACATGACACGGTAACCAAAGGGACAAATGCCCTGGACATCAGTTGGAATATCAAGATTTTGGAGGTACACACTGCATCCCTCTGCATTGCACTATGTTTTATTATTAGTTTTTGGAGTAAAGGAAACAAGCTTTTGAGAAACATATCCCTATAAGGGATACCAGGCAGTGCCCATCCAAGCAAAGTTCAGATGGGCAGAAACATCCTTTAGAAAGGAGGAAGGGGGAAGATGCCACACACACATATATCACAACGAAGGTGAAAATAGTTGCTCTGAGTTGATGGTAAGCTCCCTAACCACGTCAGTGCCTTGAAACTATACTAGGCACCCGAACCCCACCTGCCACCCCCCTCTTGCACTTCTGGTAATTCTCTTAACCTAAAACACAGACAAAAGATAACATCGCAGGGGACTTCTAAGTGCCCACACATGCTCCCTCCTGACCTGAGACAGAGGAAAAGTCAAGTTTGTTGGAAAGGAATCCAACTCCAAGCTTGTCTTTATCTCCACCACACCCACAACCTCCTCATATGGGATTTGCTCCTATCACCCCACAGCATGTGGGGTGAGCTCTGATTTGCCTTTCAGAGGGCTGATAAGATGGGCTGCATGCAATTGCCCTTTCAGTTGAGCTTGCACTGTGCAGCCAATCTTTATCGCCAGCCTTGAGGAAGGGAAATCAAAAGCCAGCTAAAAGCCTTTTCTTTCCCCTGTTCTCTGATATTCTATAAGTCACACTGGGAGCCTAATATTGCGCAACTCTCCCCCCTGCCCGCTCATTCGCCCACCCCACCAATCCATTGTGAAACAGCAGCAGATAAAGTTCCAAACAAAAACAGATGTCAGGGCAAAAAAAAAAGTTTCGTGGATTCTCTTCTTCTTCCTTCTTCTTCTTCTTCTTCTTCTTCTTTCTTCTTCTTCTTCTTCTTCGCCTTCACCTATATCTTCTGCTGATGTGCTGCTGCCCCTCCATCATTTATTTATTTGTTATTTTTTGCTTATAGACCACATCTTTCATAGGAAATTACAGCAAGGTGGAATGCCACATAAAAATATAACACTACAATTAGAAACATTGGTGTATATGCATGTACACACGCACACACATCAGTAACATCACAATTAAAAAACCGGTCAGTTGAAAAAAATAATCTCAAGTTCTGAAGGCCATTTCCAAAAAAAGTACAGTTTTAAAAAGACGTCAAAAAATGATAGTGGGTGTTGGACTGGCTTTTTCAAGAGTGGCCACCATGCCCTTCTCCTTTAGATGGTAGGCAATTGCCCCCCCCCATTCAATTAAGCATTCTCCACACCTTGAACCATCTGGTCAACCAATCCCCACCATGGATTTCACTAGAAGTGATGGGCATGGATCCAGAGAGCATGCAGTTGGACACAACCCCTTCCTATCCACACCATAAGCTGAATTTGATTTCACAAAATCAGGTCAAGACGCAGCACTAGACACCTCAACTGGACCAGTAATGGTAGCATTTAAACTGCTAAAGGAAACATAAACGTGGTGTGAATTTTTACAATCTCACAACTCATTTTTATTTACAGACTTCGGTGCCATTTGCGGGGCCAGAATAAAAGGAACTGTGTAATAGTACTGTGAAGAATTCTTCGTTATGGTATTTCTTCCAAAAGGAACCAATCTTATGTTTCCAGTCACTTCAAAAAGCACAATAATAATATCTGCAACATATAGCACCTGATTCCCCCCTTTATTCAAAATCCTCACCCACCTATCTTAGCAATAATCGAGAAGGCCCTGGTATTAAAAGTTGAAAATTCTTGATAATTATCTGAAAGACATTGCTCCTGAAAATGCATGATTATCTCTCATTCTAAATGTATGTACTCTAGCATTCTCAGTGGTAGGATAAATTAAGCCCTTTGTCGCAAAGGTGATAAAAGCCTGCATTTTCAAATTCATCCCAAGAGCTGTAACCTTTTCCTTAAATAAAGTTATTCTGCAGTACGCTGTCTTCCCCCCCCACCCCTGGGCGAAAAGCATTTGTAAACACCATTAAACATCCTTCATGCTCCAACAGCAAATGACCTGCCGTTTACCTTTGACTGCATCACAACCTAGTTGCCCTTCAACACAATTAAGCAACTGTAATGTCCAGCACACGGGTTCAACTGCATTTGATCCCTTTTTTAACTGAAACAGGCAACTGGAGGCTCCCAGGGTGCTTTTAATGGGTCACTTAGCCATCAGATGATGTGCCTGCATGCCGCTCGCCCTTTGTGGATTGTTTCCATTTTTATAGCCCTGAATCCATTCACGCTCCCCTGAGAAACAGCCAGCATTTGACCAAGGATATTTTCAGGTTTCATTTCTTTCTCTCCAGCTTTCAAACTTGGTGTATTTCCCAGTGTCAGAAAGACTGTTAGATAACGGGAAATGATAACAGGATGGTCAAATGAAATCCAAGCTTTTAAAGTAGCTATGGATGAAGGCTTCGATCACCAGATGTGCCTGGATCCAAGGGATATTCTTTTCTTTAAAGGGCAATCGTTTTTTCTCTAGAGGACCACAGCTCTCTGCAGCTTACAGAACAAACCTCCCTACCAAAGAGCTGTCCTGGACCCTGGTTGGGAAATCTGCAGCGTGGGCTGAGAGCTTGTTGGGAAGGAAGCATAATGCAAAATGTTTCCTCTTCCTCAGTGTTTTTCTTTTTCCCCTTCAAAAAAATATGTTTAGGGTACTCTCATTTGACTCGAGAAAATCACCTTTTATAGTTCAAATAGGGAAAAATAAATACAGTAAATGGACAAAGTACAAAGATTCACAAAGGTTTGGGGGTATGTTTACCCCTGCGCCCCCCAGGGAAAAAAAGCCACTGCCCACATTGTGCCCCACTTGCCACGACTACATACCCATTGACACATCCTCCTTTTTATAATCTGTCTAATTCCTATGTTAGGGGCCATATCATATCTTGTTGCGGCAACTGTTTCTCTAAGTCAGGGTGGAGAATCTCTAGCCTAGGCCTCCCTATTTTGCACATAAAGTTGCTTTGGCCAAACCACACTCATCTGCCCTATACCTGACATCATATATGATATCATGTGTGGGACAAGTAATATGTGTTATATATGATCTCAGGCATTGGTGCAGGTAAACATGCAACTGATTGTCGGGGATTGCAAAGCCCCACACTCAGAGCTATGCAAATCCAGACGATCAGACGACTGTCATGGCTTGCATAGCAACATCTGAGGCTTGGCCTCTGCATGGGCAGAGGAAGGGGTGTTGTGGCGGGTTTGGGCTGCCCCAGGTGTCAACACTGAGGGGGGTGACAAAATGCCAGGCAGCACTCACCGTGGGGAGATGGGAGCCACACATCTCTCCTGGAAGCTCCCTGCTGCCCAAACAGTCCGCCAGCTGCCTCCCCCCCCAGCTGCAGGATGGCTGAGTGGGGGAGGCAGGCAGACTCCGGAGGCCCCGCAGTGCAGCCCGCGGTGTGCCCCGCCCCTGGGCGCGCTGCCCCAGGTGTCCAAGCGGCTGCCTCCGCCATTGCCTGAGAGCTTCTGCTGTGCAAAAGAAGCTGGGATGAGGGGGACCCAAAACAGTGTACATAACTCTAGAGACACTTATCAATGAGGGTTGCACATCCCTATTTCAGAGCTCCAAGAGTACACATACATAAATATACATATGGACACCGAGGCTGAAATATATTCGTCCGTGGGAAGAAGTGGACCCTGTAGGAAATTGTCAGGAATTGCTGACCAAGGAGGTTATAGCACATAAATACCAATGCCAAAACAGTCCATTCAAATCCAGTAAATTCAGCAACAGCCACAGTAGCTGAGCAGTTCTCAGTGGCTTGGTGCCACTGACTCGCAAAGGGCTGAGGAAACAAATATATTTTCAGCAGACGCTGAAACTCAACAGTGCCTTGTTTTAGAGGGGAGATGACTCCCCACAAGCAAGGCCTTCTCCCTGGTTGCTGCCACATGGGCTTCTGCAGGTTGTGTCACAACCTCATCTGAGATCTCAGTCACTAGGAAGTCCTCTATGGGTGGACTTCACGTAACCAGGTCTCAAGCTGTTTGGAGCTTTATAAATCAGCAACAGTAGCAAGTTGGTCCAGCAGCAAATTGGCAGCCAGTGCTGTTGGAGCAATGCTGCCCCCTCAGTTGACCACTGGCTCTTCCTGGGTAGGAAAGAGTAGTAGTGGGTTTATTTCTCAGGGGTGAGGTAGAGAAAGGTCTAGCTGAGCTCTGGGTTTTTTTGTAGTTTATAGATCATAGAATCATAGAGTTGGAAGGGACCCTGCGGATCATCTAGTCCAACTCCCTGAAATGCAGGAATGTGCTGTTGTCCCATACGGGGATCAAACCTGCAACCTTGGCATTATCATCACCACGCTCTAATCAACTGAATTACCCATGTGTTCTAGTATCGCTCTTTGGTTCTGACTCTTGCCTTATCCACTAGGCTTTCTGGTTTCCCCTGCAAACCTGATGCTCTTTGGTCCTGATTCCTGCCTCTTGACACTTTCCAGGACTGCTGCACATGGCCCAGCCTTGACAGGCTTCCTTTTGAGTAAACATGCATAAGATTGCACTGGAAATGCGCTGTTGGCCCTTTCTGACTTATCTATCATTCGCATATCCTTTAGTTTCTCCCCAGCCAGCTAATAAAACATGATTTTATCCTTCCTTTAATGGCCTCTGCTAATTAGGCATGGTGGCCTTTGGCCTGCAAGTGCCTTCATTTACGGCTAACACATTCCTTTCAACAGCACTGTATCAACCTGGTTTGCAGGATGCTGCTGCCAAACATGTCATTCTAGCCCGTAAATGTTTCAACCTCCCCCACCCACGTTCCCACCGCCACATGCACATTTACAGCACTTGCTTCTGAAAATAAGACCAAGCCCTATTGGTAGCAAAGCAGGGTAGGAAACATCTTGAAATCAATGTTTTTGTATGAGGAAAAACTACGAGCATTACCAGGTCTATGAACTGACTCGGGTGATGTCTTGTCAAGGAGGGAATGTCATGCAGTGAGCTAAAATCAACCCAAGATCACTGGCAGGCAATTTATGGCAGACCCTCCAAGTGCCCGTTTTCCAAGGACAGTCCCAGATTTACGGAAGCTGTCACAGTTTCTGATTTGGTCCCGGAATATCCCCACTTTTCCTTAGGATGTCCCTATTTTCATCAGAGAAATGTTGGAGGGTATGGAGTTATGCTACCCCCCAAGCCAAAGAGATAAGTACCTATACAACCTTTGGAAGACATCTGAAGGCAGCACTGTATAGAGAAGGTTTGTGTTTATGTGTGTGTGTGTGTGGGTGTGTGTGTGTGTGTGTTGGGGTAACCCAGTCAGATGGGCAGGGTATAACTAATAAAATTGTTGTTGTTGTTGTTGTTGTTGCAGCAGCAGCAGCATCATAATAATAACAACAATAATAATAAGGAATAGGACATTATTACTTTCATCAGGGAAATGTCAGAGGGTATTTTATGGTGTTTTGTCCTATGGACATTTTACGTTATGTCAGAAAACAGGTAAAAATAGCAAATTAATTGCAATAGAGTGATGTTTCATTTTTCTGCTTGTATTTTGGGATGGATCTATGATGGCCTCTTCTGTGTACGGTGTCTCTCTCTCTCTCTCCCCCCCCCCCAAGTTGGCATGAAGTCTTCATGATGTCAAAACAGTCCAAGCATGGAGCCCAGTGCCTCATAATGTTAGCAAAAATTGGTGTGTGTCTCACATATAGAGCTTGTGGTTCCACTGAAAGAGTCATTGTTAGAAACCCAACCATTGAAACCTTCTCAAAACACACCAAAGATACAATCTTAAGCTCAACCCAAAATATAATAGTAATAAGAAAGTTAGTCTATTACAATATTATCTAAAGGCTCTTATTACAGCCAAGGTAATTGAATTGGTCTTTGGATGTAAAGTGGGTTATACATATTTTGATTAATAAATAATAAAATAAATAATATTATACATTATAAAATATGCACTAGGACAGGCATAGGCAAACTCGGCCCTCCAGCTGTTTTGGGACTACAACTCCCATCATCCCTAGCTAACAGGACCAGTGGTCAGGGATGATGGGAATTGTAGTCCAACAACAGCTGGAGGGCCAAGTTTGGGGGTGCCTGCACGAGGATACCTAGGCACAGTTTTTTCAATAAACCAATGCGTTCTAACCAGGTTTCATCTCAAACTATCGGAGATTTGTCTGTGTCTTTTAACAATCTTTGTGAATCACATGTAACATCTTAGTAGTCATAGTAGTAATAAATGAAAAGTGAAAAAGATTGCCAGCCAAAGACAAATGTCTTTCTAGGGGTTGTTCTGCAGTAGCACAGTTTTGATGATAAGCCTTTAAGCCTTTGGGTTATTTTTCTTGGGAAGCTATCTTCTAGCCTTCCCATTCACCACCTACACTGCATTTCTGCAGGCTCTCCAGAAAAGAGGCCATTTAGTTGCTCCGTTGTCGATGCATTTGGACACCTTGTCAAAACAACATAATTTCACTTTGTAACTTTCTGACACTGGTATTTATTGCACCTGTCTTGTGCTCATGATTTATGACTTGTCTGGTGAGCATTACTCCGCAGCTTTGAGTTTACGATACGAGATAAGTGAAGCATTTGAAGTCCCGCATGGGCTACAAATTTGTAGTTGCGTGTTCCCCGCCCCACTCCCCTGAAGAGAAAGTGACGTTGACTTTTTCTTTCATTTCTTCTGGGTGGCAATGTTCAATAAAATCTAAGGTGCTTCTTTATAAGAGAAGGATTCCTCACCAATGCTGTATTTGAGATGAAAAACAGTGGAACCGATTTGTAAAAATGATAAATTGGGGGGGGGGGTGTGAGAGATAGACATTGCACATACTTCTGTAAATCAAGAAACCTTTAATAATAATACTATTTTTAAAAAGTGGAACCTCGAGTTACGTATCTCTCTGGATACGTAACCTTCAGGTTACGAACACAGCAAACCCAGAAGTATTTTTCCAGGTTTCGCCACGCATGCATGCACAGAAGTGCTGTATCGTGCTGCGCACATGTGCAGAAGCAGCACCTCTGGATACAGATTTTTTGGGGGTGCACACGGACCACCCCCCAGAGCGAATTAATTCGTATCCAGAGGTACCACTGTAGTTTCTAAAAAAACTAGAGAAGTCACTTAATTGGAAGTACCCAGTAATAGGGTGCTGGGCATAATGATAGCAGGTGGCTTAGGTGTGTCACAGCACAACCCTAGACACGTTTACTAAAAAGTAAGTCTCCTTGAGCTCAGTGGAGATTCCTCGCAGGTAAGTGGGTATAAGATTGCAGCCTAAAGACCTCTGCTGTCAGCATTTTCTCCTGTTTAGTGATGGGTTGCTGTTCAGATCAAAAATATGATAATGTCTATTCTAGCTATAAAGGTAAAAAGGTAAAGGTCTAGTCAAAGGCAACTATGGGGTTGCGGTGCTTATCTCGCTTTCAGGTTGAGGGAGCCGGTGTTTGTCCACAGACAGCTTTCCAGGTCATCTGGCCAGCAGGACTAAACCACTTCTGGCGCAATGGGACACCGTGACGGAAACCGGCGCTGTGGTCTAAACCACTGAGCCTTTTGGGATTGCCAATCAAAAGGTCGGTGGTTCGAATCCCTGCGACGTGGTGAGTGCCCATTGCTCTGTCCCAGCTCCTGCCAAACTAGCAGTGCAAGTAGATAAATGGGTAGCACTGCAGCGGGAAAGTAAACGGCATTTCTGTGCGCTCTGGCTTCTGTCACAGTGTTCCGTTGCGCCAGAAGCAGCTTAGTCATGCTGGCTACATGACCTGGAAAGGTGTGTGTGGACAAACGCCGGCTCCCTCGGCCTGAAAGTGAAACGAGTGCAGCAACCCCATAGTCACCTTTGACTGAACTTAACTTACCTTATTCTAGCTGTGTTTATTTTCAAGCCAGAACAAATATCTCCTCCACGTTTGCGGGACCATTGATCACCCACAATGTGTGCTGGGAGATTAAATATCAGCAATTTGAGGAGAAATGGGGGACACTGGAAACTTTCAGGTGTGGTCTTCCCTTTAAAGACAAGGTAGCCAAGGTCCGTCCCCACCCTCCGCAAAAACAAAACAAAAGACTCATGATGAACATAGTTTACTCCTCACAGAGCTGCAAGTCCAGCATCATTAACAATCCTTGGCAACCTCACAGCATTCCCTTGAAAATTTGGGATAGAATTTTATGGGAGTTATGTCAAGTGGCAATGGTGTTGGCTCCATACAAGATCACTGTTGGGGGAGGGAAGATGGCTGCTGCATTGCCAAAATAAGTGGGTGGGGTCCTTGCATGGCCCCTCCCACTTCAGACTAACACCAATCACACATCAGCGAAGGGGGCGTGGTTAGTCCTCTGTCATTTAGTGGACAGGACTAGCATTGTGTAGACTGAAAAAAATTCTTCACACATTTAGTACCCACATATAATGAATGCTTAAATGCTGCCTATGTCTCTCAAATAATCTTTTAAAAATATATGCTCTGGCGGCACACACTGAAATGAAGCGAGCATTTATGTGCGTTCCAGAAACATTGAGAGCAACGGTCCATTTGCTCATTCAATTCGACGCAGCTCTTGGCCTCCACAGGCTATGCTTTCAGAGTTGCAAAAACGTGATTTTTATCTCGGTGTCAAGGAAGGAATAAAGCTCTAATGATCAAGATGTTGTCTCAGGTATGGTTTAAGAAAGAAACATGTCAAAAGCAGAAAGAAAGAAAGAAGAAAAAACCTCGCCACTTCCTGCAACAAAAGCAATTCAGGGTTTGGTATTGCAAGGACAACTCATATCGCTTGTCCTGCCTGAAACTTTTCAGTTTCTGATACTCTTTGATAGACTGCCAGTGAAAATACTGAGCAGGCGTCAGCAGTGCGGTTGCTACGGACGCCTGGGAAGCCGTGACAGTGAGACCAAAGATTGAGATCAATAGCCCTCAACAAAAGCACTGATTCAGGGGTGAGTTCTTGGATAAGATACTCTGAGCTTTAGTACAGTGCAGTAATAAATATTGTCACAATTTCACTTCTGAAAAAAGCTGCCGCTACTGTCCTGCACATATAACTTACTCATAAGTAAGCCTCACCGAAAGCAATGGAACTTAATTCCGGGAAAAGCAGTTTTAGGACGAAGCTGTATAGGTTATAACAAAATGTGATTGTGGTGCTGCAAAGAATAAGGAATAGTGTGGGATTAATGTTCTCAACAGAAGCACTTCCACTCTCTTTTATATGAAATGCAAAGTAGTAAGGTTTGATAAAGCCTCGAAATTAACTAAAAAAAAAAACCCACTTGCAAGCCTGGATAAAGAAACCGTTATAGCTGGAACATTTAGAATTGAAAATGGAGAAGGGAAATTTCAGGGGCAAACTTGGGGGAGAGGAATTTACATCAGACGGGGGCTGCTGACATTTTAAAAAGTTTCAGGGATTTACCTTTGTCAGGCAGCAGTGATAGCAGTGAGTCTTATTTCACTGAAAGTCTTTTTCCCCTAAATGTCCCTAATATAATGTCATTCAAGGGCATTCTTGAGGGGTGAGGAGAATGGCAGACACCATTAAAAATATGAATGTTATATTCAGAGCATGATGTGGAAAAAGAAAATGAATGCCAGCCGCAAACCAACTTAAGGAAGTCTACTGTCACCTAAACAGTTGCAAAATTATTATTATTATTATTATTATTATTATTATTGCTACTATTGCTATTGCTATTACTATTATTTAAAGGCCCATCATGGCCACTGTGGCCCAATAAATGTGAGCACCCCAACCTGTTAAGAAGTGTTGCTGCCCCTCTGACAAATTGCTGAAATGCACTATCTGCAAATGGTGTGGCAAATATGGGGGTGCTTTTATGACAGCTCTAGGAATAATATACTTTGACCACCTCATGAGAAGAGAAGACTCCCTGGAAAAGACCCTGATGTTGGGAAAGATGGAGGGCACAAGGAGAAGGGGACGACAGAGGATGAGATGGTTGGACAGTGTTCTCGAAGCGACTGGCATGAGTTTGGCCAAACTGCAGGAGGCAGTGGAGGATAGGGGTGCCTGGCGTGCTCTGGTCCATGGGGTCACGAAGAGTCGGACATGACTGAACGACTGAAAAACAACAACAACAGGAATAATATTGTGCAGTTGCCCCAAGGATAGCATTGCATCATTCTGATGTGTTCAGGCAGGGAGGGTGGCAGGACCATTGAAGTGGCCAAGTTTAGAATTGTAAAAATTCTGATATCTAGGTTAAGGAGCCAGCAGGAATGCAGCTACTAGCAAAAAGTCCCATCCCATATGGACTGGCTCTTGAATTGTACTTCGACATTGGCAATCAGATAGCATCCCCCAGTGCACTTGAGGGCAACAGGCTACTTTAGGGTGTTCATGACTGACTGTGCTGTTGGATACATTAGGTCAAGTTTCTAGTGGCTTCTTGGTTATTCTGGGGTGCCATCTTCCTGCTTTATGTGTGTTGAGGGTGAGAGAACGCTTGGACCAGGACAGGGAGGTGTAAGCCTATCCATGTAAGCCTATTTGTGTCAGCCTATCCACATGAATCAACAGAACAAGGAAATGTTCTTACCACTGGTGCAATGCTGAATCAATAAAACCTGACTTTAAATTGTACATCATTCAGAGAGCCACACGATGCAGCGATGGACAAGCATACATAATGGGACAAATTTTTAAATATACCAGACACGAAGGCTCCTTCTCCAATATTGCCCACTGCTAAAATGGCAATGGTTACATTCAGCGGAAGTCACTCTATAAATAGTAGAGGCATGTGCACAGATGAAAAGCAGTGAATGGGTGGCAAGAGGTGGCCATCACAGACCATGGGTTGACAATAGGTCTCTATGTATAAGTACAGTTCATATGTTGACAAGTTCTTCCAGGATGATTGAAATCTAAGTGTTGCTTTCAACCACTGAACTATGGGGAGATGGCTTTGGTAGCTAGCCACATCAAAGACAGCTATTAGATTTACTATGCTAGATTCTTGAATTTCAGCTATTATGCAGCTCTGCTTGATTTTCCATTGCCACCTACAGGAAAGGAACCAGAAGGTTTCCTTGAATTTGTCCAGTGGGATTTGGCCACAATATGGATGTGGCCAAACATGTAGGCTACATAGTCTTCAGATCTTTTATGACGGAGAACCTCTGTTGCATTTTAGAGCCATGATTCCCAAGCCACTTACTCTGGAGTATTGCCATTGATGTCAATTTCCTGTACTTAAAAATAGATTTTGTTTGCAATTCATGCCCGGACACAGTTTTCTCAACTTATCTTATCTCCTTTTCTTTCTTTCTTTCTTTCTTTCTTTCTTTCTTTCTTTCTTTCTTTCTTTCTTTCTTTCTTTTATGAAATAGCCACAGAATACAAGAAAAGCCCAATCATGGGGCATCTTCCTCCTATTTCCTACTCATCCTCCGAGAGCTGGACTTTGCCAGTGAGTTGCCAAGCCTCTGACATCACTACTGGCAAAAACACTCGCTGCAAGATTAGAAGAGCTTCGATGACATCACCCCTCTGGTTCCTATCTAACAGATGGTTTCTGTATATTGTGCAGTTTGAGGTCATTATTCATGCTTTTGGTCAGCAGAATTGAGGAAGCCAAAGGCCTGCCAAGAAAAACCAAATCTGGAACCAGATCAAAGGCGACCCCATAATTTTATTGATTAGACTCCTTGGTTTTCATTTTCCAGCTTGAGCCATCATGAATCATCAATACATGATAATACCTGAGCAGCTTTGTGGCGTGTGCAGAATTAAGTGCTTAGGAACAAGGTGAGCTTTTGAAAAGATTAAAGCTTAGTGGCAGTTTTTTTGGGGGGGAGGGGCGAGCAGCACAGAAAGCCCGTCAAGATAGCTCCCTAAGATTTGCTGGGCATGCTTAAAATGGGCCAGAAGCTATTTTCTTGAGGCAAGTGGTTTGTTTGAACTGGCTTTTTGTTTATTTTCTTATTATACTTGTTGACTTCATATGCCCCTCCAGCTTGACTCGGAGGCGCAGGAGAGGCGTGCTTTTCACCAACATGAACGTAGGCCAGAAAGGAAGTAACTTTTGAGAGGCCTCATTCAGGCATTGGACCAAGACTGAGATAAAGCACCACGTTGGCAGGGAGAAGTAGAATTGGAGGGGGAGGGGGAAGAAAGAAACCTGAGTGTGGCGGGAGGGAGAGGAGAAGAGGGGGGGGAAGCCTTTGAATAAGAAAGTTTACAAGACAGGGCAGCCGCGCAGAAGCCTTCATGAGGCAAATATGCAGAGGGGAGTGATGAGTGATACTCTGCATAATCCAGTCTTAATTTACATACATCTTTCACAATGAAGGTACAGGCTTTTATTTGTCAGTGGAATAATGAAGCCTGCTCATGAGTCAAACAACTCTAGTAAATGCCTCATGACTTGTAGGATGTTCAACTAATGCTGCTTTTTCTCCTAGTGTTTTTAATTCTGCATCTACACTATACATTTAAAACACTCGTACTGTCGTACCTTGGTTCTCGAACGCTTTGTGACTTGAACGTTTTGGCTCCCGAAAGCCGCAAATCCAGAAGTGAATGTTCCGGTTTGCGAACATTTTTTTGGAGGTCGAACGTCCGACTCAGCTTCCGCAGCTTCCGGTTGAGTGCAGGAAGCTCCTTTAGCCAATTGGAAGCCGTTCCTTGGTTTTCGAATGTTTTCGGAAGTTGAATGGACTTCTGGAACAGATTCTGTTAGACAACCAAGGTACCAAGTATCTTGGGAACTATAGATAGTTAAGGGTGTTGAGAGTTGTCAGGATACTTCTATTCCCCTCACCGTTGCTATTTCTCTACCATGAACTTCTCCCTTGTTCTCTTAGAATGGCAATGGTGTCCACCTGGGAGGTGCCGGAACTGAGTTCCTGCGAGTTCTGGCTTTTAAAAAGCCCTGCCCCGCACAGAGCTACAATACCCAGAGTATTAACAATCAATCCCTTTTCCCAAGGAACTCTGGGAACTGCAGCTTTGTGAGGGCAGGAGGAGTCTCCAAAGAACTCTTGGCACCCTTAGCAAACCACACTTCCCAGAATTCTTTGCGGGGAAGCCATGACTGTTAAAGTTGTCTAAGACAGCTTTAAATGCATGGAGCAGATTTGGCCCAAATGGGGGTAACATACACACTAATTCATTTTTCACAATATCCAAGTTCACTCTCAGATGCGTCATAGGAAGTGATTCATAAGTGAAATAAATAAGGAATGGTGTGCACAAAGGAAAAAAAAAATATTATTTGGTTGTTCGAGGGGGGAAATGGGAGGGAAACCTCCGTGGTTCCCTGAGATATTCATCCCCACTGGATAGGATAGGGAACAAATCTTTCAGGTGCCTTCCCACCACCTCTCACATCATATTTCATATGACCAGGTGGAGAAAGATGCAAAGATCAGTCAACTATCTGATTTGTCAATGAAACTGGGAAGTATTGCCCTTGTCAAGGGGGTGGCAAGGAGGTGCTGCCACAGCCCTGCCCTTGGTTGACAAGTTGAGGGTGCCCACAATTTAGCAGTCGACACCAGTTGTAGATCCTTGATATTTTAATAAAGTTATGGCCCTAATTCCAATTGTGCCCCATGCCTTCATTGCTGGCATGAGGGTAATGCTTCTGCTCTGTGAGTCTTTGCATACTTAGAGAGTTGGTCTCTAAGGTGCTACTGGAAGGAATTTATTTATTTTTTATTTTGTTTTGACTATGGCAGACTAACACGGCTACCTACCTGTAACTGAATCTTTGCATACAATTATTTAATTATCTTGTGTATCATGGCGCTTCTGTCAGGGGACACTAATCTGCCCAGCTGCACACAGTTTTGGAAGAATCCATACTGGAGGAGAAGCACACAAAGAAGCAACTGACTCCATATTACATTCACAGGAGGTGGGACTCCTATTTGGAGAGGAACTGAGGCTCCCACACTTGAAAACAAGTGGCCTTCTTTCTGACTAAGCTTGTAGAAGATTGCACTGTGAAGCTACTGCCAGCTCCCTTATTTCAAAGTATAGCCTGTATTATGTAACATTTGGGGCAAACATATAACACACACACACACACACACACACACACACACACACAGAGAGAGAGAGAGAGAGAGAGAGAGAGAGAGAGAGAGAGAGAGAGACTTTATATTTATTTACACCATTGCTATACTGCTTAATATATGAAAATATATTTTAGGTAGTGTACAGAAAACAAAAGCACACTAGTTAAACATTTAATGTTACAAAAATACAAAATTCCTAATGAATACAAACTAATATCAAGCCCTTCTCCTTCTGACACACCTGCCCTCTCAGTGACTCCACCCATCTCGAAAGATTCCATCAACGGTGTCTCAGAAGATTTTTACACATCAGTTGGGAAGACAGGCAAACTAATGCCAGTGTACTGGAAGAAGCGAAGATCACCAGTGCGAAAGTGATGGTTCTTCAACATCAACTTCGTTGGACTGGTCATGTTGTGTGGTTGCCCGATTATTGTCTTCCAAAGCAACTACTCTATTCTGAACTTAAAAATGGAAAGCGTACTGCTGGTGGTCAACGAAAGAGGTTAAAGACTCTCTCAAGGCAAATCTTAAAAAATGTAGTATAAACACTGACAACTGGGAAACACTGGCCTGCAAGCGCTCCAATTGGAGAACAGCAATTACCAAAAGTGTCATGGGCTTTGAAGATGCTCAAACTCAGGACGAAAGGGAGAAACGTGCTAAGAGGAAGGCACGCTTGGCAAACCCTCACCATGATCAACTCCTGCCCGGAAACAGAGGTCCCCAGTGTGGAAGGACGTGTGGATCCAGAATTGGCCTCCACAGTCACTTACGGACTCACTGCTAAAACCATGTTTATCAATCTTACTCAGCTATGAGCGATTGCCAAAGAAGAAGACCCTGGATCTCACCCCGGGTCCATGGAAATTCACAGCTCACTCACAAAAGTCTCACAAGGAGGAAGGTTCTTCAAAACTGCTGACACCACCCTAAGCTTCTCACTTTAGGCTTGCTTTTACAGGCCCAAGGTAGCAGCAGCTTCCAAAGGTGTGTCTCTTCAGCAGTTTGCTGCACACCCAGCTCCAACCATAGCAGGTTTGGTGAGTTTCCCAGGAGGTCCTACGGATGGGGAAAGGACACCCCACCACCCACAGTTCTTTCTCAAGACTGCTATCTTCTCCTCCTAACCGCTTAGAGCAGTGTTTTCCAACCTTGAGTCTCCAGCTGTTTTTGGACTACAATTTCCATCACCCCTAATCACTGGTCCTGCTAGCTAGGGATGATGGGAGTTGTAGTCCAAAAACAGCTGGAGCCCCAAGGTTGGGAAACACTGACTTAGAGGTAAACCAGAGTATTTTACAAAGTAGAAAAGGAAATTCAAGGAAGCACATTACGGAATATGTTTGGAACTTGTCATGGCGATGATGAAGAATAGCAATTGTTGGCAAAGTATAATTTATTACTGGTAATATTATTAATTTTCCAGTTGAATCTCAGCCAATGCTAATGGACAGAGAGATTATGCTGCCTCCAACTATTTTAAATATTTTCTATGAAATGAAAATCCTTACAAACACGCTGATAAGTGAATGAGCTGGGGTCTGAGGTTTTGTTTCGTACCTTGTTATCATTAATATTTCTTCTCCGCTCCGATGAGTTAGGTGCAATGCTCATGGAAGAAACGAAAGTGCTGGTGGAGTTATCTCCGGGGGTTTTGTTGTTGTTGTTTGTTATACTTTGTTTCATGAATTCTGCACCTTTGGATTGTTCAGCTCTTTTCACACATGTTTCCAATCAGACTGCGTTCTGTCTGAAGAAGTGTGAGGTGGGCTACACAGAGCAAACAAACAGAATTCCGTCTAGGAGACATTTGGATTTAGATTGATTGTGTGATGAGTTGGAGGCTGTCAACACAGTTGTGGGGAGGAGCTGGGGAAGGCTGTTCTAGTTTTACAGAAGTCAAGATAATCTGATTCTCACTTAAGGTCCCCGTCCCCCTACCTGATGTCTCATGGATAGGGTAAGGGAGATCATGTCTTAAAGTATATCATAATTTATTGAAATGCACTAGAAAGCTATAATTTGATCCTGTTTTTAAATTGATCTTTATTGATTGAAAATTGCACATATATACAAACATTGTGTTATATCACTTAATACTTAAGGAAGAAGGGGGGAGAAAAGAATATGTAAAGAAAAGGAGTTTTAAGGAAATAAAAGGAAAACATGAAGAAATAACCAAACTAAGAAAACAAAGAAGACATAAGAAAGACCACGTTATTTACATAATAAAAGTGCTCATCAGTAGAGTCCTTCCAATCATTCTCATTATACTGTTTGATATATCGTCTTTTTTACACAGATTTATATTGTATAATATTGTTCCTATTTACATTATTTACATTCCTTTGATATAATTTGATCCTAAGATGTTCAATTTACATTAAAAAAATAAATTTCAAGAATTCTGATAGCTGCAACACATTTTTTTCTGAATTCATGTTATTTTTCTCATTGTTATTAATTTGTTGAATGTATATTGTGCCCTTCCTCCCCAAGGAACCCAGAGCAGCAAACCGATGAACAACTTAAAACAAAAAAACAGACTGAAACATTCTAAAAACATTTACAATAAAAATCATCTAAAACTCGTCACAGTTGAAAAACATTCTAAAAGCAACTTAAGAAATTAACTGAATTTAAGTGAAAGTCACCGTTCACCCTTATCCCACTAGCCCAAATAAATCAAAGGTTTATTTTTAGTGTGTAAGAATAAGAATTATCTACCACACTCAGAGAGAACTGATTTTTTCTTTAATTTCTAAAATGTATATTCTGTTTTATTTTCAGTGAACTCAAAGTGACTTACAGCATGTCATTAAAACCACAAATGGCAAACTGCTGTAAAGCCAAATACAAATGGCAGCAGAAACAAGAAATTAGCGAACGGAATCATCTAGTGGGATAAAAACAACAGTGATCAATAAAACGGGGAATAACAACCACTATCGCAGCAGCAGGAAAGCAATATGTTTAAACAAATCTGCCGATTCTAGGGATGGAGTAGGAATTGATTTTAAAGGGATTATACACAGAAAGTGTTTATTTCAACCCAAACAAGCTTTGTCTTCATCAGATTGCCTTTTGTATTGAGCACCCTGCATTACGTCTAATTACAGTGGTACCTCAGGTTACAGAGGCTTCAGGTTACAGAGGCTTCAGGTTACAGACTCCGCTAACCCAGAAATAGTACCTCAGGTTAAGAACTTTACTTCAGGATGAGAACAGAAATTGTGTAGTGGCAGTGCAGTGGCAGTGGGTGGCCCCATTAGCTAAAGTGGTACCTCGGGTTAAGAATGGTTTCAGGTTAAGACCGGACCTCCGGAACAAATTAAGTTCGTAACCAGAGGTACCACTGTATGTATAATAATGGAGATAATTATATTTATAGTGATATGTATAAAGAATGCTCCCCCATGGTCTCCCAAGACAAACAAATGCCAGTATGTATAATACATGAGAATTGCTGTTATTTTTTGTGGAACTGGTGAAAAAAGTCACTTGCATTTTCTTAAGATCAAGGGGAGAGATAGAAATTGCCATATGGATTCCAGAGGTCTTTCTGAAATCCCAGAGAAAGCCCTGCTCATAGTGGGTCACCTGAGGCATCTCAGTTGTCCAGGTCACATGGGACAGGACATCACATGAGAATAATCTACTCCTCCACTCAAATAAAGACTTTCCAAGTGTCTCTATTTTCCAGGGACAGTCGATGATTTACAGAAGCCATCCTAGTTTCTGTTTTGATCCCAGAATGTCCCACATTTCCTTAGGTCATCCCTATTTTCATCGGAGAAATTTTGGAGGGTATGGAGTTATGTGACTCCTGAGCCAAGGAGATAAGTAACTATGCAACCTATGGAAGACATCTGAGGGCAGCCTTGTATAGGGGAGTTTTTTAATGTTTAATGTTTTCAATGTTTTTTATGTGTGTTGGAAGCCACCCAGAGTGGCTGCGGCAATCCAGTAAGATGGGTGTTGTATATGATGATGATGATGATTGATGATGATGGACATCCCTATTTTCATTGCAGAAAAGTTGAAGGGTATGCAAATACATTGGAGTGAGTCACGGTTTGCGGTATTCCTCCTGGGTACCAATGATGGTACATTTCCCAGGTACCAATGATCTCTGCACCAAGAACAGCTGAAAACTCCAATAACACTCAATGCAGAGAAGGAGCCAAATGACCTGCCCACTTTGCCCACCCCAGTTGAGACTGTCTGAGAGAAGCCCAAAGATTCAGTAGATTATAGGCAGGGCTAAAGTTTAGTAGTAGCATTGAACAAAGAAGGCCCCAAGTTCAATCCACAGCATTTCCAGTTGAGAGGCTCAGGCAGAAATGTAATAAATAATAATGATCATAGCAGAACGCTTTTAAATGGAGATGCTGGAGATTGGACCCAGGATCTTCTGCATGCCTTGCATGTGTTCTGTCACCATTTCTATCCTTCCCAGTTCCTGAATCCCAACACAGATAGACAAGAGGGCATAATGCATGTTGACAATGAAAAACCAGGTGATGGGTGCAAGAATTCGCCTAACCAAATAAGCATGACTTCACTGTATTCAATGGGAAAAGTCTCTCTCAGAGTTGAAAGAGAAGGAAGGATAAGAGAAGGTGTTGTTAGCCTTTCCTTCATACATACAGGCCAGCGGATTAACCATTTGCTGGGTATTTTTTGCAAATGGTGTTCTGGTTGGAAAGCGGGCCTTACATAATGTCCCATTGTGGGGAAATGGAATGTTGCTCTTATCAGTCACATGAGGATCAGCACAGGATTTCTGCAATATATAGCATGCTCCATTGAGGAGACAGGCCGGATTTGGAGAGGGGGATGTCTACTGATAAGGTGTTTCCTTTGGCTACTTTTGCCAAATCACGCAAGTGTGCGGACAAATAATTCTTGGTTTACCTTAGGCAGGTTTTCTTCTTCTTTGGTGTATTTCATCTTTGTCATTTTCAGGATTGTGAAGTTTGGAGTAAGAGTCAGACAAGGATCTATGGGCAAATTTAACTTCCCTCCCTCCCCTGCTCCCCTATATGCTATCCCTTCAGCAATCGGGTGAAATATTGGCTGGTCTTGGAGTTTCTTGCGTGCTTCCCCAATCTGACCCTTAATAACTTGTACAGAGATATATTTGTTGGAACCCAAAGGGAGCACTCTGTTCGTGGAATCCCCTGGAATAAATTAGTTTCTTTTTGCTAGTTTGGACTCAATTGAGTCATCACAGGTCACTGAAGCCTCATGTGGATAAATATTTCCTTTGAAAAACGTCAGCCTTTCAAAAACAGTGCAATAAATTCCTGCATGTTGGGGGCAACTCAAAATAGGAAGACTTTAATGCTAGCAGCTGTTCTAAAGGGGTAAGCTTGATGCAGTTCAGGGATGTAAAGAAACAAACAAACACAAAAGAGAGACACAGGAACACACACACACATACATTCACATGCTGTCTTAACACATTACTCCTTTGGCACAAAGGGACTTCGGGTTCGTTCACAAAACCAGATTGACAGGGCAGGCTTTTTATTGTATGCCTGGAGAGAATATGCCCGTTGAGAATAGGCTGTATGAATATATCCTTGGCAGAGAAATATGCCAATGTACATATGCCAGCAATTTCTTTCCACTGCCAAGTGGTTGATGTGTTATCCACACTGCCAGTTCTTTACGGGTAGAGTCAATCCAGTCACCCCTCCCCCTTCCCCGAACCATCATGTTTGGTATTTTAAAAAAAAGCTATCCCAAAGTGGTTGTGTGAATCAGTTCTTTGAGGCTAGACTAGGTAGGATGTGGGAGATTCATGACTGGATCTCCTTAAAAAAAACACACACACATACATACACACACACACACACACAGAGAGAGAGAGAGAGAGAGAGAGAGAGAGAGAGAGAGAGAGAGAGAGAGAGAGAGAGTTTTTAGGGTTGTATTCTGTGTAGTGTTAAGCAGCTTATTGCAGCAGCAGCATGAGAATTTTTCCTTGTCCTGTGGAACAATAGACCCCTCTCCCTGTCCCCATGCACCCTCTAATTTTGTTTTGATACGTTCTCTTATCACACATAAGCCAATATGGTTGCTCATGATTGTGTACATAAGAGTGGGGTAGACATGATTAGGACTGCGGGTGGCGCTGTGGTCTGAAACCACTGAATCTCTCGGGCTTGCCAGTCAGAAGGTCGGAACTTGAAATCCCCACGACAGGGTGAACTCCCATTGTTCTGTCCCTACTTCTACCAACCTAACAGTTTGAAAACATACCAGTGCAAGTAGATAAATAGGTACCGCTGTGGCGGGAAGGTAAACAACATTTCTGTGTGCTCTGGTGAGTGCTGCACCCCATAGTCGCCTTTGACTGGACTTAAACATCCTGGGGTCCTTTACCTTTTACCTTTTATCTGTGCTGGCATTTATTTATGCAGGAGCCCGGTTTACATCCAGAGCTTGAGAAGAATTTTTTTTTTGTAACGCATCCAAGCACTGTAAGCGGGACAGATGCAAAAACTAGTAAATTAGGAGCTTCAGCAACGTTGCTAATCGCATGCATTCGACACTGGAAGTGATGAGCTGTCATTTAAGGAATTTACACAGAGAGAAATTCTGAATGAGAAGTCACGTGACTGTGGAACTTACATAAACATACTTTAAAGTCCCATTTCAGGCAAAGATCACTAATAAATGTTTTTCATGGCTTGTTTTGATTAATGGAGGAACAAAAAGCTGACTTCCAGCTGTGCAGAATCCCTTCTGCAGCTTAGTCAGGAGGATAGCTTCAGATGTAATAAGGAAACTCCACCAGCTGGAGGTGAACTTCTCATGCATCTGTCTCACCTGTAACCTTTGAAACGGCCTCTGTATCAAACCTCACAGCAATTTGATTGACTCAGGACACTTTAGGTGTGCAGTAGTTTGTTTAAGCATTTAGACCTATTAACATCTGCTTGTTTTCTCAATTCTCGAGTGAAAACCCGGCCCATTTCCTCTGCACAATTATTCCACGCTGGAGAGAAATATTGCATGTATTCAGGTTCGCTGTCAGTAAACAATGGGGAAGTTCATAAATTACCAAACTGTGTTGAATAAATATATTTGCCTGCTAAGAAAAATAGTGGATTTGCATCAGTTATATTTTCCACGTTTTGGGGGAGATGATCACTGAAGCTGACCATGTTTTCCCTCAAGGTGTATCAAGGTGAAGAACAGTTGTGAAGAAATTAGTTCATCCTTAATGTGATACTGATTTTCCTGCAAGAAAATCCAGAAGAAGAGCCTTAATCAGGGAACCAACCTGGAGCCAGAGGTAAACTTGGACGTAACATAATTCTGTGATATATAGCATAACTCTAGGGTGTTTAGGGAAGGCAATAAATTGGTGGGCACCAGCAGGTAGTCAAACTAAGATCATGGCCACTGGTCCCATCATCTCCTGGCAAATAGAACAGGAAGAAATGGAGGCAGTGAGAGTTTGACTTTCTTGGGCTCCATGATCACTGCAGATGGTGACAGCAGTCACGAAATTAAAATACCCCTGCTTCTTGGAAGAAAAGCAATGACAAACCTAGACAGTATCTTAAAAAGCAAAGACATCACCTTGCCAACAAAGGTCTGTATAGTTAAAGCTATGGATTTTCCAGTAGTGGTGTATGGAAGTGAGAGCTGGACCATAAAGAAGGCTGATCGCCGAAGAATTGATGCTTTTGAATTATGGTGCTGGAGGAGAAGACTCTTGAGAGTCCCATGGACTGCAAGAAGATCAAACCTATCCATTCTGAAGGAAATCAGGCCTGAGTGCTCACTGGAAGGACAGATCCTGAAGCTGAGGCTCCAGTACTTTGGCCACCTCATGAGAAGAGAAGACTCCCTGGAAAAGACCCTGATGTCGGGAAAGATTGAGGGCACAAGGAGAAGGGGACGACAGAGGGTGAGATGGTTGGACAGTGTTCTTGAAGCTACCAACATGAGTCTGACCAAACTGCAGGAGGCAGTGGAAGACAGGCGTGCCTGGCATGCTTTGATCCATGGGGTCACGAAGAGTCGGACACGACTAAACAACAACAACAACAAGCAGGTAGTCATTGGGAGGAGCTGTTTACTAAAGACTGTGGCACCCTTCCTGCCACAGAAAAGTAACCTTTTTATCAGTGAAATAAAGCAAAATGTGTACAGTCACAAAAAGAAAAAGAAAAGAGAAGTAACCTTTTGCCACCCAATAAGTTGCACTGAACCTCTCAGGCAAACATTTGAAGATTTTAAATTTTGTTTCTGTCTGAATTTTAATCATTTACTAGTTTCATGATGGGCAAAAGTTCTCTCTGTAGAGCTATAGAGATGTGAAGCGCCCTATCGCTTTCACTGGGTGGTGATATTTATTCATTTGTTTGTTTCCGAGCACAATTCAATGTGTTGGTGCTGACCTTTAAAGCCCCAAACGGCCTCAGTCCAGTATACCCGAAGGAGCGTCTCCACCCCCATTGTTCTGCCCGGACACTGAGGTCCAGCACTGAGGGCCTTCTTGCGGTTCCCTCACTGTGAGAAGCCAAGTTACAGGGAACCAGGCAGAGGGCCTTCTCGGTAGTGGCACCCGCCCTGTGGAACGCCCTCCCACCAGATGTCAAAGAGAAAAACAACTACCAGACTTTTAGAAGACATCTGAAGGCAGCCCTGTTTAGGGAAGCTTTTTATGTTTAATAGACTATTGCATTTTGATATTCTGTTGGAATCCACCCAGAGTGGCTGGGGAAACCCAGCCAGATGGGTGGGGTATAAATTATTATTATTATTATTATTATTATTATTATTATTATTATTATTATTATTTCCTTTAATAATTTCCATTCTCCCTTTCCAAACATGTTGCTGAAGGTGCCATTCAATTGCATCGAATACATGCATCAATACACTAGTCTAGTTGCAGCTATCAGTGCAGAATAACTCGTTCTTCAGCTGAGCATCTGTGCAGCTGAGCCGAGCTGAGCTGCACAAAGAGCTTTTCATGGAATGGGTAGGGATGGGTAAGAAAGATGCCATGAACCATTTATTAACAAAGTCTTCTTGGCAAGAGATTGGCCACAACAAGGCCTGCTGTCCTTAGAGTAAGGCAAATATATGGCATCTGGGGCAGGAAGGAGAATCTCTGCCCCATTTGCTATAAACAGGAGATTTCTTCAGCTCCCATGAGATCAACTACTATGAGTCCTTCAGCGGCTGAAGTTGATCCAAAGGACTGGGACGCCTGAGGGAAACCAGCTCAGTTTTTTATAATTGATTTTTGTATATACATTTTTTAAAAAATATATACCTATACATTATCTTGACATTGCCAATTTATGAAATGCTGCATTGATGAATATATGCATGTGATTGTGCATTATCAATCAACACAATTAGCAGGGAACGTACCCTTTGGTTTGGTCTGCTTTGATGCATACAATTAAACAGAAGGCAGTAGGGGAAAGATTCACTATTTATCCATGCAAATGTCTTGGTCGTCAGTTAAAACTGGGAAGAGAAAAATGTTGCCTGTGCAGGGGTGGAACTATTTAATATATTTTAATGGGCTTTGCTAAGGTAAACTGAGTGTGGCAGTGGGTTTTTTAAAAGTATATTTGTCCGTTACCTTCAAAGGCACATATTGGACACATTTCCAAGAACCAAGTAATGGTTCTTTCCAAAGTCATTGGCTATTCAAGATACTTGACTCTCTGGGTGTTCGCGGAAGGGCCAACGTTCATTTGTAAAAGTTGTCGTTTACTGTTACGCCAGCTTAGGAAAGCGTGATGGCGCATATCTGTGGAAAGGAAAGGAAAGACAGATCTGACTTATACCTCCACAGACTAAACAGTGACTCCTCAACACTGCCCAGCTCTTGGTCGGTCAAATCCTTGGCAGGCCGCATGAATAATAGTTACCTAAGAAATGTTAACAGCCTTCCCACCCATTGGGATGGCCAAAAACTGAGTAGCAAAACATTACCATTCGCCAAATCTTCACAATGCCAGCTTCTTATACCAGAATATCTTTGATTGCTCCTGACTGAGTATGCTTCCGTGTGTGTGTGTGCGCGCACACACACACACACATGCATGCATGCATGTGTTATTTAGCTCATAACAACAAAACACAAATCTTCATACTGGCTCCTCAAAGGAACGTCCTGCTACTGCTGAATGATTTTGCCCAACATTCACTTTTTTGATCCATGGACCAGGCTGAGTGAGCTTTTTAGAAAACAAACACACACAAAAGCCCTAACTTACCTGCTGGTATGGGTTACTATACATAACAACCATTTCCCGCTTGTAACACAGGAGAAGGCAGATTTCAACTACAAGCGTACTTGGGGGAGCTTACGTAGCCCTTTTACAAATTCTGAAAATTTTCGATCTTCTTTCCTTTCATTTTTTTAAAATGGTATTTATTGTTGCAAGGATAAATGGCACCAAAAATTGCAGACTATCGGGGGCAAAGAAGTAGTTAAAATTCCAGATCTTTCCCCACAGTAAGAAATTGTCTGTTGTTTTTAATTAGATATTTACCACATACCTTCCTCCAAAGGAGTCCAGAGCAGCAAACTTAGCAATACGAATATATTTTTAAAAACTTCTTTTAAATAAAAAGTTTAAAAGAATGGCTGTATGAAAATCTATGCATTACTGCACCGAGGAAAAGTATGACAGCCACCTTTGCATATGAAAGCGGATGTATAAATTATAAAGGTGCGAGTTAACTCGCTCATCTGATTTTGCCAGTGTCACAATGTCTGAAGCAACTCAGATGTACCTTCTATATATTAAGGGTTTGTTCCTGCTCCAGTTACAGAAGTTCAATTGACTTCAGTCACATGAGGAGAAGGATCTAGCCCAGTTCTTGTAATAGTAGTAACCGTGAAAAACTCCTGAAAGGTGTTGAAGGGACTTCAGGGAGTGTGACAAACATGAAAGGCTCCTTTGCAGCTGGCTTTTTTCTCCTATCAACTGTACAAAAATGGGAAGGGGGGAGAGAGAATGGGGGGAGAGATGAAATGAGATTATAAAAGAGACACGCTTTCCATCCACGTTCAGGAAACCAACGAGACCAAAGGCACCCAGCAGCAGCCACATGGTGAGGGAGCTTCAGAAAACAAGCTGCTTCCTCTGTTGTTTCCTCAGAGTCCCTGGATCCATCTCCTGGTTTGTTTTTCCAAGGAAATAATTAAAGGCCCGGATAGAAAAAAGAAAAGAAAAGCCTTAACAAAAGAGTGACCCTCCTTTCTCCCTCCTTGAGCGAAACCCCATCATATGCATACGCAAAACGCCAGGCAACTAATCTGAAGTTAAAGGCTAGTTTGTACTTTAATAGAACGGTAGCACAGAGACCTCTGGAGCTGGGAAATGGATGGACTGCTAGCTTGGTGGAGAATCCAACCATTCAACTGTAAATATATGCCATCAACATGAATCCATAAGTATCATGGGATCCACAATTTACAGATCAAGGTAGCATTGCCACAAAGGGGTGTGATGCAAGTCGTTGAATGGTTGTGCCTATCTATTATTATGTTTGAGATTTATATTACATTTGTTTATATGTGCATTTGATGAGAATTGTGATTATTCATCAGTCGGTTACGACCTTTGTGTGTTTGGCATTACATCAGTCATGACCTTGGTTCTTTTGGGTGTTTTTTGGTGGAGAATCCAACCAAGGTTTTTGCAACCCTCTTTTTGCTGTGCTTCATCATTTTCACCCCGAAGGTTGTGCTATAATGTGCTGCTTCAGGTCCTTTTCACTTGCAACAAAAAGGGGTGGCTCTGCACAGGTGTGGTTTCCTAAAGAAACCTTAAGCACTTCTCCCCTATAGTGATCTCTCTAGTGGTGACAACTAGTTGGGAGGACTTGCCTGTCCCAGAGCCACTGGCAGAGGAAGAAGGCAGCAGTGGGAGCACACCGCTCTGGCAGAGCGATCCCAGTGGGGTTCCATTGTGGCTGCCCCCCGCCCCCGCAGGCGGCGTGCCCCTCCCCCAGAACGCATGCCTCGCCCCTTTGGGCTCCACGCCACGCCCCTTTGGGCGGCGTTCCCCACCCCCGGGATGAGCAGCAGCCCCGCCCCCACCTGCTCTCCACCCCCAGTGCCGGAGCACTGCCCAGAGCCACCATAAATAGAATGAGCCACACACACCTCTCTGGTCAGAAAGAGGATGCATGCCAGACCCCGAACCTGGAACTGCTGAGCATCTCAAAGGAAGAGTTTAACTTTTTCAAAATCTTCACTCAACACCTCGCAACAGCAACACAACATGCCACACATGCGCACTCCATACGGGCTGCGCCGCCCCAGGTGCCAGAAAGGGTTCCTCTGCCACTGCCCTCATCCCACAGAGCTGGTCCAAGGCACCAAGAGATTGAGAAGCAGAAATGGAGTCATATGCCTGTCCTGCTCTCAATACAAGCCATCCATCAGAGCCAACAAAGGCAATTTAGTCCCAAAATCATGACTGAACTCAGAGTAAAATGGATATAGGTAATTTCTATCCTCCAGAACTTCCTACTACAACCTCTTGGCTACCAGCCTCTTTTTCACCTTATCAAATAAATGAGTATTTGTGACTGAGTAGTTTTCATAAACTACAGGATCCAGGGCTGGCTTTTTTCAGGAGTGGGCACACTAGTAAGCTGTTTAATGGCAGCAGGCGCCATGTGGTTGCATAAAGACACATTCCCCATACCCTTGTTCTGCCAAAGGGCAGCTCTTCTTTGTGATTTGGAGGCAATAAGCATGGGGTTTGGGGGGGGGGGAGAGACTATGCACTTCATTTATGGACAAGAAGAGTGAAGCATAACAAAACACATAGTTAATTTGCACAATGCATAATACACAGGACTGGCCTGCACACAGCACATTAAGGCATGAATTACACAATAAGCCTAAACAGAGCCTAATTTAGCTCAGTCTGTTTACTATTTGCAAATATACATACATATTAGTATAGTAAGAAACATAAAGAATACAGCAAAGCAATCCAGTTGGAAAGCCCTGGTCTCACCAGTGTATCCAATCCTATTTCTTGCAATGCCAGGCAAAGCTAGCCTGCAGGAAGCGCCTATAAACTGGCTCCTATAAAGCATATTAAGGCATGAAACAGCACTCTGTGTTTAGCTTAGTAGCAAATCAGAAGGCTACCAGGAAAGACCCTACTGCTTACATTCCTTTAGATGTTCAGACTACTGGACAAAAGACTTTGACAATGTGTACCACCACCCTAGATCTATCTGGTCAACCCATCCCAACTGGCTTTCACCATCCAGGATGGGCCTTGGTCAAGGAAGCAAGAAGCCCATCCTATCATAGCAAGAGGCCACATAAACTGAACTCAATCCCACAGAGAAGCTCATGGGCTAGTCCAATGTGAGCAGATCTTCAAGCACATTTTTCAATTGCATCCTGAGTGTGGTAAAGGCACTGCGTGATGATTGACAGTGTCCTTTTTCATGGAGGTTATCTTGTTTGAATGTACTTTCAGCAAGATCTGGTATTTAACAGGTCAGGGTGACTCTAAAATAACAGGAAAATCAGGCATTAGTCATAAGTTCACACAAATCAGAGGTTTTATGACTCTCACTGTGTTATTATTGATTTTTAATTACAAGCCAATATTAAGCTTGGCATGCTTAAGTTCTTAAGCTTCCTACACTCCTGTTGGATTATGATTGGATGTGTGCCAAACCCTTCCCATGAACCATGATTCAGGCAAATAAACAAACAAGAAGGTAGTGATGGCCAACGTGGATGGCTTCAAAGGAGAATTAGGCAAATTCGTGGAGGATAATGCTATCAATGGCTACGAGCAATGGTTGTCATCTTCTACCTCTACTGCTTCTGAATACCATCTGCAGGGAATCACAGGTGGGGAGAATACTGTTTGCACTTAGGTTCTGCTTGGGAATTCCCAAGTGCATCTGGTTGGCCACTGTGGAAACAGAGTGCAAGACTAGATGGGGCAACTTCCTGATTTCTGGAAGCCCACACCAAATTCATCTGATATGGGATTTTTAATTGGCATAAGAATATATTCAGAAATTCAGTTCCATACCTGTACCATTAATACTTACCAAGGGAAATGGAGCAGACCCTCCAAGTGTCCCTATTTTTCAGGGACAACCCCAGATTTACAGAAGCTGTCCTGGGTACTCTGTTTTGTGGTGCACTGTGGAATGTGGGGTTTTGGCCACCAAAGGCTGCTGCAGGACTTTTGCTGACATTTGACAACAGGTTTTTGGTGACCCCATGACCCTGCAGGTTAGGGATCTGAGTACTCCCTTTTGGGGTGTTCTGCAAAACATGGGGTGACTTTTGCTGACGTTTGGCCATTTTTGAATGAATCGAATGACACCAGGGTTTTGGTGACCCAGTGACCCCAGGGGTTAGGGCGCTGAGTACTCCGTTTTGGGGTTCACTGCAGAACATGGGGTTTGGGCTGAGAAAGGCTGCTGCAGGACCTTTGCTGACATTTGGTGTTGGTTTGGAGGGAATCGAGGTTGGGTTTTTAGCGACCCTGTGGGTTAGGGCTCCGAGTACTCCGTTGTGGGGTACTTCTTGAATAGGACGTCCCTATTTTCACCAGAGAATGTTGGAGGGTGTGATAAAGTTATTAGAGTAATTACTGCATGGCTCAAGTTCAGTTTGCAAAAAAGTCGTAAACCTATAAGAAAAACCTGCTAAAGCACACAGCTCTGTGTTATATCTGTTTGCTTTTTTGAATCTGGAAAGCAGGCCCAGCACAAAATTTAAAATTTCAGTGTAGTTCATCACTTAGTCAGTATGCAGCATTTCTCAGCCACTTCAAGTTGATATACCCCACTTAGCCTACCAAGTATTGAAAGAACCTTTTTTGCAGCGACGAGTATAACTCTGAATGTAGGCAGGACAAGCCACTAGCTTCTGAAATGTTTTGGGGCATAAATAAGGCCCAGTGCTTGCTTTTGTGAGCATCTCCCCACAGCCTCACTCCCAATAGCTTTCTATGATGATGAGACAGGAAGCTGCCTTATCAAATTTAGGCAGCCTTAGTTGATGGCTTTTGGGCTTCTCCAATTAAATTGTAGCACTTGGCTGCTAACTGCAGTGGGGATATCGTCTCCATATGTGTAATCGGTGGAACAATTGTTTCGCACCATTTCCGTAAAGCCTATCTCTACATTTGACAGCCTCTGGCTTCAACACCTCTAAACTTCTTTATGCCTTTGAAGTGACTGATATCTTCTTCTTTCTACCCAGGGCCGTCTTACCCATAGGCACTAGGGGTGTGGGGCACCCAGGCGCCGTGCTCTCAGGGGCACCAGGCCAAGAGTCCGGGGCCCAAGAGTTACGTCCGGGGAAGAGCCCGTCCATCGGTTGGAACACCACGGTGGGCTCTTCTGCTGTAGGTGGTTCTGCGCCACGAGTTCGGGGGCGACCGAGCCAGTGGGAAGCTGAGGTGGCCAGCTGGCTATGCCCTCCTGCGCGCCTGGGACTGGGCAACCTGTGGGGGGGGGGTGCTGGGTGGATCTTTGCACCCCGGCACCACATATGCTCAAGAAAGCCCTGTTTCTACCTTTATTTGGTTACTTTTTCTGCATGGTAATTTCCCCTCCCTGTGTCACTACAGATACTCTGCATCACTATACTTTAATTATATTTTGAACAATATCTTATGAATCCTTCCTACAACTAAATGAAGGTTACTATCAAGACAGTGGTGGAGGTAGAGAGCCAAGAAGTTTCTGACTTACTACTGGCTTCCATCGCTGGGGATGGCTGTCAGCAGTCCAATGCAGAAGCAGCTAATCCAAATTCTTCCAGTTGGCTTCCCTCCAGATGTTGTGTTGAACTACAAGTCCCATCAGCCCCAACCAGCATGACCAGTGGTCAGGGATGGTGGGAGTTATATTCAACAGCATCTGACGGGCATCAACATGGGGAAGGCTGATCCAAGTAATGAGCAGCCGCATGCATGCACACTGCTGACTAAGGTGATATTTGCCTTCACCATCATCCCTTGGTGGTAAGGATGATTATCCTGCCATAGTGGTCTGAAGTTCCTACTAGCACATTAACTGCTTAAAGGCTTCCAAATCCAAATCCCTTAACAAGTCTCCTAGCAGCTTCCTCCTCTAAATGTTAAACTATATGGGAGACAAGACGAAATCCTCAGGACAAGATTCCACTCTGGGTGTTACCAAGGCATGTGCAATTATAGCTACAGCAAATTATGGAGGGATGCACTGTCCCTGAGATATACAGGGTATGGCACTGTGGTCTAAACCACTGAGCCTCTTGGGCTTGCCAATCAGAAGGTCGGTGGTTCAAATCCCGGTGATGGGGTGAGCTCCCGTTGCTCTGTCCCAGCTCCTGCCAACCTAGCAGTTCGAAAGCACGCCAGTGCAAGCAGATAAATAGGTACCACTGTGGCAGGAAGGGAAATGGTGTTTCCGTGCACTCTGGTTTCCATCACGGTGTTCCGTTGCACCAGAAGCGGCTTAGTCATGCTGGCCACATGACCCGGAAAGCTGTCCGTGGACAAATGCCGGCTCCATCGGCCTTAAAGCGAGATGAGTGCCACAACCCCATAGTCGCCTTTGACTGGACTTAACCATCCAGGGGTCGTTTAACTTTACCTTTTACCTTATGCCAACCTAATTCATAATGGAGATAGGCATTTCAGCTTGCTATATTATTATTATTATTATTATTATTATTATTATTATTATTATTATTAAAAACATTTGCTATTTTACTTTTGCTATCCATTTTGAGATGTTGGCATGATTGTGGATACATATTTGAGGATATAAAAGAGTATCCAAGAGAAAACCTTACGAAAATTGTAGCCTTGATGGTTCTTTAGATGGGCACGAGTCATTCTCTTTCCCTGTTCTTGTTTTCCATTGCTTGCTGCCATCTTGAAAAGATCAAGCATGACCTGGGAAAAGCAGCAACTCATATCTGATAGCGCCTGTACATACCTGTGTGGTCTGATGTCAGGGAAATAGTTTGGAAATGGGAAATCAGATGAAGTTACCCGATTCTTATCTCTCTTGCTCCCCCACCCCTTCCTACCAAGGGGCACATGTTATAGATTCCTGAGTAGCATGAGATGCAAGCTTCTGGTGTTGATGGTGGGGGCCTGCAAAGGGGTTTATGGTTTTCACTAAAGCTTTCAGAACTTTTAACAGAAATTAGCAAAGGGTTCCAGCCTATTTAATAGCTATGCAACCTGAATGTTTATTTTCTTAAAGGAACCAAAGGACAAAGTCTGGGTGATTATTTTTCTTTACTTAGCAAGAGAAATTGTATAGCTTTCTGAAAAGGGTTAAATAATTTCCTCTTCTGCATGCCTAAGGTTTACTCGAGTGTGTGCGTGTGTCCACGTGTGTGTGTGTGTGTGTGTGTGTGTGTGTGTTAGTGAGAGGTTCCCCACTAACCACAGCTCTGTGCAAAAGGAAATTAAAATGAAATAAACTGAGCATGCTGGGACATCTGACTTCAGAGACTTATAAAGCAATATCACTTGTTTAAATTGATTGTCACTTTAACGACCTGCTGCTACTCTTCGGGAGGAGAGCTTAAGGGTTTTTACTATTCTTAACGGGGCAATATCCCATTTTCCAATGGCTCAATTGAGGCTGTGTTGATATTCCGCTTAAAAGGAAAGCAGGTTTAATTGAAAAAAGCACTGATTTTAAATGAGGGAACTGTACATCATAATCTAGAAAGTTATGAAGAACCTGCCCCTTGATTTCTGTTGAGTGATGTGCTAACAGCAGCAGCTACAGGGTATTTTTGTAATGAAAGCCATGAACGCTACATGTCATTCTCATTAGAGATGGGGAGAAATTCGATTCAGTTCACATATAAAGGCGAACCTCCCTAATCTGCAATTTCCAAAACAATGCAAGAACCAAAACACAAGTTTTGCAAGGAAATTCTCCAGCCTACTAATATGCACACACATGAGTATACTAGGGCAATGTGTGCATATAAATGTATTAGTGTATTAGTGAAAATGTCATCAAGAAATGCATTGTATTAAGAGAAATTGCTTTGCAAAGATGTGTGCAAAACTGCATAGAAGCATGTGAATACTAGGAAAAGATTGGACTAAAATGCTGGTGAACATTCACAAAGACTTTTTTTAAAAAAGTATTGCAAACTGATGTGGAAATGAAGAAAACTGAACTCAAGATTGAAAAGGTGTGACATTGAGAGAAACAGACAAATTTGCCTGTCCCCAATTCCTATGCAGTGCCTATATACTGTACTTGACCCCAGACTGTGTACAGCCAAACTAGCATGGTGAACTAATACCAAAACATTGAATTGGGCCTGGTAGCTCACAGGCAACCAGGGCAATGCTTTTAGGATAAGACTTCCAGCAATTATTCTAACAGCTCTGATTAGTGCTCCCTGCAGACTATAAAGAAGTTGTTATAAAGGGCACTCTGCTACAATCTTATATATGAAAATATGAAGATACAATGGTACCTTGGTTTACATATGTCTTGGTTTCCATACGTTTTGGATTACAAACACATCAAACCTGGAAGTGCGTGTCCCAGTTTGTAACCCTTACGAACAATTTTTTTTTTTTTGAGGCCCCATTGGTGAAAGCGTGCCTTGGGTTACAACCTGTTTTGGTTTACAAACGGACCTCCAGAACGGATTATGGTTGTAAACCAAGGTACCACTGCACTTAGTTCCAGCACGAACAGAAATACAGCCTAAAGACTTACTTCAAAACAATGAAGCTGCTGGATAACATAACATGCTGGCATGTACAGTCGTACCTCAGAAGTCGAATGGAATATGTTCTGGAATCCGTTCAACTTCCAAAACATTCGGGAACCAAGGCACACCTTCCGATTGGTTCATAGGACCCAACTAAGTTCTACCAATGTTATGGTGACCCATTGGCATGTCAGGACCATAGAAGTGAGTTGAGAAGTGCCTCATCAAAATAAAGTCCGATTGTGGTCTTCGTTATGATTCGTGGATGTCTGCAATTGTAGTCTCATGAGATAGAAGCCCGCCCCCATTTCATTTGCAACTAGCTTATTCTCTTGTTTCTCCCCAAAGGAAGAAGAGAGAAAGGGAGGGAGGGAGGCATAAATGTAATTGCTACTCTCAATTCTGCTCTACTGGAGAAAAGTAATTAAAATCCTAGCTGCTGACTGTTCCCCTTGGGACCGAATTTTTACTGGAAATGAAAAGGAAAGGTGGTTCGACAGTGGAAACATTTGCCAGCTGCAGGTATAATACTGTGTCTGTTGTCAGAGAGAACATTTCATTGGTCTATTTCTGGAGGATTATTTAGAGGGCTGTGGTCTTACATCCAGGCCTCAAGGAGAAGAAGAAAATACAGCCGATGAGGTGTGCCTCCTCACTGCAGAATAGTGATTTGTTATGTGTTTGTCTGAGTTAAATATAGCAGCCAGTCATTTTGCACGCTCTGATATTTTATCCCATACACTCAGAAGAAGAAGAAGAAAAAAAAACTTTCTTGTTTGGATAGATGAAAATGGCTATAGAAAAAAACCCACAGCTCATGAGTCTAAATGGCAGACAATTTGGGGCACTTGACATTCTAAAATTTGCCAATCAATCAATAGGTAACTCAATCGGGTTGGGCAGCTCCAATGATATCATTTTGATTTTCACTTGTGATCGCTGGCTTGGTGGTGATTATGTTTGCTGCCGCAAAGAACTTTCCTTTCAGAGATCAATTTATGCCAGATTTAGGTCTCATTCAGTCTTTTCACCGCTCCCCCTTGAAAATAAAATATATTGACCTCTTGGGAAGGATTAAAATCCTCCTTGCGCGGGGAATGGTTCACTGAACATAATCTAAGCTTCTTACCTTTACTTGATGGATTTGGAAGTGAGGAGGAGGAGGAGGAAAACTTATGTTCTCACTTTCTTGTTTGCTCATTTGCAGCCTGTTCAAACTAGGTCAGCCCAACATTACTTTCTGCGTGAAGCAGTTGCCAGGTATCAGGGATTTGAGACTTCAGTGCGCTTCGCTTTCCTAGGAAGTGGGTAGTGCTTCTGTTGGCAGGGAAATATCCCAGTAAGTGTTCCCAAATGGTGACAATGGAATCTACAAGTAGGTAGCAGAAAGCAGAAAGGCGATGAGTTAATAACACTGTGTGTTGGGGACAGTACAGCATGACAGACTATGTTGAGATTGTCAAAATATGGACTACTGCCTACTCATTAGAACGCTGAAAAGACATGTTGCTCCTGTTATAATGAGTCATCCATTACGTGCACAGAATAGTTGTGATTCTCTTCAAGGCACAATGTGCCCTTTATTCTGAAAGGTACTAGAGGAAAAAGGTTTATCTGTTGTCATGAAAGGAGCCATGGTTTGAGGACAAAGCAAAGTTCTTGACCTGGAACATGTAATGTTCTCTATGACACTTGTACCCAACCAAGTGCCCTCCAGCTGTTTTTTGGACTACAAAAACATCCCATCATCCCTGATCACTGGTCTTGCTAGCTAGGGATGATGGGAGTTGTAGTCCAACAACAGCTGGAGACCGAAGTTTGGGAAACCTTGCTCTATAGGAAATAATGCTGTTAGATTGCTCGGCCCTTATTCTTCACAACTGGAACTGTCTACTGGTAGATATAAAGTACCAGACATGTTATATACCAGATTTCATTGACCAGTGGAACTGTTTGAATGTTTTGCTGGGGGAAAAAACCTTTACTGGGACTTTCACCAAATATGAAAGAAGTCTGGGGATCCCTGTTACATTGTCTCAATATAAAATTGTGAGATCCTATCTGTGCCACAGATTTCATTGCAGGCAGAAATTGCAATGGTCTGCATGTTGCGATTGAGAGGAAATGTAATCATCTCTGCTGGTATAATGTGCTATTTGTTTTAAGCAATCAATCATTACGTAATAATCTGTTAGTGAAATATTGCATTATTTATTGAAGTAGTCAATCATATGAAGGCAAGTTTGTGGCTTGTTTGAAATCTTCGATTGCACTACACCTATCGGGAGAAGTTATCTGAATACACCTTGTGTCATCTAATCCCCACAATTTTTTGATGCCCCCAAGTCATTGAATGAATGAATGAATGAATGAACGAACGAACGAACAAGAGAGACGACATATTACCAGACTAGCTCCTTAAACACTGGCAGTGGCTGGGATTATAATTGCCTTGCTGTGCTTTGAGTATATTAACACTATAGGGGGAAGGTATTGCACAATTCTAGCATTCAAGGCCACACAGTAACTTCATTCATCACTGCCTTATTGGCGTTGAATCCATTAAATTGCCACCAACTTGTGGTTTGTGTTTCGGTGCCGATAGGGTTAAGGAGTCAGGTGGACACTATGCTCTCTTGTTTTATGGGGTGGGGGGCATGGGGAAGAGTCTTCTAAATGTTTCCCCTGGAGCTTGAACATGCCTTCTGTTCCGAATGCCTGCTAATAACCCCGGGTGTAGGCAGCATCAATCATGGTCACCACTACAAGCATCACGAGGAAATTCTAGCTCAATCCCGGTATCTCTGAAAGACATCCAGCAGAGATATTTATTTTTCCTCAACAAGGTTTCATTTGGCTGTGGTCCAGGCTTAGCCTCCTCCCACCCACCTCTCCCCTGCACTCCTTGAGGTTTCCTGGATCTGACACAGCAAAGTTCTCTACTCTGTACTCTGCACATCGCTCTGAAAGCGACACCTGTGAGAATTGTGGCATCTGCTTCTCTGGATATTTTCCACGAGGAAGTTTGAGGAACATTTGCTGGTGGTAGCCTAACAATGAGCAAACATACAGTGAGTTAGGTCAGGATCCTCCAGCTCTCCTCTCCTAAATGTTTCATGGATTCTGTTATTCATTACAACAGTGAAGGACTAGATGTTCCTCTCGCCTCATTCCAAACACAGAAGCTGACTAGACTAGCAACAGACTCTTACTTCAACACTAGCAGTGGAGCAGTTTTCTCCAATTCACCTGAGGGCAGCAGCCTCAGCCCAGTTTACCAGAAGGAGCATCTCCACCCCCATCCTTCAGCCCCAACACTGAGGGCCTTCTGGTGGTTCCCTCACTGGAAGAAGGGAGGTTACAAGGAACCAGGCAGAGGGCCTTCTCGGTAGTGGTGGCCGCCCTGTGGAACGCCCTCCCATCAGATGTCAAGGAGATAAACAACTATCTAACTTTCAGAAGACATCTGAAGGCAGCCCTGTTTAGGGAAGTTTTTAATGTTTGATGTTTTATTGTGGTTTTAATATTCTGTTGGGAGCTGCCCAGAGTGGCTGGGGAAACCCAGCCAGATAGGTGGGGTATAAATAATAAATTGTTGTTGTTGTTGTTGTTGTTGTTGTTGTTGTTGCCAGGGCAGGATGTTTGGCATATACAGCTCTGTTATCCAGCAATGGAAAATGGACATGTGGCTTAGGAGGACCTAGGGAGTTGCTACCATTGCCTTATAGCATCTTCTGCCTGAAGTAGCCGCCTCACTTTCCCTTAGGATAGAGCCAGCCCTGTAGCTAACTCCACCACCATCATGGTGAGCTCAACTCCCCTCTAACCCACCAAACCTTCTCTCTCCCATTCCTGATCCCCCAAACCCACCCTATCCTTTAAATGTTGTTTGCCATGCCGCCATGACTGCCACTCTAGTGGCAGCAAACAGTCCTAGGTCTCTTGTTTCTTCTGCTCTCTGGTGCCTGGCCATGAGGATACAAGACTCTGGTTGGCCCTGCAATGTAAGTTGCCTTTTGAGTGCAACATTTCCAAGGCACTATAAGGCCCTTGCATCCTGGTGTATTGCTTAGGGAAGAGAAATATATACAAAGATGAAAGCGAGCATACACAGATACATTAGCCTTCAACATATAAAGCAATTGACAAAAACACTTATATTAACTTGCTCTGCCTGTCTACCATTTGTCAATATATTCATTTTTAATAATATTTTATTCTGTTTTCCATAGAAAATTTCCTTTTCTTACTCAACAGTAATCCAATTCAGCAAAACTAGAGACTCACTCAACATCGATGATTATAACCCAAATTACATATAATTGTGATTTAAAGTTCCGTCTTATCTAATTTCATCATCTCCAACATGTTTCTTAATATATTCTGCTATTTTCTTACAGTTCAAACCCCACTATGGTCTTTGCATATGGGAAATAACTTTTTATATAGACTAGAAGTGGTTTCCAGTCTTTAAAAGATTCTAAAATTTGTATCTTTTATCAGTGCCATCTCTGCATATTCCAAGATTTTCATCAGCCATTCTTCCTTTGAGAGTGTTCTCTACTTCCAATATCTCCATTTTAAAAAAAAATTAATAAATCATGGCAGCCATTTAATTACGAAGCATCCAAGCTTCAATCCAATAAAGAATTACCCGGGACTAAGTCCCATTGCAATCAGTAGCATTTATTTCTAAGTAGACAGTCAGAGGATTGTACTTGGTGCTGTGGTCTAAACCACTGAATCTAGGGCTTGCCAATCAGAAGGTCTGCGGTTTGAATCCCCATGACAGGGTGAGCTCCTGTTGCTCAGTCCCAGCTCTTACCAACCTAGCAGTTCTAAAGCACATCAAAGTGCAAGTAGATACATAGGTACCGCGCCGGTGGGAAGGTAAATGGCATTTCCATGCACTGCTCTGGTTTCACCAGAAGTGGCTTAGTCATGCTGACCACATGACCCAGAAAAACGTCAGCTCCCTCGGCCAGTAAAGCGAGATGAGCGCCGCAACCCCAGAGTCATTCGTGACTGGACTTAACTGTCAGGGGTCCTTTACCTTTACCTTTTTAGACAGTCAGAGGATTGTACTGCTAATTGTCTTCTGTGAACCACCTTGAGACCTCCGGGTATAGGGCAGTATATAAATTCAAAAAAGGAGGAGGAGGAGGACGAGGAGGAGGAGGAGGAGGAGGAGAAGAAGAAGAAGAAGAAGAAGAAGAAGAAGAAGAAGAAGAAGAAGAAGAAGAAGAAGAAGAAGAATGGGGTGGTGAGAGAACGAATGGCTAGCAAAAATAATACAACTATTGAACAAAGCTTCATTCAGAGTGAGTTCCTAAAACCTGCCAATGAAATACTTCATCATCCGTGGTGTCACCTTTTGCCAATCATATACAGGAATCCACAAAGTTGAGGCTGTCTCCACTGGCTTTCTGTCCGTTCATCTCAAGATCTCAGTCAGAATCCCATCATTTCTCCTTAACAGTGAAACTGATGAGAGAAGAAGGCACTGACAACCAAGCCTTAATCAGCTGCACCAACATTACAGCCATGGCTGCTCTTGCCAGAGGAATCAACCCTGGTGGCATCATTCACGGGTCTTTTGTTAGGCTGCTGTCACCAGCTATGAGGTAGTGCTAACTCTGAAGTCAGATTTTAAACACTTGTTGGCTGGAAAAGGCAACATGTGTAATCCATATTGCCGAGATATCCACGGGATGAGTCAACATCTTTCATGAGAATGAACGTGCACTTCATGCAAATGGGAACTGTTAGGCTTCCAAGCATTTTATTTTACTTCCCAAACAGCATGAGTTAATTTTTCCCCATGGCTCACTCTTTCCTCATTTAAATTCTCATCGACTGCATGTGAACATCAGATATATGCATTTTATTTCATTTTAGACTGTTCTTTCCAATGCAGAAGTGTCTTGTACATAGGCCACATTTACCACGAACTAGAGAGCAAATATATTAGCATGAATTCAAATATTTAGCTTCTAAGATGCAAGATGTAATTACATTTCCTTGATTGCACTTACACCCGGGAAGGAACCCATACTTAAGCAGGAAAAAATAGTACTCAAAGGTGTTTTCATGGCTCGGAAAGAGAGTAACTTACTTTCTATAAATAACATTAACTCTGTTCCCTTAAAATACATCCACGTTTTTATATATATTCAACCTCTGATCCTATAATTACAAGCAACCACTGCAAAGAAGCATGTCATTAAATTAATACTTTGAGGTTCATAGAGCTCGTATTCCACCAGGGACGTACAAATCTACTGAGGAGAAAAGGACCAAAAAAAGATCTGGCTTCCTTTGATCTTTGGTGTTTTCCACCTTCAGATTTGTATTTGCATGTAAACATTTTTAACCTCTTTCCCCACATTGAGGAAGACCCAAACTGGGAACGGTATATTATTTTGCTTGGAGGGATTGCTTCTCCCACCCAAACCCACCCTGCCCCAGAACATGCTGTATGGAACAAAGAGATCTCAATTATAAATAAAAATGATGCCACAGGCCAGGTAACTGGTATGATTGGGTAGCATGTTGTTGAAGAAATCACAGTTAAAGCCAGGATTAGCAATGGGCCCCCCAGATGAGTCATTCCGCCCAACTCCTCCACCTGCTACTCAACCGAGCTCATCACAGAAACAGCTAACACAATTATAATTGTAAGACATTTAGAACATCTATATAAATAAGCATGTGGTGTGGTAGGCACTTTGTCTGTGCCAGGATTTTCCAAACTGTGGTTCATGGACCAGTGGTCCACAGGCTTCCTTTTTTAAAGCCCCAAACGGCCTCGGCCCAGTATACCTGAAGGAGCGTCTCCACCCGCATCGTTCAGCCCGGACACTGAGGTCCAGCGCTGAGTGCCTTCTGGCAGTTCCCTCACTGTGAGAAGTTTAAGTTACAGGGAAACCAATAGTGGCACCCATCCTGTGGAACGCCCTCCCATTAGATGTCAAAGAAGTAAACAACTATCTGACATTTACCGGGTAGAAGACATCTGAAGGCAGCCTTGTTTAGGGAAGTTTTTAATGACTGATGTTTTAATGTATTTTTTAATCTTTTGTTGGGAGCCGCCCAGAGTGGCTGGGGAAATTCAGCCAGATGGGAGAGGTATAAATATGTTGTTGTTGTTGTTGTTGTTGTTGTTGTTGTTGTTGTTGTTGTTGTCATTATTATTAAATTACTACTACTACTACTACCACTACTGCTACAACTTCAGATAGTCCATGGCATACCTTTGAAAAACACTTAAAATCCGAATTCTCCAGAGTTCTCTGGACTTCCAATTGTAATACAGTGCAAGGCATACAATGTAAGAAATGCAAGAAACAAATAAAAAATCCCATTAGTAGCCATACAGCTTATAGCACATTATAGTTGCTACAACAGAAAGAAAAAAATCATTAATGGGTCTGCAAATTTTCAAGTGGTCTCTGGTGAGCGGGGCATTGGGAACCACTGACCTATGCTATTCATGCATGTTGTGGGCAGCTGTTTAAACCAGTCAAAAAAACTTCTTATAACTGGCCATACATGGATATGATTATAAGTTATTTGGAACAAATTAAAACCTGCTCCCCCAGAACACATACAGTACAGACTCAGGGAATGCCCCTTGGTTTCTTTTAACAAACGTTTCTCCTGATGAAGAGTTTGAGGAAAAACTCACAAGCTTGCACGCCATTTTATGGCATTTTGGTTGGCCTAATAAATATATTACCCTAACAGGGACAATCTGTAATGGGCCACTTTCTGTCTAGCTGCATTCTGAAGCATTTGGTTTCAGGGCAAACTAATGCTGAAGCCATTTCCATCATACTGAGGGGATTTGTCTGTCTTCACCCTATTCTATCTCTTTAGCTTGCTGTATGATTGAGGAGTCTACTCGCATATGGCTCTCTGATGGCTCCCTCCATGTCAGTAGTGGGCCCACCTCCTTTTGGACTAAACCCCAGTTGCGATCATAATGCACAGAGTGACAGTTGAGATTTACTCATTCTCAATTCTGTCCCATAGGGATTGCAAAATCTATTTTCTCACTCTTGCCACTTCTGCATGCATTTACCCAGGGGTTGGCAACTTAAGGCCCATGGGCCACAAGCGCAAAGCAGAGTGGGGACCGCCGGCTTCCCATTGGCTGCAGGAAGCTCCTGCCAATGGGAAGCTGCGCATACCTCCTCCGCGCCGGAAGGAGCTCCAGAAATAGCGTTTGCACATGTGTGTGTGAGCACACACGCACACACACTCCGGCCCACCGCAGCGTCTGTGGGACCGTGAACCGGCCCAAGCCACAAAAACTTTGCCGAGCCCTGTGTTTACCCACAATTCTCTTCCATTCCATTTTTGCAGAAATCTGTCCGTGTGGCGTGAAATAAAGATGAACGTTTCTTCAAAAGAGGAATTTGTATTTTCTTTCAGTTTGCTCGGAACTGTTTTTAACAACGAGCTGGTCTGCTGAAACAGGGAAGTTGCAGTGGGGAGGGGGAGAAAAGCAAAGGTTTATTTTGCCTGTTTGTATGTTTGTTTGTTTTGGAAGGAAAGAACTGGACTCAGCTCTTGGAAAACCTGGGCTAAGCATAAGCTTAGAGGTAACTTTCTTCTCAATTCCGAGTTATCTTGCAGGGGACTGCAATGATTTAGTCACTGGGACAGGATGGACAATCTGTGGCATCACTCCGACTGTGAAATGCCTCTCCCAAAAGCTTAACTGGCCCTGGTGATTTTAGTGCTTTGGCGCCAGGCAAATACCTATTTGTGTGGCATTTATGTGATGGTTAGGCCACCACTGGAATTTTGGAGCCCCTTGGCTATTTTTACGATCGGACATTTTGATACTGCATTATTTTTATCTGCTCTCAACTGCTTGCGATGTTTTGGAATTTATTTAAAGACTTTGTATCTCACTCTCCATTCAAAAACAAAAAAAGACTCCCTGAGCAACTTACATATCACTAATGATTTGTTGGTTTAATTATATCATTACCCACCCTGGGATTATTTGACTAAGCGTGGACTAAAAATATTCTAAATACATATTCTTAAACCCTGTGGATAGTTCATTTGGTGGAGCATGAGACACTTGGTCTCTGATCTCGGGGTCATGGTTTCAAGCCCCACATTGGGTGAAAGATTCCTGCCTTGCAGGGGATTAGACTAGACGACCCTTGTGATCCCTTCCAACTCTCCAAGTCTATAATTCTATAATGATTAATAAATCAACAACTGATGGTCACAGGTTGCCCATCCCAGATCTAGAAGGAAGGCCACTGAGGAGACCCATGTATGCCTGGGCTACATGGAGGAAGGACATAAAAGAATAAACAGTAATGCAATCAGTAAGTTCTGTAGTCTTCCATAAATTACCATACTTTTCTGTGTATAAGACAAGGTGTTTTTTTTTTTTATACTATAAAATAATGTTATGGACAGTGTCCTCGAAGCGACTGGCATGAGATTGGCCAAACTGAGGGAGGCAGTGAAGGATAGGGGTGCCTGGCATGCTGTGGTTCATGGGGTCACGAAGAGTCAGACACGACTGAACGACTGAACAACAACAACAAATGTTAAAAATTGGGCGGGGGTCTAATACATGGATAGTGCATATGCGAGAACCGCGATAGGTTGCAGCTGTGAGCAGGAGCATGTCAGCGGCGATTGGGTGGGTGATTGGTGGCTGCTGCAAGGTCTGCTTAGGATTGGCGGCGGCTGGTGGTGAGCGGGCAGACGCTTGTGCAATTGGCAGCATCGGGTGAGTGATTTTCAGGGCATTCCCCTTAAAAAAAACAACTATGGGCAATCCTCCCCCCAAAAAGCTCAACAACTATGGGTGATCTCCCCCCCCATTTTCTTAAATTGGAGTCCCCCAAAGTAGGGGGCGTCTTATACATGGGGGCGTGTTATACACAGAAAAATATGGGTAGCTCCCTCTCTGGTTATCCCTCTCCTATTAAATGTAATTTGTAGGATGGAGTGTACTAGTTTGGGTGCAATAGGGGTTGACCTGTAATTCTGGTGTGCCAAACATGTTGTTGTTGTTGTTGTTGTTGTTGTTGTTGTTGTTGTTGTTGTTGTTGTTGCTGCTGCTGCTGCTGCTGTTGCTGTTATATCACATTTATGTGCAGATACCAAAACAGGTAATGAGGGTGCAGGTAATAGGGAGTGACAAATGTAGCACAGGAAGAGCATCAGATAAGGGTGAGTATCAAAACGTGTACCCACTATGGAAATAAGAAAGCCACGCAACTCCTCTTAACATTTTGGTCCCCTCGTCAGCTGACATAAATCAGCCTAACTTAATCAACTTAGATGAATGCTCACCCCCTGAACGCAACAGTGGGCCTAGCCTGCTGTCTCTCAGTCTGCTCAGAGTTAACTTTAATACAAAACTGACTGTGACAGCCCTCGGGGAAAAAAATGCCTCGGTTCGTTTCAGCATTTTTATTTTATTTTATTATTTTTTAAAAAAAGCATGCTACAACAATAATTGCAGCTTATTAAAAATATGAAGGAGGTTCCAACTGCACATGTTTGGAGAACAGGCAGTCTGCAACTGAGCGAGGATTCGGTGAAACTTTACCTCAAACTAATACATTTTGGCAACTCTTCCCCTTTTCCAACTATGCCCCTATGACTATTTCCTGAAGTTCAAATATCAGACTTCCTCCTTCATCATTTTTAATACTTTATAAATGGTGCGTGGCAGGTCATAGTGGCCCATGTCACAGCCAACTGATGGGAGCCCGAGTTGAACCTCCACCCCCCCTCCCTTTTGATTGGTGACCTGTTTGCTGAGCTTTGCACACAGCTATATTTCCAGCTCACAAACACTTAGGCTAAAACAAGATGTGATGTGGCATGACCTGGCCCAGTTTACGCCGAAGTGCTACAAAACGAGGAAGGGGTGAGATGGAGATTTAAAGCACACACAGGAATGGACAGGAGGTGGCATGCGGGCTGTGGTGGGGAGTAGACCTTTTCCATATACACCTACTCCCCCCCCATCCCTCTTTTTGCCATTTGTCTCTCGGGGCGGAGGTAATGTATGGTTTTCAAAAAAGAAGTTGGAAGGGGGAGACACAGACAGGAGAAGGACTCAGCTCTTGCTGTTCATGCTGTGTTTTACATCTTCCCCTCCTTTGCCCCTGGTTTGTCCAGAACACACAGGTAGGTAGGCCTCTTGCTGTCATATCCCGACACCAGTAATTCTAACTGAAACTGGACGGTATTGAACGTGGGTAGGCAAACTAAGGCCTGGAGGCCGGATCCGGCCCAATTGCCTTCTAAACCCAGCTGGCGGACAGCCTGGGAATCAGTGTGTTTTTACATGAGTAGAATGTATCCTTTTATTTAAACTGTATCTCTGGGTTATTTGTGGGGCCTTCCTGGTGTTTTTACATGAGTAGAATGTGTGCTTTTATTTAAAATGCATCTCTGGGATATTTGTGGGGCCTGCCTGGTGTCTTTACATGAGTAGAATGTGTGCTTTTATTTAAAATGCACCTCTGGGTTATTTGTGGGCCATAGAAATTCGTTCATCCCCCCCAAAAAAATATAGTCCAGCCCCCCACAAGGTCTGAGGGACAGTGGGCTGGCCCCCTGCTGAAAAAGTTTGATGACCCCTGGTATTGAAGGTGATCCATTACCCCAAACATTCTTAATAGATAACCAGAGGACCAGTTCAAGTGTTCTGTCTCACAGAGACGGATAGAACTATCCCGGTTGCCAATTGAAGATGCCGTAGTCAGACTCCCAGCTTGCTTTATTTCAAAATTCACTCTAACGTCCAGACATAAACCAGCCTACAAATTACATGGTTCAGAAGTCTGCTTACCCTTTCAGGTGCTGCGGCGTTGTGGGACGGCAGAGGCTCGTCCCAAGCCCTGACGATGAAATTGCGTCGTCGGAGTCCCATCCAGATAGGGGGCATGGGCGTAATGTAGAAGGCTAATAACAATTCCATATGTGGAAGGCTAATAACAATACCCACTTGAACCATCATAAAATAGTTCCCAGCAGGGCTTTTTTTCCAGCTGGAACGCAGTTCTGGCACCTCTCAGGTGGGCGCCATTGCCATTCTAACAGAACAAGGGAGGCGTTCATGGTGAGTTCCAGCAGTTCTTTTTCTAGAAAAAATGGCACTGGCTCCCAGGGAAAAGGAAGTGAAGAAAACCTTAATAGGCACACAAAATACACCTAAAACCGTAAGAGGGAATGTGTAAACTGCTTTTAATACAATCCGTTTCTAGTGTCGTATTGACAGTGGTTAGACAATCATACTTGACCCAATAAGCTGTGATATGAATGAGTACTTTGCCTGTACACAAAACCCTTTCATCTGAGCCAACAGACAAACATCTTCCATTCACTAGTTTGCAGTTTCATTTGAATCAGTAAACTATGGTTGTGTGTTCAGACCTTTTAACCTCACCCCCCAATAAATCCAGACAAGACTCAAATTTTGATTTGGTTTTTGGCAGAATTTAGGCCACAACTTTATTGATTACAGCAAGTGATTGGTTGCGTAGACTCTGGTTTGACTAGCTCCCTGCTCCGCAGGTAGCGCTGACCCAGGGTTCCAGCATAGGTCAGCCAAGGGTGAACACCTGGATAGCGGAAAGCTGGGAACCTGCTCTATCTGCCACCCACATCTCCCCCTGGACTCAGGCATGGGCACAACCCCCTCTCAGGGGTTGACCAAACCATCAAGTCCCAGGATTCCTTTAACGGAATACCCTTCACCTGGGGATGGCGAGAGCGTTCTCCCATCCCTATCACCTGAACCACAGCCTATCTGCAACCTTACAAGTTGTGACGATTTGCTACACGGCAGGTGAAACCCAAATGATAACAGCCAATCAGCCAAGTGGGGAAAATTCCTGCCGTGCCCCTGTCCCAACGACAGATGACACACGACAGCATAGCAAGGTCAATCACACTAGCCCTAAAAATAGGGAGAGGTGGGCAGGTGTTCCGATGCACGCACCGAAAAGAGGGAGCTCTGGGTCACGTGCATGGGTATTTATAGGTCCCTCGATCCGTTTAGCTTGCGTCCCATTGGCCAGATTGAACCCTGCATCGAGGGACCTATCGATTGGGTGTTGTGGCTGTCAATCAAACCCACCCACAACACAGGGATTAGGTTGCCAGGTCTCACCGCAATAGCGCCCTCTTGAAGGGGGGACTCAATTTAACAGTTTCATACCAAGCCTTGGTGTTAAACCATGGTGGGGATAGACTAGGGTTCACATTCTTCTAAGGGAGAGTGCATGAAATGTGCTTGCAACTGCCTGATATGCTTATAGTACACACACAGTTTTGCTACTTATATACATCAGCTTTATAGAGATATTCTTACAGAGTTGCTAGAGTTTGTGTGGCATTCCTCCATAGGCATGGGGCTTGCCATTAATAAATATTTAACTAATGCCCTCAACACTTAGGGGCTGTTGTGCCTTTGGCATTGATGGTCTGTCATTTACCATCGTTGTGTATGTTGAGAGTTGTGTATGTTCTTCTGAGCTGAATGGTGCTGAAGATGTTTAACTTGTAGAAATAAATTGCTTGGGGCCCTATCAAAATATTGAGAACATGTGGGTTTTGAACTCTGTTTTCAAACAGCTACCAGCTGCTGCTGCTTCCTTTTTTGCCACCTAGGGCACTTACAGGCTGACTCGACTCACAGTAGGAGATGCTACCAACCTTTGGAGCGGGCAGTATGGATAACAGGAAATACAAGACTCTGCTTTCCTGCACTATGAGAGAATGATAGCTCCCATCTAGGCCTTTTTACATGGCATCTATCAGGCCTTTTCTAGAGAAACAGCAATGGTGGTTGTCTTCCCTCTCTCCAGCAGAACTGGGTAAACTCCTTCTAGTTAGATTTGGACTTAGGTTCAGAAAATATCTCAGTCCTTTCGAACCTAATTTTGGACCCTGTTGTGCACATAGCAATGTCATTGGGAACATGACGAAATCTGATACTCCCTCTCCCAGCTCAAAAATCCAGCAGCCTCTCACCTGGCCACTTACCTGCTTGCCTTCCCCCAGCCGCTTTCCTTTGGCACTGACGTTTGCTGTTGCTATGGGAAAGCAGGGAAAGGGATCTCTCTTTCTTCTCACTCTGCTAAAGCTTAGCACCCTGCTATGGCGGCGTGTGCCAGCAGCAAGAAGTGTTGGGTAATTTCCCTCTCCTCCACCCCAGTACTACTAAAATGAGTCAGAAGTGCTGGAACTACATTTCCCTTGCAACTGGCCTGCAGTTATGGACATTTCTGGGTATTAGGGAAAGAGGCCGATTCACCCATCTGGTTCAGCATCCGGTTCTCACAGTGAGTGGCCAACCCAGGGGAAGCCCACATACAGGATCTGAACATAACAGTACTTATATTGGGTGGGGGAGGGCTTTAAAATGCATGCATCACAGAAGACGGCTTGGGAAAGTGTCTTAGGAACAATGTGCCTTAAAATGCTGGTGAATTTTCATGAAGACTAAAAAACAAACAAAAACAAACAGAAAACAGAGGCAGAAATGTGAAGATTGGAACATTAGATTGGAAAAAATGATGTCAGATGCTGTGATGTCAGAAATATAACAACTCAGACTTGCCCTGATCTTGAGGCTGTTTTATGTACTAATGTCCTTTTTGAAAAGCATAAGAATGGGGAACACTTGGATCTTTTGTAGTTTGAGGAAACTGAGGCATGCAAGCTACTCTCTGACACCCAACACCCCTGCAATGTTTGTGCTCATTGGGTGAATTAGCAATGTTGAGTAGGGTTACCAGATTCTACAGAAGAAAGGGGTAGACAGATCAATATAGGACACTCTCCACCGTCAGAGGCAAAATTTGAGGTAAAGTTCATTGCCAAAGCTCAGGAAAATGGAACCTTTGTCACTGCAGAGTACTGAGCTCTGATTATTGTGTGAGGGACGACAGAGAAGAGAGAGTAAATATTACCAATATTACCAATGATGTCTTTTTTCCTGATTCACAATTGAACCCCGAGGTTTACAGTTGTTCAGTTTAATCCTATTAAATATAAGCTTGGTTGGAGATCTGCCATCCATCACCCATGCTAGTCCCATCAACAAGGCAATGGGGGAGCACGACTGGAGATGGCATGTGGTTCATGTGAATAACAGGCTTGAGTTTAAAAAAAAAAAAATCCTTCCAGTAGCACCTTAGAGACCAACTAAGTTTGTTCTTGGTATGAGCTTTCGTGTGCATGCACACTTCTTCAGTGTGTGCTCATACCAAGAACAAACATAGTTGGTCTCTAAGGTGCTACTGGAAGGATTTTTTTATTTTTTTATTTTGTTTTGACTATGACAGACCAACACGGCTACCTACCTGTAACTGAAGGCTTGAGTTAATTCACGAACCAAATTTACTCACATTAAAACGAAAGACAAAGGAAAGTTCTGCGGGAAACTGACTGCATGTGTGCTTGTTTTGGATTTCATTCATTCATTCATTCATTCATAAAAAATACGTTGAAATACCATTTTAATCCCTTAAAACATTTTCCCTTATCAAAACAGCCAAATCATCATTAACTCAAATGAATGCTGAAAAGGTGCAAACATTTATTTGGATGGAATTTCCACTTTGAAACCCCAGTGATTATAATTTCCATTTTAAAATGGAGTGTGAAACCGCTACAGAATTGAGGCATCCCACCGATAGTATCACTTTCTTGCTTTTCACAAACATATGATCCAGGTTTGCTAGTTAAATGTATTATTATTCACCAAGGAACACTTTTCATGAGGTTTCCCTTTTCTTTTTAAAGATAAAACTCTTTCCGAAACACCCAAAGCAAAAACATGGGTTTGTGGTTAGAATCTTTGACTGGGGGTCCCGCACAGTGTACGGTGTTAGCTAATTTTAAGTGTGCAGTGGTGACACAGGTTCACTTGACACGGGAATATCGAGTGTTGGTGCACGTTCCTGCAGCTGTGAGTCATTATTTCCAGTGGCAGTGGAAAACCATTCAGACCTCTCTGGGGAATTGGTGGGGGATGCCGTGGCAGGTAGGATATTAACCCTTTGCAGCCCCTCTCTCTGAAATTTTCAGCAAAGGCCAAACTTGGATGGCTTGAACATCTGCCAAGTTTGGGGGAATAAAGACCAGTAGCACCAAAGCGGAAAGAAAGAAAGAAAGAAAGAAAGAAAGAAAGAAAGAAAGAAAGAAAGAAAGAAAGAAAGAAAGAGAGAGAGAGAGAGAGAGAGAAATTTAAGAAATTTCACAAGCTAGGGAAGCTCTTAATTTCAACTTCAGTAACCACTAGCCTAAAAAGAAGTATGTGTCAGATGCAGTTGTGCACCATTATGTTAGTAGAATACAGTGGTACCTCAGAAGTCAAATGGAATCTGTGACGGAAGTCCATTCAACTTCCAAAACGTTTGGAAACCAAGGTGCAGCTTCCGATTGGCTGCAGGAAGCCAAGTCGCGTCGGATGTTCAGGTTCCTAAGAACGTTCGCAAACCGGAACAGCCACTTCCAGGTTTGCAGCGTTTGGGAGCCAAAACGTTCGACTCGCAAGGCATTCGGGATCCAGGGTACGACTGTAATATCTCAGTGTACAATTGATGGGGTTGGCAGCTTCAGCAGAGCAGCAATTTATGATTCCCCCCCCCCCCTGCTTACAGGGCACCATTCTTATCTTATCGTTTCCGCTGATGAGAGACCTCTACATATTTGACACAAGTACTACTGTGCATTGAAAGGGGTTTGAGCAGCACCTTTTAGGACACACAGCTATGGCATGCCAGTTTGGGTTGCAGAGAATGGACAAACCTGGGACATGAGACTGTATCACATGTACTCCTGTCTTGCCCCTTATATAAAGACTTGAGGGAAGAGATTGTCATGCCGCTTATACTCGCCATTCCAGGCCGCTTGCCCGAGGACATACTGTTTTTCCTCCTGGCAGACCAGAATACCCAGACAACGGAGAAGGTAGCCAGATTTGTTGAGAGGGCCATGAAATTGAGGGTTGCCAGCTGAATAACAGTGCCCCCTCATAAATAAGATCTCATTTATTCTTGTTTTAATTGTGCCGAATCCCGATTCAGCTCATTTTTTTGGTTATATATGGTTTTTATGGTTTTTTTTTTATGCAATGGCCTGTGGGCTATGCAAATAAATAAAGTTTGTTGTTGAATCTGGGATGTGATTTACCACCCTGCCACTGACAGCCATCCAGTTCCAGCGGTGAAGCTGGAATGGACCACAGGACAGTATAACATACCTAAATATGTTACCTAATATTACCTAAATAATATGTGGACATGGGGAAATCCACCTGAGGCTAGCAGAAGTCCTTTCATAGAATCACAGAGTTGGAAGGGACCACAAGGATAATCTAGTAGGCCAAGCCCCTGAAATGCAGGAATATTTTGCCCAACGTGGGGATTGAACCCACGACCCTGAGATTAAGAATCTCATGCTCTACTGACTGAGCCACTCTGAACAGGACTGGTTATCTGACTCTGGCCCACTGTATATACAGGTGAAACTCGAAAAATTAGAATATTGTGGAAAGGTTCATTTCTTTCAGTAATTCAACTTAAAAGGTGAAACTAATATATGAGATAGACTCATGACATGCGAGGCGAGATATGTCAAGCCTTTATTTGTTATAATTGTGATGATTATGGCATACAGCTGATGAGAACCCCAAATTAACAATTTCAACTTTGGGGTTTTCATCAGCTGTATGCCATAATCATCACAATTCTAACAAACAAAGGCTTGACATATCTCGCTTTGCATGTCATGAGTCTATCTCATATATTAATCTCCAGTAGCTAATGAAAACAATTGCTTACATAAATGGACTTTTCCACGATATTCTAATTTTTTGAGTTTCACCTGTACATGGGCTCCTGAGAGTGGTCCAGAATCCTGCCTTGTGCAGGATTCCCAGCCATCTATGCAAAGTTTCTGCACACACAGTTTATACAGGATGTACACATCATGTTGTGAGCATGCATAGGTAAGGGGGGGACTTGCCTCCATGCTCCCACTTGCCCTCCAATGGGTGTGCATTGTACATTCTTCAGACATTTGGGGAGGGCTTCTGTGTATTCTGCTGATCACTTCTGATTGGAGAAGCGTGCTGTCATTCAAAGGATCTCGGCTGTTTAAAACGTTTGCCAGCACTTTGCTTTGTATTTCACTTGAGCTGCATGAACGGTGATTGGAAACAAATTCACATTCATATATTCACATTCACATTCTTATTATCAGACAAGGCACGTTTGCTTGCTTATAATAGTTACTGTTCTAGATGAAAAGAGAAAAACACCTTTACAAGCTTTCAATTTTGATACAATTAATAAAGCCAAATGGGAGAGGTGAGGTCACATGTGGTATCAATACACTTTAATTAAGTGTAATAATTCCCCCTTTCCTGAGGTAGATGTGCTAAGACAGATTCCTCTTTGGAGAGTTTTAAATACTTGCTGATACAATTCTCCACAATGCTGGCTTGGAGGTCTTTTGTGGAATACTACTGCCCTCTTTGGGAAGTCCAAAGTACTGAATCTACCAAGTCAGCAACAGTTGGCCACTTGATCACATTTAACGTAATACAATATGAACGGCAGAGTAGGCTGCAACAGCTCTATCCCTTCCACAAAGTAAAAAGACACCATTACACATCTGGAGAACATGTAGCATCATAAGCATTTTCACTGTTACTTTCAAAACAGATTTAAGGACTGATTTCATTAGACTCTGTCCTTTTTTCAAAAAAGAAAGGAAGGAAGGAAGGTACTGAAAGACAGCTGCCTTTCCAGAGTGTTCAGAAACTTCAGAATGCTGCAGCCAGGCTATTGACAGAAGCTGGTTGCAGGGATTGTGTGGCTCCTGCATTACAATAGTTTCTGCAGCTATCCGTCTACCTGCAGGCACAATTCATGGTGCTGGTTAGGTGCTACAGAATCCTGCATCGCTCAGGACTGGGTTATCCATGATACCACATTTGCCAGATGAACCTGCCTGGTTTTAGGGTGCCCAGAAGAGGCCCATTCTCTCAGTACCAGCAACCCCTGGAGCACATTGGGTGGGAATGTGACAGAGAGCCTTCTTAGTGCTAGCACCCAGATTCTGAAACCCTTTGCCAAGAGAAACCAGGCTAACTCTGTCATCCCCCAACAAAGGCATTTTCAATTAAGACAGGCTTTTGGCTCATCAATTTGACACACAAATAGATTGTAAGCAACTTAAATGGGCTGGGTTTCTTGATTTTATACCCATTTTGGTTTTTTTTTTGTATATTTCTTAATTAGCTCTACCTTTTACCTTTACCTTTTACCTATTTTTAATTAATTTCTTTTCAAACATTTTTACAATAATATCCATATCAAATAGTTGTATTGTTTCATAAATTGACTTCCCACCCCCACTTCTGCAGTATTTTTACTCAAACCTTTTCTACCACATTATATCTTTATCCATTACAAAAAGTTTCTCTATTACAATTATTTTATCATTTTTCTTCTGCTGCTTTTATCTCGAACCCTGCCTGTGATTTCGGTTGACTATGGTATTTAAATAATAATAATAATAATAATAATAATAATAATCCACGAAAGACCTCCTGTTTTGTTTTTAATGTGTTATTTTTTTACATTATATTTTGTAAAGCTGTTTTATTTTATTTGCACTATTGCTGTTACCCCTTTGAGTAGTGTTTGGTGGAAGGGTGGGAAACAGATATAACAAGAAAGCAAGACTGGGGGTGCAAGAACCATTTTCATTTTTTTATTGCATTTATATTTCATGTTTTTCTCCAAGGAGCTCAAAGTGGCATACATGATTCTCCCCCTCCTCACTTCAACCCTGTGAGGTAAAGTTGGTTAGGCTGAGAAGCAGTGACTGGCCCAAGATCACTTAATGGCTGAGTAAGGATTTGAAAAGTCTTCAGATGTTTGCTTCCCATCAATCCAAACTTAAACTGCTAGAGGAATGGAGGCTTGTGAAAGGATTACTCTTCCTTTCTAATCTTGTCTTTTCCTTTAAGTCAATTCACAACAACACAACAGGGTTAGACTAACAGATACATGTTTAGTCAGAGGCGTAGGAAGGTCAGGTGGTACCCGGTGCGGAAAATTTCTTGTCACCCTGCCCCCATTGATTCCACCACCCCCCCCCGCAAAAAGGTTTTACGTTATTTCATATTTTCTTACAAAGGAATAATAACAAATAATAATAAAAAAACTTTTATTTATATCCTGCCCTCCCCGGCCCAAGTTGGGCTCAGGGTGGCTAACATCAGATACATAACATTGGTATAAAATCAAACAATAATCAAATTACCTCCCAAAAACATCTCAAAATCAAATTAAAGTCTAATTAGATGGCTTTCCACAGGGTTAGGGTTGGGAACAGTAAGTGCTCCACTGAACTGAAATTTCAGCCTTCATGACATAGGAAAACAGCCAAGTAAACAGCTATTTCGGTGGAGGAGGGTCAAGATATTAACTGATATGCATGAAATTTCATATATAGCTATATAATCCCTAGTATAGTAAGATAAGACCTTTGGGGCAGGCATTCTTTTTAAGTGTTTTTTTTAATGAACCGCCCTAGTAGGGCAGTAATTGTTCCTTGATAATTTGTCACCCCTCCATTATGGAACATGGAGCGGTCCGCCCCCTACGCCTCCCCTTGCTACGCCCCTGTGTTCAGTGCAAATGGGATTTTAGAAAGAAAGAAATACAGCCATTTTGCAGCAGCCTTCTTTATAAAATCTAGTTAAATAACAACATCTTCAAAGTCATTTCTTTCTTTCCAGCACATTCAGAAATCTTCTCAAGTCAGAATTTTCAGCGGAAGCAGACTTAGAACTGCATTGGCTCGCTTTTTCTTCTTTTTTGTGGCAAATTTGCTTCAAATTTGTCAGCTCACCACTATCATTCAAAGACACAGCAGATGTTTGCCTTCTGGGCAGCTGGAGACACCGATGGGCATCATAAAAATCAGAGGCTTCCAAAGGCACTAATATCCAACCTTGGCTATGCTTTCATTCATTAGGTCTTGTCCAATGCTTAGAGATAGGGGTCTCTTTCCAACATTTCTGGCTAGTTTCTGTGTTCGGCTGATTTTGATTTTTTTCCCAGCTAAAGATAGATAGAAACATACAATAGGGAGGTCATCAGTGGGATGGAAATTGGGGCTTACTTTATACAGGCATGAATTATATATGCATTCTGCAACGAAGTTTGCATATACCTCCTGTGTACTTGGAGTCACCTAACTCTAAGCAACCAGCAGTAGCGGAGCTTCATGCTCTGGCACCAGGGGTGGGAAGCAGGTGGGGGCAGGGCTGGCACATGTTCTGGGGGCGGGGCGCGCCACCTGCAGGGGTGTGATGCGCATTCTGGGGGCGGGGTTGCATTCTGGGGGTGGGGCGCACCACCCGCAGGGGCGTGGTGTGCGTTTTGGGGGCAGGGTGAGCAGGGTGGGGAGGGCAGCCGAGATAGAACCCTACCAGGATCGCGCTGCCCAGGGCACCCTACGCCCTTCCCTTCCTAAACCAGTGGCAACCAGTACACGTCAACATTAATACATTAAGACTCTGTTAGCTGAAGAAGAATCACCAAAACGGGGCCTTGTCCTGGCACGTTAATTTCACCTGGTATATAAACTTAAAGAAATAAATCTATTCATAAGAGACTTGGAAAAACTTGAATCGATTGAATCATCATTGTGGCCTGAGTTCTTGTTTTTCTACTATTTTCTGCATCGCTTCTACCAAGAACTCCAACTTTTTTAGATATTCTGGACGTATGGCAACCCTACTCCTATGTCTGTGTGTGTGGGAGGGGAACGAAAGCCTCTTAGCAATGTGGTAACATATGCATAACACCATGTGTTGCCCCACAAGGGAAACCCTGCACCCCGACTTGGGCTTTAGGCTTAGCTCAGGGGTCAGCAAACTTTTTCAGCAGGGGGCCGGTCCATCGTCCCTCAGACCTTGGGGGGGGGGGCGGACTATATTTTGAAGGGAGGAAAATGAATGAATTACCATGCCCCACAAAAAACCCAGAGATACATTTTAAATAAAAGGACACATTCTACTCATGAAAAACATGAAAAACGCGCTGATTCCCGGACCATCTGCATTCTGGATTTAGAAGGTGATTGGGCCAGGTTCGGCCCACGGGTCTTAGTTTGCCTACCCATGGGTTAGAGTTAGGCATAGAGACTTGCCTAAACCTGCTGATGTCAATGGTTAGAAGCTGGAATCAGCCCAAATCTTTTTTAAAAAAAAAATATTAATTTTATGGAATGCAATATATGTTTAAGACTGAGAATATGACATAAGAGCTGTAATATATTCTTGTGAAGTCCATATTAATGTCATACATATTTATTTATTTATTTATTTATTTATTTATTTATTAATAAGATGCACCTAATATTTTTTTTTTAAAAAAATGCATCCATCCCAGACCTCCCCCCTCCCCAGTATAATATTCATTTGCTTTTTACAGTTGCAGTTTATTTACACTTAAAAGTATATTGATTATGTCATACAGTGTGCAATAATTTCATATGGTTCTTATACCAAATTGTTTCCAAGTGTCTTGCTTTCTCAAGCTGTTTGAGCCTCAGATCTGCGGCCAGTTGCTGAGAGGTGGCTGTGAATATGAAGAGGGCCTCTATTTCATCAAATAGATCTCTACTGTGAGCTTTAACAGCAATAAAAATGGAAGAGACTGGAGATAAAAAAAAAAAGATCCTATCATTCACTGGAAAGGAGTTTACCCGTCTGCAGTAAGCTAAAACCTCCGGCTCAACTTCCGTTCAACATCTGGTTTAGCGATTCCTTGAAAAACAACACAATATTCCCTGCTGATTGCAGTACAACAACACAAACTTCTCCGATGCTGCCCGATAGCAGGAAATACCCTGCTGAGCTGCAGACCTTAACCCCATGTATGTTCAGTACTTTTCTCCCATGCCAGTCTGCGAGCACTCTCAATTGCACATTAAATGCTCTGAAGCTGTCCTCATGGGATTCTCAGAGGGCAATTTTGCTGAAATAAGGAAATCGACAGGAAAGTGGGGAAGACAGATAAGCCTGGTCCTTGAGAGAGTGCTCTTGCGGGGAGGGTGGATGCTTTCTCGATGCTGAATCCATAACAAAAAAAAGCCATCTTCCAGCTTTAAACATATCAGGAATGGTAGTGGGGACAAACACACTCCTTGCACCCTCTGTGTCACTATTCCTGCCACATTCCAACCTGTGAAAAACAACAGCAGAAATGTGGGCCCTTTTAAAGACAAAGACTGAAAAACTGGGGTTCTGTAAAGATTTTGTATTAGGTGCCTTAGTCTTCTGCTCTAGCTCCTTTACTTTCCTGAGCAGACTTTGGGGGATTTGAGTGATATTGGGTGTTTATCATAATTCAGAAATCAGAGACTATTTTGATCCTGTCAATTCAAAATGCATGCTGTGCTTTAGTCCGTATTTTCTTCAAGAGGGAAAAGGAAGAAGAGTTTATCTGATTTGTCCTCCTTACCTTCAGAATAAAACTTTAGAAGGTAATCCTTTTTAATGGCTCACGGGTGGCGCTGTGGGTTAAACCACAGTGCTTAGGGCTTGAAGATCAGAAGGTTGGTGGTTCGAATCCACGCAATGGGATGAGCTCCCTTTGCTCGGTCCCAGCTCCTGCCAACCTAGCAGTTCGAAAGTACGTCAAAGTGCAAGTAGATAAATAGGTACCGCTCCAGCGGGAAGGTAAACAGCGTTTCCGTGCGCTGCTCTGGTTTGCCAGAAGCGGCTTAGTAATGCTGGCCACATGACCTGGAAGCTGTACACCGGCTCCCTTGGCCTATAGAGCGAGATGAGCGCCGCAACCCCAGAGTCGTCCACGACTGGACCTAATGGTCAGGGGTCCTTTTACCTTTTAATGGCCACATTGTAGGCATTCCCTAAAACCAAGGGATGCTCAAGTTGAACAGAAGTCTGCACATTTAAATCACATGACTTCCCTCTACAAATCCTGGGAACTGTAGATTACTTGTACCCTCCATTTCCCAGGATTCTTTGGGGGGAATTCATGTATTTTTCAAGTGATTCCATAAGTGTATGGTGTGTATGAAGCCATAATGTGGAAAAGGGGATGCCTCATGCTTTCACATATGCAAAAAAACACATCATGTTTCACAATTGATCAGGCCATAGCAGTCTTCCACATGACCAATGCATTCAGACTGGTCTATTTTAGAATCTCTAAGCATTATTAAAAATATACTGGTACTTCCATCACAAAAAAATAAGGAGAAAGGGTTCCAGCCGAAAGCAACACATTTCTTAGGTTAGGAAATACTCGACTTCTGAGCAGTTTTTAATCTTACTTGCTGAGCATGAGGCACAACCTGTTTTATATGTAAGCATGGCTGCTGTTTATTTAAAAAAAAATGTGAGGAAGGGAACTATTGAATGTCCTGACAAAGCCATTTCACAAAATAAACTCTTCGAAGATTTAAAATGAGAATAAAATAAAATGTTCACATGTCCAAATAGCAATGCTTCTGAAAGGCAGGATGAAACAACAGCCTCTGTCACATCCTCTTTTTTTTTTTATAAGAATTTATTGGTTTTACAACAAACAACATACAAATATAACACCCACATTAACCCACCCCCAACTAGAAGTAAACAAATACACAAATACCAATAATTCTTCTTCTTATGCTGTAAAAAAAAAATTCTTGGTCGAATCTTGGTACAGACTTCCCCTGCCTTTTCACCTTCGGTTCCAATCCCAAATATTACTTTAATAACATCTTATACCATCATAATCTTAAAAAATCCAAATATCTAAAAATTAAAATTCAAAAGCTTCTTTTTAACAAATCCTGTTTCGTAATAAACAATATTTTCCCATTCTTAACTTAACATAAATCAAAACATGTTATAACTTCATATTAATTCCACACAAGATTCTAGTTCTTATCCCCTTATTTTCAATATGCATCATAACAAATATCTTCATTCACTATAACTGCTGTTAATAACAAAAATTTAAAATACCTCTTTTCTTTCTCTAAAAGCTTAAAGTCTTGACACACCGGTTTCAGGTTACCATAATACATTCTTTGCCTTTATACCTTAATATCATTCACCCTATCCCCCTTCTGTCCATTTTCTTTGGTCGTCTTGCTCCAGAGCTGCTCCTCAAAGTATCCTTTTTCTTTACATAACCACAGATCCAGACTAAATCCAAAATAGTCCTTGCATAGAACATCAGGGTGCGCACCTTTTCTCCCAGCCTCTCCGGTTCATCATCACATTCTTCTTTTATTTGTAGACATAAACATAAAGTTCTCACCTTCGCTCCCAAGCTCTCACCTTGGGAGTTAGATATAACAATTTTCTCCGTCCTGGGTCTGCCACCCCCAAAAGACGATCCATTACTCCGGAGTAGCCATACCTTTTCATCCTGTTGTTCAATCAGCCCCTTCAGTTCTGTGCCCAGGCTCTCCTCCAATACAGCCATTTCCTGTACAGTCTCCTCTGTGGGATATAGCTTTTTTGACATATGACAGTTCAATATTTCCAATTTTCGGTTGAGCAGTTCCAGTCTCAATAGAATAATCCTTTCTTCATGGGTCCTTTCACAGTTCATAACCAAGTCAAAAACAAAGCCGAGCATGGCAGAAGCGGGCATAGGTGTCAAATTGCAGTTTCGGTTCTCAGACTTCTCCATCTTGCCAGTAACTTTCCATTCAGTCCAAGTCTTTCACGGCCATTTTCCCTGAATCCAGGGCGCAAGAATCGAAAATTTTAAAAAGAGATACTGTCCTCCTGTTTAATCCCCAAAGGGAAATCCAAAAGTCTCACTTGTCAAATTTTAAATACTTTGTAGCCATCGCTGTAACAGCAGTCTCTTAAGCTGGTTATTTTCTATCTCCCGAGGGGAAAAAGGCAGGCTCCCTTTCCAAATGTCCCCCAGGTCGTCAACAAAGCACAAAAACAGATCCAATCCAATACTCACGACACCGGGATTCTTAAACTCCAACTTTGACAGGTAGAACGTTAACGCTCAGCGCGGGGGCAACCGCCGCTTCGCGTCCCGGTTGGGGCATGTCCCCTGAAGCCCGGCTCCGTTTTCCCTTCACCCCCGCTCCCCCTTTACAGGGGGAGCGAGGGAAGGGTTCGGAGCCATAGTGGGCATAGCCGGGGAGCCCAGGGTGCGGGACGCTCTTCCCGCACCCCATCGGAGCCCCGCTTTGCGGTAGCGGGGCTCCAACCCCCGGGACGGACTGGGTCGCCTCGCAGCCGAGGCAACCCACGACCGCTCCGCGATGTCGTCGTCGCCGGAAGTCCTCTGTCACATCCTCTAGACTTGTGAAGTGATGCAGAGCCCCATCTGTGACAGCGCAGCCTCCTGGACTTTGTTGTTGTTCAGTCGTTCAGTCGTGTCCGACTCTTCGTGACCCCATGGACCAGAGCACGCCAGGCACTCCTGTCTTCCCACAGTTTGGCCAAACTCATGCCAGTTGCTTCGAGAACACTGTCCAACCATCTCATCCTCTGTCGTCCCCTTCTCCTTGTGCCCTCCATCTTTTCCAACATCAGGGTCTTTTCCAGGGAGTCTTCTCTTCTCATGAGGTGGCCAAAGTACTGGACCCTCAGCATCAGGATCTGCCCTTCCAGTGAGCACTCAGGGCTGATTTCTTTAAGGATGGATAAGTTTGATCTTTTTGAAGTCCATGGGACTCTCAAGAGTCTCCTCCAGCACCATAATTCTTTATTGTGAGGCCATTTCAGATGTAATTTCAGTGGGGAAACTGAACAGTAAGGCCTGAGTTTGTGAACTCATCCAGAGAGTACACCAGTTCAGACATTCTGCCGGACGCATTGTCAAAACAGGAAAGGGCAGAGGTACTTTGTATCATATGTGGTGGGAATGCAGAGAAGTAAAAAAAAATTAAAAAAAATTGGGAGATGATACACAATGAACTGAAAAAAATGTTCAAAATGACATTTGTAAAAAACAAAAAAACAAAAACAAAAACAAAACCAGAAGCATTTCTGTCAGGGATTCTAGGACAAGACCTGCCAAGGAAAACTTATTCATGTATGCTTCAACAGTGGCAAGAGTCTTGTTAGCACAAAGATGGAAGAATGAGGAAATCCCAACGAAAGAACTATGGCAGGAAAGACTGATGAGTTATCCGGAATTGGCAAAATTAACATATAAACTATGTGACAAGGACAACCGCGACTTCAAGGAAGAATGGGAACTTTATACAAACTATTTAAAAAATCAACACAAGAACTTGGACTCCTTGGCAGGTTTTGAATAAACATCCACAAATTTATTAGTAGAACATATGATAGATAAGGTAATGATATGTACAATTTTACAACATGCAGTGAATAAGATGTATAAACAAACCAGAGAGGGGAGCTGAGGGAAGTCTTTGGGGGGGAGGGGAGGGGGAAAGGGGGGAAATATAATTGATTATATTGATTGAAAAAATATCTTGTTAAAATTTGTTCAATAAAAATAATTTAAAAAAACAACAACAGGAAAGGGCAGGAGCTGTCCCCTTCTCCTTGTGCCTTCCATCTTTCATCAGAACTAACAGCTGTAAATTCTGGGATCCTGAGATCAGGGGTGGTGCATCCCATTTCGCCGCTTGAGGCAAAACAGGACGTGCCACCCTGCTTTGCCACAACACCACCATCACCAACCATGGGACACTCACCACTACTGCGCCACCTGCCACTGGCACTGCTGATGTACCATACCCTCTAACATTTCTCTGATGAAAATAGGGACATCCTAAGGATCAAATCCAGAAACCGGAATGGCTTCTCTAAATTAGGGATGTCCCTGGAAAATAGGGACACTTGGAGGGTTTGCAAGTCTTGATTCTTCAGGCAAATCACCCTTGCTGGATCAAGGCAACGATCTGTAACTTTCTGCATCTCTCTTGGAAATGAGATTTGTTTGTTTTTTCTGGGACTTAGCTTTGACCTTGACCGTAAGATACTGCTGCAAGTACTGAATAGTTCTTCTATGAGGGTGATAGGTTGGCAGCAAAAGGCTGCCAGAGAGTCTTTGAAAGCACACTGGAAGTTCTGTTTGTTTCCATCTTTTGGAAACGACTGCCTAAAAGCACAAATAATTGAGCAAACAAGCTGTGTAGGCAACAGGGCAAAATAAATAAATAAACACACTTGCAAAAAGGAGAAAATTAAAAATCCTCTCAAATATTATAAAGAAGCACGGCTTGTTTTTGATGCAACGCTATCATTCCCCAGCCCCACAGTGTTCAGATGATCACATGCAGATCCTCCTCACAAGTAGTCCAGGGTTGAAACGTGTCCACTTATCTTAACTCTAAGTGACACTGTGGGAAGGGGGATGACTGTTTTTTTTCGGGGGGGGGGCAGAAGGGTGAGAGAAATCATTACATCATACAATAGACCCACATAAATTAATCCTGTCCATTCATTTCAGTGTGTCTTCACCGAGTAGAACTATCACTAGATATAACCCCCCTCTTAATTTTCTTAGCCTTTGCGGTGCCACAAGAGTCATTGCTTTTTATTTCAAGAGTATAAAATGGCTCTCCCTCTGGAGAATTGTTATTTACAGTACACCTTACTCTTCTTCCAAGGAGCTCAGAATACCATGCATGACCATTGCATTGTTGTAATAACTCTTAAGTTAAACACAGTGCCTAGTTGAAGGCCACTGGTAAGATTCATGGCTGAATAAGGATTTGAAATCATGTCTCTCCTGTCTGGTACTCTAACCACTACAGAACACTGCTTTTGGTAAGATGTGTACATCTTTTGATGATGTCAATAATTTTACAAATTAACCTGGAGTAGGGCTGCCATAAATCCAGATTTTCCCGGTCATTACCGGCGTTTCAAAGACAGAATTGACATCCATGGGGAATTTCTGAATAGCAGCACTTTGTCCTGGATCTTAGGCAAGTCAATTGAAAATTCATGTTTGTTTGTTTTTAATTATTTCTTTATTTTCATGTTTTCCAGTGTGGTGTAGTGGTTAAGAGTGGTAGACTCATAATCTGGTGAACCGGGTTCGTGTCTCCGCTCCTTCACATGCAGCTGCTGGGTGACCTTGGGCTAGTCACACTTCTCTGAAGTCTCTCAGCCCCACTCACCTCACAGAGTGTTTGTTGTGAGGGAGGAAGGGAAAGGAGAACGTTAGCCGCTTTGAGACTCCTTCGGGTAGTGAAAAGCGGGATATCAAATCCAAACTCTTCTTCTTCTTCTTCTTCTTCTTCTTCTTCTTCTTCTTCTTCTTCTTCTTCTTCTCCTCCTCCTCCTCCTCCTCCTCCTCCTCCTCCTCCTCCTCCTCCTCCTAAAAGTAAGCTCAACAATATTGGGGTCTTCCTAAAGAAAGAAAAAGAAAAAAAAGCTCAACACTCAACAACTTTTGGGATGTGCTGTTTTTTTACTTTTTGAAATATGGCAACGCTAACCTAGAGGATATTAAATTTATCACATTCTGGGATGTCTTTTTTTGGGAGGGGGTAGAATTCCTGGTTAAAATATGTCGTTTTGTTGTTGCTAGTGACCAAGGCATTTAAAAAATCAGCTTTAATTTGTCTCTGTAGATGAAATAAAACAGGAGGATGAGTGGAACATGGAGAATATTGTATGGCAAAGTACAGCAGAGCAGATGTCTCTTTAGGAGTGACAGAAACTTCACCCACTCCTGAGCATTTGAGCATGGGGAAAACTTTGTAGCATTCAAAAAAGGCTGAACACTGTCATGCAAAAAATGTGCCGTTTAAAGTGGGCAGGTTAACAGATAACCTTCAGTCTGGTCAAACTAGTTTTAGGCTATTCGGCTTGCGTGTGGAGGTCCCCAACGCCACCCCCCAAATAATTCAGACATGAAACATCAATTTTTGTTTGGGTTTTTGGCAGAATTTAGGCCACAAGTTTATTAAATTACAAATCAATGTGAGTGGTTGCGTAGGCATTGGTCCAGACTAGCTGCCCAACGGGACAGAGCTGACCACGTGTCAGCAGTGGGAAATCCCATGTGGGGAGAGATCTGGGGGTTGGTGCGCAGAACCCTCCCCCTCCCCAGTGGGTCCCAGGGGCTCTCGCGTGGGCCCTGACCCCTACCGGGGTTTCCGACTAGCCTATGAGCCCCTGGATTCCTTTAACGGAATTCCCAGCACACCATCACCATTTGGAGGGACTACCGCCCCTCTGATCACACATAATGACCAATGCCTAACTGCCAACCTTACAAGTTGTGACTAGTTGCTAAGCAGTAGGCAAAAACCAGATGGCAACAGCCAATCAGCCAACTGGCAAAATTCCTACCAGGCCCCTGCCCCAAAAGCAGGCGACCCCATGACAGGCATAGCAAGGTCAACACAGAGGCCTAAACATGGGGGGGGGGAGGGCGGGTGATCCGCAGCATGCAGCCAAGAGGGCGGTCAGTCACGAGGCTGACCCCTATATAGGCTGCTGGCTGTCCATCACAATTTGATACATGTGAATCTCCCTAACAACATCCCCAAGTCCAATTGGAGCTGTGGCCATCTATACTATTCCGTCCACAGCAATGGAGGTGGCTTGCTGGCCCCCACCACAACACATGCTCTCTATGAGGGAGAACCCGCTTTCACAAACCACCACAATTAAAGTCCTTCCTGTGATTTCTTTGTGGCTTTTTGGGAAAACTTTCTGACTTTCCACTCAAATGAACTGGGGTCTGTTCAGAGATAGGGGATGCCACAGCATTTTAGCCACATTTTTTTAAAATGACTGAACATAAGCCTGAACGGTTTCATGTTGAAACAGGATAGTTAGCTCCGTAAATGGAATGGAAGAGGTTACATGTAATTCATTACGTTTGAAAATAATAATAAAAAAAGCTTCATTATGATGATTGACTGTCTAGGTGTTTGAGTCCCAAAGTGCAAAGGCCCACTGACATTCACAAAAAACATTTCTAATAGGGGACTTTATAACAAGCAGAATGCTGTTGCTGCCTGCAACACATGCCCCTTCATTTCCTCTAATTTGATATAATATAAATAAATACTCTGTGGCTCCTGAAAGCAACTCCAAAGCTCTGGGTTGCAGATCATGTGTCCCAAATAAAGCACCTCTCTCAAGTCCCAAATGCCTCAACCCTTTGGGCTAAGGAAGGTAATTGTCAGTTGCCAAGGAGAAGGGTCAAAGGGAGCAAGTGGGCTTTTTCCTGTATTTGTCTAGGAGAATAAACATGAGGACTCAAATACTCCGTTAGGATCTCAAGGTTTCGACAAAGCAAAAGCCTGTGAGAAAGAGATGGTTCCGATGCTTGTTCGTGCAGGACTGGAATTGTTGTGCCAGAAAAGCAGCACATTTAAATCACATACCCTCATGCCATCAGAAAGCAGATGTGGAAACATCTGCACCTACTACCAAGAGTATAAGGAGAAGGCAGAGAAGTCGAAGCAATGCTTTGCATTTCTGTTGTGGGAAAATGCTTCTTGTCTCTTTAATACTTTGGTTCTACTTTGGATGCTCTTCATTGTAAGGTGTTTATTTATAACAGTGTATAACAAGATAAAGTTAGTCTGGCATGGCATGTCAGGTCAGAAGAAAGAAAGCTGTGCTTCCTGTTTGTGATCACAACAATTTTTTTCCAGCACTCAGACTGCTTAAGGATTTGTCCAAGAACCTTCAGTATACCTGAAGGAGCGTCTCCACCTCCATCGTTCTGCCCGGACACTGAGGTCCAGTGCCGAGGGCCTTCTGGCGGTTCCCTCCCTGCAAGAAGCAAAGCTACAGGGAACCAGGCAGAGGGCCTTTGCGGTCATGGCGCCCAACCTGTAGAACACCCTCCCATCAGATGTCAAAGAGATAAACAACTATCTGATGTTTAGAAGACATCTTAAGGCAGCCCTGTTTAGGGAAGTTTTTAATGTCTGACATTTTAATGTGTTTTTAATCTTTCGTTGGAAGCTGCCCAGAGTGGCTTGGGAAACCCAGCCAGATGGGCAGGGTATAATAATAATAATAATAATAATAATAATAATAATAATAATAAAAGAATGAACATCAAGTTCAGTAGATGCCTACAGCCTCCCCCCTTGCCTTTTTAAAGATGGGGGGAAATATGTGCTCACCTCAAATCTCATAGCACCCACTTTCCAAGGTTTATAAAATACTGCATGGGAAATCGATAGTGGGGGGGAAACTGAAAGGTTCATTCCCACCCACCCAATAAAACTTAGAACAGGGTCACATTGGTGGATAAGATAATCAGGACTGTCAACAGAAGTGCTGAAAGTCAACCATCCTCATGATACACCTCCACAGCTTTCTCTTACAGTGATGGGAAACAGGTCTATGCCACAAGACATGTGCAACTCCAGCATTGTGAGCCTTTACAAAAAAAAATGTGACCACCAGGGCTGTAACAACTACCATGGAATCTTCTTGCTGAATATTGTTGGGAAAGCCTTCGCCTGTGTAGTTCTTAACAGAGTACAGTCACATGTTAAGTGGCACTGAAATACACTGCTAAAACATCCATCTTATTCATGGCCACCAAATGCCTACCCCAAGACTAGGACTGTTTAACAAGTTTAAAAAGTGAACCAAAAATTGAGGCAGATGAATATACAATCTGGGCACAAGGAGGCACCTAAGAAAATAAGCAAAGCTGGTAAAGAGATTAGGAGTTTTTAGTATCTGTGTTAGTTTTCAGTAGCTTTATCATGTCCTTTGGTACTTAACAGATCAATGTATATTCCACATTTTATTTTACTGTTGGGATTATTATTACTAGAAAGGTTGCCAGCCACACATTACGCTTTGTTTCTCAACCCTGAACATAAGCACCCCTGAAATCAAAATTATTTTAGGAAATTGTTTAGCTTTTGTGGCTTTAGCAAAAAAAAAAATTTTTTTTTAAATGAAGTAACATACAGGTAGCTATTGGTTTCCTAATTGAGAGGCATAGGTTTCCTTTGATTAAAAATTTCTTTGGTTGGCTCTAAGTGTTTTAAAGAGATTTTAATGATATTTAAATCACAGATAACTCAACCCATAAAGTGAAAATTTGGTTTTCTTCATAATGGTGTCTCTTGTCAACTGTTGGGAATGGTCTTCAGTCAATTCAATACATAATAGCCAAAGTAAATAGGATAATTCACAATAGGCAAACCAATCCTTCTAACCATTCCTTTGGAAATCTTCTTGGGGTTGACAGGAGAGGTTGTTGAGAAACTGACAGGCTCTACATCTATGTCCATTACATCCCCCCCCCCCACCAGTATTTTCAATAATATGTAATTTTTAACCCTAAGTGGCTGAAAACAGGCTATCTCCTAAATACATTTAAGGCTTCTCCAGCTTCCCTCCAGTGGCTTACACAGCAAGCAAGCTAGCAAGCTAGCAGACAAACAAACAAAACCCTAGAATCTAGTGCTCTAAAGAATGGCACCAGAATTCCAACTGGAACAAACACAATGAAAAGTCAGTACAATTAATGACACTTTCCACAGTCCATTTTGTGCCACAGTCCATTAAAGAGCTAAGGGGGCACATTTGCAGAGGAAAACTGTTCTTCCACCTGCCAACTGGCCCTTGCAAATGTTTACCAGGGACTGCCATTTTCTCTAATGTTCCACCCAGCTTTGGGGCAACACTATATTGGGATGTAGTGTATTTCCAGGGGCATTGTTGGTGGGGGGATGGTACCCTTGACTCTCTTAGTGTATTCCAAGGGAGTGATGGTGTCTGTTGGTTCAGTTGCAAATCTACATTCAAAAAATAGATACAAAAAGCACTGCTTTTCCGTGTAAATTCCACCCCAAATTACTAGATCTTCCCCCAGTTGCCTGTACAGCTCCTTGTCATTTTGCCTGCAAAGATGTACAGCCTTTAGCTGAGTTAATATCAGAACACCACCCTGCAACACACATTGATGCCAAATTGTAGACCAAGCTACCATCTCTTCTACCTAAGCATTGCATAAAACTTTACCAGGATACTGCGATGGATAATGTTTGTACCTACATTGCTTCATCCTCAAATACTTAACTTAAAGCACCCAAGTCTTTTGTTTTCAATGGAGCTTAGGCAGGCCAACTTTTCTCTAGCTTGCATTCTTTGACTTGAGTGAGGAATTAGGTTTTCTGTTTCCAGAGTTAGCACCAGGAGGGAGAAGCCTATAAACAAAACAAACCCGGATTTTCTTCCATTCAGCTGAATTAAAAGTAATGGGAATTGTCCAATGGTGCCCTATTTTTGCAATTTTCAAATTAATCAGAAGACTTGAGTTCTCCTTGACTCCTGTCAGCAGTAGTTGGATTCAGAACTTTGATGAAGACTTTTAGGGGGGTTGGGGGGGTCTAAGAATACATTTTTGGAGTGTTCAGGTTACGAGCTAGCATTACAAGTTGATGGGTATTAGGTGCCATATCATCTGTTTTGCTTCTTTGGCAATCTAGCCATTTGGGAAAATGATAGCCTTAGCATATTTGAAAATCAGTATTTAGTGCCCTTTTTAGTTAATTTACCCACGGACAACTTTTATAACAGAAAGATTATTCTCTCAGCAGGTCACTTTAATGTATCCTTTCCATCTGCATTCCCCCTGGTTCTCGTATTAGTTACATGATTTCCTGAATCTGACCTCCATTATTTCCCTTGCTGGTATGTGGTTGGCGTAATATATTCTAATGAAGTGTAGGTAAAAGGGGATTGTAAACTTGATCCGAGGTACAATGAGCCAAAAAGTTATCTCCTTGGGAAAGTGATCAAGTAACAAGAAATCCTAGCTGATTAGTAGGTGGCTTAATACTGCGCCGGCCATTATAAATAAGAACCTATGCAAATCACGAAATAATTCAGCATGTGTGTCCCAAGTGGCTTAAAAGAAAGCACTGCAGTAGACAATAATTTGCTAACAGATGTCACACTGAATACTGCAATATCTTTAAAGAAGTTGTTATTATTCTAGGGAAGGCTTTACACCCTGTTGCTCCATAGACTAATTCAGTCCAACAAAACTGAAATACTATAACCCCACTGATTTGCATGTGCTTGCCAGAGCAACAAGCCAAAAATTTGCTTAGTTATTTTTAAGGCCAGTGTGCCTCCGGGCCTAGCACACACATGGAGTTCCTGCTGGAGTGGCGCTAAAACTTCTCAGAGGACATTCTTCCAAGAACATTTCTGAGCTTCTGCATGCCCCTCTCTTTCAGCTCTTGCCACCCAATCACTTTGAAAAAAAGATCACTTTGCAGAATTCCGCCCAGCTTTTTTTGTCAGTGCAATGCCCTCACAAGCCCGTTTTAAAGCGGTTATTATTTTCATTTGCATAGCAGAATAATGCAGAGCAGGAACGTCATGCTTCAGAATGATCTAAGCATCTAAGAAGAGCCTACTGCATCTGCCCAATGACCCACCTAGTCCAGCATCCTGTAAGAAGTCCACAAAGCCATTTCCCGTTCCTGGGGAGATGACGTTGTGGGCTGGGAGCAAGTCCTCCCCACACGCACAGGGCGGGATAGCCCCTGCTGTTGGAGATTCGTTCCCCATCTGCACTCATGGGTTTGTTGTCTATCACATGACTGTGTATGTGTTTTGGATTCCACAGGAATGGGAAGTGACAAAGACAGGATGTTTGTCTTACTGTGTTCCGTGAAGTGGGACTATTGTCCTTTGTTCTTTCTCTTTGCCGTCAGATGCTAGAGAGAGAGGGAGCCATGTTGCAGTGCTCTGTGTGTCTTTATATGTAAATAAAAGTAGATTAGCCACAATGCTGTGTTGCCGAGGTCTGTTACGCAACTGTGCAAACTCTGCGGATCCGTAAGTGTGCTGATGTCTTCTGGCATCAGTCGCTGTGATGTTCGGGCAGAAGAAAGCTTATGAAGCTCCTGAATGATTGCCCAGGAGGGAGGGAACATGCCAGTCGGGCATGTGTCTCTGCTAGGGTTCTACTTGTGAGTAGGATGCCTTCTGACACCTGCGCCATTGGGTGGTCCTCAGCCACGTCATCCTTAGGTTGTCCTATCCGGACGGTCTGGGGGTGTGGCGTGGGCTATTTAAATTGCCCGCGGCTGAGGACTTGCACCTGGAGTATTAGGTTGAAGGTGAGGGGAAGTAGTGGCCATCACCTACCCCTCCTAATTCAAGGGTATTCTGTTAAAAGAATCCAGGGGACATGGTCTCTCTCGGAAGCCCCAGATGGGGAGCTAGGGCCATGGCACGACCCCTAGTGGTGACCCTGGGGGAGTTCTTAGTTGATGTGCATCAGCAGGGCTCCCCCTACTGGTGGTTAACCCTTCCAAGACTCCTGCAGATGGGCAGGAGTCAGATATAGTCGTGTGGTTTCCAATACCTAAGCCAATACCACTCACATTCTGTAACCAAGAAAGTTGTGGCCTTTTTCACCCATTAACCTAAAATACTGTTTCATGTGTCTTTATTCCACTTCCCGGGGGGGGGGGTTGGGAACTTGCCACGCAAAGACCCAAGCACAATAGCACTCTCCCTTCCTTCTTTCCATCAAATGGTTTTCAGCAGCATACTGCTTCATTCAAATTATCACTCATTTTTCCTTGAAATTATTATTATTATTATTATTATTATTATTATTATTATTATTATTATTATCCCAGCCACTCTAGGCGGTTCCTAACAGAATATTAAAACACGATAAAACATTGAACATTAAAAACTTCCCTAAACAGGGCTGCTTTCAGGTGTCTTCTAAAAGTCAGATATCTGAAAGCAGCCCTGTTTAGGGAAGTTTAGGGATACTTTCATTTTCCTACTTATCTTGAAATACTGCCCCTCAATGAGGCCAAACTTAGATTCACAAAATGTTTAGGGGTATGCGTCCCCCTGCGTCCCCCCAGAAAACAACCCCCCTCTCTCTCACTCACTCCCTCTCTCCCTCTCTCCCTCTCTCCCTCTCCCTCTCCCTCTCCCTCTCCCTCTCTCGTGTGCGCGCGCACACACACACACACACACACACACCCTTTTAACTTTTTTGGTATTCTTTTTTTCAGACATTTTTATTGGAAGTTTAAAAAGTACATAATTATATCTGCACTAAAAATGGTGAGATATAAATAAAAGAAAGAAAAGGGAAAAGAGAAACAGCACTCTTGTAGAAGGGAAAGTAAAGGGGGTTGAGAGAGGAAACCCCCAAAATGTATACTTTACAAAGTTGTTACTGTACTTCACCAGATCTTAACCTATTACAATATTTGTAAGTATGGATTACAAATATCATTGAATTTGTCCATGGCAAGTCTGTGTTTATATGCAAGTTGTTTACATGTTGCAAGTTTGTATAAGTCTTCAATCCAATTGTAGAAGGGAGCCACATTTTAATTTTTTTTTTTAATTTTTTGGAGGGGGGGAGGTAGTTGTGTAAGATGGGGAAAATTCTAACCACCTAGAGGCAGACCTTCCAAAAAAAACAAACAAACTGAAGCATCCTATGATGAGGAAAATACTAACCTGTTAGTTGAATGTATGGGCACCTGAAGATAGTCAAATTTACACGTCAACTTCAGATTAGACTCCCACATTCCACGACTAAACATATCAGCAACTCAGCACATATATCCAGTGTAAAATCTTTAACTGAAAAGCTACATTTTCCCACAAGTCTCCTCTTTTCTCCCAGTGCCATCTCAGATCTAATTTTTAGAACCAACATCATTATTCTTCATTATGGCTAAACTCATATAGACAAATAAATCAAGATTTGTCTATTGCCTGACTCCAAGTTTGAGTTATAGCTTTCCATAGGCCAATAGTCATATTATTATTTTTTATCATAATTTATTGATTCCGTGTATATTTGGCGAATTTCTAACTAGTTCCTGCAGGATTTTTAAAACGCAGACAAATAAAACAGCATGTGGCAAATTTATGTAAAACTGCTCTGCATAATGAAGCTTTTATTTTACTTATGCTTTAGTCTTTGCGAGACACTGAGCATGAATTATTTTTGCAACATTTCCATGAAGAATTGGGGCACGTCCAGTTAGCAGCTTCCTGTAGCCTCATTTGTCTCATGAGCACTAAAGCATGGGATGTTGACAACACAGGTACTTTGAAGGAGCAGTTTGATATGTGGTGGTCCCTAGTATAGGCAAGGTCACAGATTTACCTGACCAAGGGCCATCTTTCCACAGTAAAAGAATGGGTACCCCCCCCCCAAGTCAGGATGGGTGAAACTGTCAATTTCAGTTTCTCTCCTTTTCTCATTTTTCAGATCTTTAGTTCAATTCTTCACCATGAAAACCCATCCCTAGGAGAACAGACCCTTCACCCCCATTTAACTTACTTAAAGGTTTAATATATACTTCAAGTGTTCAAAAAATATTTGCTCTAAAGCAAATAGTATTTGGCATATAAATAGCATTGGAAATCCTGTGCAGTAAGCCATATTTTAAAAGGCGTATTGGGAAAGTTTTGAGGTCCGCTTAAGGAGGAAGAAGGGGTGTTGAAGAGAGGATGTTTCGTTCTGAGAGCGCCACTCAGGCTCTATGGTCTTCTGGCAAAGTTCTGCATTCACATTCTGGAATGGTTTTGGAAAGAATCTGCTATATATACATATGATGGGGTGAGAGAAGATCTACCAGTGAATGTGAAGATCTACCCTGTGAAGATCTACCAATGAATGTGGGGACAGAGGAATGAGAATCATACCCACTATCGTCAGCTCTGACCTTCACACATTCAAAATCCATTTGCACAGTACAGGGTCCTTCAAATGGAGGGTACCATACCTTTCAACATTTCTCCGATGAAAATAAGGACATCCTATTCCATACCCTCTGACATTTCTCTGATGAAAATAGAGACACCCCCTCCAACATTTATCTGATGAAAATAGGGGCAACCTAAGGTAGGCTTGCCATACGTCCTGATTTTCCTGGAAATATATGGAATACTGCAGTTGGTAGCAGTGTCCATGCAGAAATCAGAAAATCCGGGAAAATCCAGATGTATGGCAGCCTATGTCGGCAGTGCTGTTTCCCCATAAAAATAGCTTTAAAAATGGCAATTTTCAAGCGATTTTTGCCCAAGAAGCTCAACAACGTTGGGCAAAACTAAAAATTGCTCAACAACTTTGCAAAAAAAAAAAGAGCAGCTCAACAATTCAACTTTTTTTGACCAGATTTTCACTGTTTGAAATATGGCGACCCTGACCTAAGGAAGTGTGTGACATTTCGGGATCCAATCAGAAACCAGGACGGCTTCTGTAAACCTGGGACTGGCCCTGGAAAACAGGGAGGCTTGGGGGGTCTGTGTACAGCATGCTTAGGGAGCCTTGTAATGCAGTGAGGGTTTCATGGAGGCTGGGGCTGCAGCCAGTGGGTGAAATCCAGAGCCCTACACTGCCACGTTTATGTCCTCTTATGCAAAGGACTGGTTCTTCTGATAGCTGCCAAAGGCATCCAACTCCCACTTGCGATGTGCTACTGCTAGCTGAAATTGAAATTTTTTGGCCTTAGCTAGCACTGAGCTCCTGCACTAAAGAGGTTCTTCAGTTTCAGATTTGGCATAGGGGCCTGCTTCCAGTTCACAGAAGTAAAATAAATAAATAAGTCCCCCCTGGGCACACAGAAGTAGCTCTATTGGATCGTGGTCATTATATACAATCAATTAGCTTTGGCCCTATGACTCCTGGGATATTTCCCACATGGCCTTTTGTCAGGGGGAAGAGGAGGGGACGGGGCAAGGGAGGAGGGCTTCAGCAATCTGCTTCCCTCAGGTTTTAGTACACGAGATGCTGCCTCTTAAGCTCCGTCCAGAGTGTTAACTATAAACCAAGTGGAACCCACACATCCTGTGATCGATGTTATTGTGAGTTGCGCTCAACCTGAGAACTGTTATTGTAAATTGAATTCCATTAAACACGGTGGATTCCAACGTCAAACTGGATGAAAACAAAAGCGCCATTCTGAACTTCAACCCTATAAAAAGTAAAGGTACCAGATATATTTAAGCAAATGCCCACAGAATGCTCATAAACTAAACAGCTGTGTGGAAAGTATGCACATCTTTAACTCGAAAGTTCCACCCATTTCGGGAGAAGAGAAATGGGGCTTGCCCTATTCCGTGAAACAGCTTGATTGGCCACAGGCCTCCTATTAATTAGCTGGAACATCAATGATTACAGAGACCGGCCTCTATTTGGAGGTGTTATTGGCTACCCCTCACGTCATGGTGTCTCCTCATGTTCAAAATAAGACCCTGTGCTTTGGAAATTCCATAAATCTGTTACCACATCCCTCCGATAAAATATCCCTTCAGACTGTTTAGTAAAACTGAACAGCAAAAGGCACTGCGGGTAACACAAGTATCCAGGCTAACATTCACATCAGTAAGCTTATTTTATGGCAATGCACATGCTATTTGACTGCCTCAATCCTTATTGAGGGCTCCCTGTCAGCTTGCATGATGCCAATTAATTTCTTTATTGAATACAGTCCATAGGCCATCTAGCTTGACTCCTGCTTGAAAACTATCATTAACAGCTCCTCCTCTTGAGTACGGCAGAATTGCACATGTTTCCAGAGTAGCCTATCCACAGGCAATGCTTCCTTCTCACAGCAAGGAGTCAAAGACTGTGTTTGTTACAACCCAATTTATTTAGATGTTCAACTATGTCAGTGTAAGGGAATGTTGTTTCTATTATACATAGAAGATGCTATTCTGGTAACCTAAGTAGGCAGCCAAGGTTTGGATAATTGGGCTTCCATTGTACATGAAGACTTAAATTAATTCTGTTCCAATAGAGCTACTACGCTCCTTCCCCCAGTCCTCCTCCTGCTACTGTGCTGCCACAAATACATGGCTTACCTTAGCATATCATCCAAACCCAGACTTGTCTGATGGTGGCAAACCATGAGCGGTAACCATGGTTCTTGTGTTGACAGCTCATAGTTTGGCTAGAGGAGACAAACCATGAGCCCAGCTTTGGACGGCATGCTAAGCAGGTGGAGCATCACAGCATTCACAATATCCTTTCTGGGAACCTCTGGCATGCACATTCATGCTAAGAGATGGTTTGGCTTGGTATTACATGCAAACACACAGTTAACCTAGGCAGTGACCTAGAATGGCTGTAAAGTCATACCTTGGAAGTGGAACGGAATCCATTCCAGAAGTCCATTCCACTTCCAAAACATTCGAAAACCAAAGTGCGGCTTCTGATTGGCTGCAGGAAGCTCCTGCAGCCAATCAAAAGCCCTGTTGAACGTTCAGCTTCCAAAAATAGTTCACAAACCCCTTTTTTCTTCCTAATGTCTCAACAAATGAAAATGACTTGTAAAATTGTTACATGGAAAAAATATGAGAGAGACATTGCACTACCTTTGTATATCAAGAAAACCCTTAATAAAATTAAGAATGTCACGACCAGCTTTGGGGCTTGCAACTGGATAATGGTTTTGAAAATGATAATAATATTTAATAAAAAAAAAAACTTGGGCAGGGGGAAGGAAAGGGGGTTTAGAAATAGTCCCACTCCAGTGTATGATTCAGAATCATACAAACCCCGTAACCTTTGCAAACATTGCAAGCCTTGAATAAGAAACATTTGACAAAGAAAGGAGCTGATACATGAGGCTTAAATATACATACAAAAATGGAGCCAAAGGGCAGTACCTACACGGCATAAATCAAATAAATCGGATTCCGTTTGTATGTTTTTCCTGACACATAAATCTAGCTGCAAGCAGAATGGCATGAATAATAGAGGGAAAGAGCTCCCACAGTGAATAATAATTCATTGAATCTGGACCAATAACTTACCCTACAGAGATGCTCCTCGGCACCACTATGATTCAATTCTGGAGCTTCAGGTTTCAGTGGGAGGTGCTACCCAGATACTCGTTTGGGAAATGACACAGCCAACAGTTAACTTTCTGGAAATGGGTTGAGGATGGACATCTCCATTTCTGAAAAGTGGAGGAAGCCACTTAACATGGCCAGCTCTTCCTTATGTGAGCCACAATCCTATTAACTGGGTTGAAATTCAGTACCACTAATTCCAGTGGGGGGGTGGGGGGTGGTCACTAAACACCATCTGCAGTTATTATGAAATGCCGGGCTGACCCTAGTCTATACTGACTGGCTACTGAATCCTCCTGGGCTTCTTGCTCTGGTTAAGTCTTGCTTCAGCAACATGGTTTTCCCAAGGTGTTCAGTGTTCCTGACTTCACTTTTTTTAATTTATATTTTATTAAATTTCACATGATGCATCTTAATTACAATTTTTGTTTTTCTTTGACTTTCCATATTGCTCGATAAGACGTTATAACTCAAATCTCTTTAAAGCCCTCTTGTTTATAACAATACATTCAGTATAAACTTAAAAATAAGAAACTCTTGTTTCTCCTGTTGCTTAAGATATAAATCCATCTCGTATTGCAAAATAAGATATTTACTTAAGTAATCTGAAAAAGGGTTCCACTCTTCTACTAACCCCTCTTCCTTTAGAGTCTCTTAGTCTGGCAGTTAGCTTTGCCATTTCAACGTAGTGCATTAATTTATGAATTTATTCTTCTTTTGTGGGTGTTGCAGCTTCCTTCCACTTCTGGGCATATAAGATTCTTGTCACTGTCGTTACATAAATAAACAACTTTTCCCTTCTTTTTGGTATCGCTATCCAAATTAAACCTAGCAGAAAGGCTTCTGGGTTTTTTTATCTACTGTCTTCTATTGGTCCAGACTTCTCATTTGTTCCTCTATTATGTCTCCTGGATTCTCTTTCAGTCTTTGTTTGTTATTCGGTTCTGATGGCTGGCTTGTCCATGGCTCCTTTTTCCTGACTCCAGACTCACCTCAGACTATTGTCCATAGCCCACCTCTCCTAAAGTCTCCTTGGAACTGGGGCAAGACTTGAACCAAAGACTTTCCAGTGAGGTAGGAAGTTCATCTTGTTAGCATTAGATAATGAATAGTGCCATCTGAAGCTCCTGCCTCACCATCCCAAGATGGCCAAAAAACTGGCTGTACAATGCAAATGATAACTGCTGTATTGTCCACAGTTCCCTGCACAGCATTTCCAATTAAAGCATAAGAGTTTTGTAAAGGAAAGATGTGTGTGTCATGTCACACACACACACACACACCAGGTGGATCATGACATTTTTGTTTTGTTGTTTATTATCTTTCGTTCTAGTCCTTGCTCTTGTCTGCAGATCTACTCAGAAGTAAGGCCTATTGAATTTAATGGGTTTTTAAAAATAAAATAAATAGGGATATCTTATGTCAGTTACTGAGTAAAGAGGGCAAGTCTTGTGATAGGCACTGAGGTGGAGGCATCAAAACAGAAGCATCTAGGATTAAGCATAGATTCTGGAAAGGTCCTAGCTGGCTTTAGGGAGATACTAGGTAGATATTGGTATCTGATTCCCTGCTCTACCAATTATGATTGTGTCCCATCACTAGTTCTTAGATGGACTTCATGTACTAGAAATTTTAATTACATAGTGATGGAGAATGTAGTGTACTGCAGAAATAAACAGATGGCCAAGTATGCTGCCACAATGAAGCCTTCTGCCAGAACTTAAGCCCGTGGCAAATCCTGAACCTGGGAGATGTCCACCAAGGAACCAGCCTCTGAATCACCATCAAGCTGCGGTCAAAGGAAGGAATTACAGTGAAACCTTCCAGACCACTAGCTGAGCCTCTTAGCAGTAATAGACCTGGAGAAGAGATTGTGAGACTGCTCTAAGAACTCCCACATCAAGCTTGCACACCAGTCTGCCATAACAAAGGTGTAGTAACCTCTCTTCCTGTGACACATCTCCTTTGCCTTGCCTTCTTCTTCCCCACCACCAGCTGCTAAATCTTAACCCTTTCCCTCAATTGTCAAAGCACTGTGAGCATATTGTCCAAAGCATGTCAGACTCAGATCGCTTGATACCACCAGCATGAGACAGCTACAGAAAGTCAGTAATAGTTGAAGGAAATCTTCATTGTGTGAAACTGTCTAACTAGAGAGGCATAGTGTGTGTGTGTGTGTATGAGAGAGAGAGAGAGAGAGAGAGAGAGAGAGAGAGAGAGAGAGAGAGAACTATATACACCAAGACTACAATCCTAAACTTTTTTTTTTAGATAGCAGCTCCAATTAAGCTCAATGGGACTTACTCCTGAGTAAATAGGCTTAGGATTGCACTCTTAATATGGCTCTTAGACAGATATTTTTCTAGCACACTGTATCTCCTAATATCAGGAGCTTTGCATTCTATATTATTATTATTATTATTATTATTATTATTATTATTATTATTATTATTTTGACAGTCTTTCAACAGGTTGAAACAAAATAAAAAAATAAAAAATTCCTTCCAACTAAGTTTGTTCTTGGTATGAGCTTTCATGTGGATGCACACTTCTTCAGATACACTGAAACAGTGCATGCACACGAAAGCTCATACCAAGACAAACTTAGTTGGTCTCTAAGTGCTAGTGGAAGGAATTTTTATTTTTATTTTGTTTGACAATGGCAGACCAACACGGCTACCTACCTGTAATTTCAACAGGTTGCATCAATATAAAAATACATCAGTTAAAACAATTTGCAATCAAAATAATAGGGTGAGTCTGAAAACATGAGCTTTTGCAAGTGCATTGTGCCTACTGAACAATCTAACTACCACCTCTTCAAAGGCTGCACAACCCCACCCTGCTTTGAGCTTGTTAACCATGCTAATGAGATGCTGCACCATCTAAACTGCAGCTCTGAAAAACTTGGAACCAGGATACCAAACAGAACGCTCTTCCTTTACACAGACCCAGCTGATAACTAAGAGGAGGGCTTGCTGACCATAATCACCGCAATGCTGCCTTATGACGTCTAGGAAAGGGACATTTTTAGTAGTGCTGTTTGGGAGCCTGAGACAGGAGCTTCCTTTTAGCGCCCCTTGAAAACGCCACGTTTTATCCAAGCTTTCCCTGAATTATGAAGTTTTATCACACTGTTGTGTTTTTCTTGCTCTGCGTATTTAGTCTGTTATTGCTTTATTCTGTGAAATGTATTTTTATCTTGCTTTCGACATCTTATGTAAGGTGCTTTGGGATCATGTATTTTAAGTAACATGAAAATACTTTTAATAGATATAGTGATTTAAAAAAAAAGATATTTTGCAACCACAGTGGTTGAACTCAGCCCTTTGCATAACTGGTTGGGACCTTATTCAGTAAGATAAGCCTGAGCTGATGGAGAGAAATGCAATCTTTCCAGCTTAGTGAGCAGGGTATTCCCCCCCCCACTGAGATTCCTTGTATTTGCAGTAAAGTGAAGGAAGTTGGGGATGCAGAACCAGCTTTGACCCCCTTGGCTGACACCTGCTTGGACCATAGCACCAAAATGACCATGCAAAATATTATTAATGATCAAATCCACAGATTTTAGTATGCCAGAACGTTACTCAAATCACATCCCTTAAATGCTTCTTTGACTGATGGGGTGGTTCCCTCCCCCCCCCCCCCACTTTAAACACAAGTCACAGTTTTCTCCTTAAAGTAAAGCTGGCAACACGGGTGTTTTTGCAGTTGGTGTCGGTGAAGCATTCTCAGGAGTGGCAGATTACTTTCTGCCCATGGAAAAAAACACATTCCACCATCCCCACCGGTACCCCAGTTCCATTCACCTTTTCCAAAGGGTACATTCCGTAGGAAAACCCTGATGATGTTACAGCTACTTAAGCAGAAATTCTGGCTACCTTAATTGGTCTTGCTTACTTGATATATGACATTTTCTTAAGTTCAACTTTTCCGATTTCTGTCTTCACACCCACCCACCCACCCACACCTCCATTTTCTTTTCCTTAAGAAAATCTCTGTCTCCAAATGAGGTCCTCCAGGTACTGTATCAAATCCATTAAAAACCTATCTTGGAGTTTTACACAACGTGTAGACTGGTTTCATAATAAAATTGAAAGGAGACACTCCTCCAGGGTGTATTAAATGGTGCATTAATGCAGGAAGACAGACCAGTGAGGCTGGGGCACTAAAAGAGTCCGCAGAAGTGCAGGGCTGAATGCGATAGTCGATTTACAAGCCGTGGTGCTGGGTGGCAAAGTGGCAGAAGGAAACCACACATTTTGATTAGTGCTGCTAACTGCCCGGAGACTGTACTTAGCTCTGCTTATAGCTCAAATATGTTTTTTCTCTCTCCAGTAGCAACTAGACCTTAGAGAGATGCCTCTTTTCCTAGACACAGGCAGGCAGCTGGATTCTTTGCATATTGAGATGCATGCAAATGTGCTCACCGAGTACCATTGTAACTTGCTTGTTTATTGTTAAAAAGCAAACTGAAAGATGAACAACAAATGCCCTAAATGGCTTTGGCCCTGCATCGCTGAAGGTTGCGTCTCCACTGCCATTGTTCAGCCCAGACACTGAGATACAGCTCCGAGGGCCTTCTGGCAGTTCCCTCACTCTGAGAAGAAAGGTTACAGGGAACTAGGCAGAGGTCCTTCGTGGCAGTGGCGCCCACCCGGTGGAATACCCTCCCATCAGATGTCAAGGAGATAAAGAACTACACAACTTTTAGAAGACATGTGAAGGCAGCTCTGTTTAGGGAAGTCTTTAATGTTTGATGTCTAACTGTGTTTTAATTTGCTAGAAGCTGCCCAGAGTGGCTGGGGTAATCCAGTCAGATGGGTGGCATATAAATAATAACTTCTTCTTCTTCTTCTTCTTCTTCTTCTTCTTCTTCTTCTTCTTCTTCTTCTTCTTCTTCTTCCATGTCATGTCTACTTCCAACCAAGTTTTATATTTTTATTTATACCATCTGTATTTCCGCCCAAGAGTAAGATTTATATATAGCTTTGGGGAGGTGTGTTTGTTTGTGTGTATGTGTATTTTTTCTACAAATTTGACTCCATTAAGGGTCAATCAACACTGTCACTGGAGGTGCATGTCAGCATGAGAGGAATGGTGAACTGTGGCCCTTCAGCTGCTGTTAGACTGTAACTCCCATCAGCCCCAGCCAACATACCCAAAGATCAGCATACAGATGGGGGAGAAATTCTATTCACTTTGCAAACTGACCTCATTAGTCTTTTCTGAAACAATACACGGGCCCAAACCCAGCTATCTTCTGAAATTCACATTTCTCTGAATTTTGTAATGCAGTTCTCCAGGCAAGTAAGATGTAGAAAAATACACATGCTATGGTAAAGTGTGCATAAACATGCACATACCACTGGACATTTTATTAAAGGAAATGTCTTTGCAAAAAAAATGTGTGTGTTGGGCAAAATTGCATACCAAAAAATGCGTACTTTAGGAGAAATTCTCATGAAAATGCTGAGGAGGACTCTTTTTTTAAGCAAAGTGATGTGGAAATGTGGCAAACTGAACTTAAGAATTGTAAAAATAGCCTGATAGAAACCATCACTGACTGATTCATCCATCCCAAGCCTGGGATAATGGGAGTTGTAGTCCAGAAACAACTGCATAACATTGGGTGGATAGTCTGGTAGGAGGGAGTGCGGTATAAAACTGTAACAAACAAGTCTCATCCGTGCATTTTAGAGTTATTCAAATAAACTAATCTTTGCCTCACATGCATATATATCCTACAATTCTCCCCAAAGGCACCCAAGGGTGGTAAGCAACAAAGTAGCAAATCATTGCAATTAAAAATAAATTATATATTTAATTTTTCTTTGTGCAGCAAATTGTATTACTTTAGTTCTGAACCTGGCCTCGTTTGATTCCATGATTACAGTGAGACTCCCTTTAAATATTACAAATGGCAATTTGAAGCTTCTCCCCTGTTTACCAAGCAAGTACACTTCACTCTTTCTAGTGGGAAGAAAATGAAATTGTGGTCATGGTCAGGGCAAATCAGGATGAAGTCATAGGTTGCATGGAGCAAAGGGTGAGCTGAGGATTAATTTGATTAGGATTACTAAAGATAATATTTGATTTTTATTTAATTTTTTGCGCCAGAATTCCAAGTCTATGCTGCAGACACTTAGGACTGGGTCAAGCCATGTTGACAGTGACAGCATGCTTTGAAATCACATAATGCTGCCAAAATGAATGCCACTTACAATAAGAGTCTGCAAAGTGTTAGCAGGTTAAGAAGTAGTAAGCCTGATCCCTTATAGTACTTGAGGTAAACTGAACTTTGTGGCAGGCCCTCAATACGATTCCCCCCACTAAAAATAAAAATAAAAAGGTGCATGAGGCATAACAGTTTCATTTTATTGGAAAGAATTTGTTCATTTTAAAACAATTCATGATTTGCAGACTGGGTATCCATCAGAAGCATGTGTTAATTCACTAACCAGTTAGGAAAAGAAAAACAGTGATGAGTTATTGGATAACCGGATGAGTTCAGGACAGATTAACTGAAATCAAACGGACTCTCCGGACACCTTGGGACAAAGACACAAGATATTCTACAGGGGCTTCCAGGCATGGGCTATTTAACGGTACCCTTTAACTAAGGAAGAAGTGAAATCTGCTCCCAGGTTCTGTACTCTGTCCCCAGTTCCCCAGTCCCAAATATTGAAGGGCAAGGGGATTTTCATCCAGACTATTGTGTGTGTTTGTGTGTAACATAAAGACAACGCTGCTTGGAAAGGGAAAAACTAAAGCCATAGAGATAGCTATTTTTTTTTTTTTAAAGTCTAGATCATGCGCCTTGAGATGTCTTCTAAAGGTTGTATAGTTACTTTTCTCCTTGGCTCGGGGTGTTTGTGTTTCATCATTTTAGAATGATGAAAATAGGGATGTCCTAGGGGAAAGCGGGACATTCCAGGATCAGATCAGAAACCGGAATGACTTCTGTAAATCCAGGACTGTCCCTGGAAAATAGGGATACTTGGAGGGTCTGCTATAGTGTACCCAAACACAGAGACTATGATATCTGTTGACTATGATATCTGAATAACTGCACAATAACTGTCCAGATATTTGTGCACACAGATTGTATGCTTGTTGGCTATAATGTATTTTGTTGTTGTTCAGTCGTTCAGTCGTGACCGACTCTTTGTGACCCCATGGACCCGAGCACGCCAGGCACGCCTATCCTTCACTGCCTCTCGCAGTTTGGCCAAACTCATGCCAGTCGCTTCGAGAACACTGTCCAACCATCTCATCCTCTGTCGTCCCCTTCTCCTTGTGCCCTCCATGTATAAACACCCCTATTGTTAAATTTGAGACAGGAGGATAGTGGTGGGGTAAAAGAGAACTCCTTCTGCTTCCAGGAGCATCATCAATATTGCCATACTGCCCAATTCAGAATGGGTCAAAATGAAAACAAATTACTTGTGGATGTCCGATGGATGTTCTTCAAAACAATTCATTTTAATCAAGTGTGTTCTGAACCAGGCAGTGGAGCAGAAGCAGGGAGTTACCTCATTGCTGTGAAGAATGGTTTTCCTTTTCCAGTCTGACAGAGCCGGCCTAACGTAAAGGAAGACATCACTGAAATACATACATATAAGTTTTAGACATACATATCAGTTCTTTTCTGAAAGAACTGAATTATCGCTCACTGACTGGTGAAAAAAGCACAGTATGCCTGCAGCGAAGATTTTGCAGTTTGTGATTTATTTTATTCTAAAATTATGACAATTAGTCAACAGCTCTAATGAAAACTACATGCCACGAGAACATGAAGAAACAAAAGGATATTTCTTCCAAGCATATTTTGGGTGACACATGTGGTTTCTTAAGTCAACAAAGTTAAGCAAGGATGTTTCAGTTGGATAAACATAGAGTGCGGGTTTGCAGGCATCTAGCAAAGGAAAAGCAAAAGGATATAGGAGATTTTAAATGAGTCTCTTGGGCGTTCCTCTTAAGGATGGGCCTCTCATGCTTGAGTTCTCCTTAGTCTTAGGGGATTTCTGATGCTAACAATATGGAGGTTTGACTTCCACTGTGTGCCTCTGGCATAATTATTTGGACCAGGCCTTCCCAAATGATGAAGCCATTCAATAGCTAACATTTTAATGGCTTGGCAGATGCAAGGTTCTCTGAGGAGGACACAAAATTATGGACCTGTGTTTCTGGACATAGGGACATAGAAAGCTGCCTTTTACTGAGTCAGACCATTGGTCCATCGAGCTCAGTATTGTTGACATTGAGGCTGTATACACACCATACATTTAAAGCACATTCCTCATCAGCACACACACACACAGGGAACCTCAGAAAGTGTCCTTTGTTAATTTGTTAATGTGAGGGGTAAACTACAGTTTCTGTTTTGTTTTGTTTTCTGCAGGGAAGGGATGTCCAGGCGCACTACAAGCCCCACAGTGAGTGCCGCCCGGCATTTTGTCACCCCCCTCAGTGGTGACACCCAGAGCAGCCCGCACCCACCTCACACCGCTTCCTCCGCCCCTGCCTGCAGGGTCCTTCATCTTCTATCCATCACCTTCGTTTATCCAAAATACGAAACTTCAAAAAACAAAGCATACACATATCGATAGACCTGACTGAGAACTAACAAGAATTACAAGTCATGGTGACCAAGCTAAGGAAAGAAATGAAGTAAAAGATATAAAAGTGTCTTCTGCTTTTCTGTCAGCCAGTTATGTAACTCATAAATGTATGTTATGTATGGAGGCTGGCTGACAATGGATTTCCAGGGTTTCAGGCAAGGCTGTCTTCCAGCACTGTCTTCCTGGACAGGCTAAGGATTGAACCGGGTATTTTCTGTATGTAAAGCATATGGTCTGCCACAGAGCTACAGCCCATAGCCTCATGTTTTCTTTGGAATCTTTCCTCTTCACTATGTCCCCTTGAGATCTCTAGGTCAGTTGAGGGAGCCCCATTTTACATTTTCTGCAAGATTCCTTCCCTCAGAGGTTTGACAGAAGCGGAGACACAAGACTGTATTATTACTATATAGACATACGTTTGGCTACCATGAACGAGCTGGATATTTTTTTAAAGGAATATCTGAAAGGAATACTTAAGCTTTTCCTCTTTTGAAAGGATAATGAATCGCTTCATGTTCTATCCTGCACTGAATATTTAGAGATTAGAAGTGTAATCATGTAACTCATTCTGTTTGCGAAAGGGCTTTGGGTGTCTGTTTTGCAAACAACAACCTCCTCTCTTTCAAACACATGTGGAAACTAAGCCTTGAAACTGTGGTGTGTTTGAAAGGTAATTTCTGATACTGCATGCAGGTCAGAAAGAGAAATTAAAAATTCAACCCAGGACCATGGAGTAGTGCTTTGAATCCTGGCCTATATATATATAGGCCGAAAAACACTCTTATTAGGTTTTTTTTAAAGTACTTTCACAGTAAGCTTATATTATGCTTGTGAGATCTTGTAGGAAATCTGTAATGGTAAAAAATGACTTATCAGGCTGAACAAATTATTTTTAACTTGACTTGATATATTGTTTACACAATGATTTTATGCTGGGAACTGACCAGAAGACCTTAGGTTTGGGGGCTGGGGACTGTCTAAGCCATATATTCCTCCTGGCTTTGGGAAGGAGGCATGAGGTCTCCAGCATCTTTTCAGAGCCCTGGCATTTCCTTCCCAAAGCCCAGGAAGCTTCTGCCCAGCTTTGGGAGGGAAGCAAGATACTCACACGTGCAACATCAGGATGTTGTGACGCTCCCCATCGCCTTCGCCTCTGGCCCTAACTGTTCCCCTATGAAAATTTTCACTGCATGCTACTGCCACGCTCTGTGACAGTGTTTTAGAATCAGTGCGTGTGACAGTGCGTGTGTGTGTTTAACAGCCATGAAGCTTTGGTAGTCTTGGTGCTAATTTCATTTAGAGTTGGGAGGGGAGTTCAGAAAAAACAACCAGGTCAATCCAAACTAAACATGGGTGGAAGTCTGTCTAATTAATTGTACTGGCCCAAAGGTCACTTTGCTCATCCTTAATTCTGTGAAAATATTTGCAGTGCATTTTCTAGGCCAACTCAGAGCTGCCTCAGTTTGTTAGGGAACCGCAAAGAATGTCCAGAGTCAGATTTCCAAAGTGTCCTGGAAAAGCGTGGCTTCCAGCCTAGTTGAAACTTTATAAGTGTCAAACCTTTCCATTGATTTAAATAGAAAGCAATATGAATGGTGATAAATAACAGGTACCAGGGCCCCACCGCACCACTAAAGAGAATACCTACTTGCCCTCTTACAGACTACCAGCTGATCCCATACTTCCATGAAGGGTGGGTGGTCATGTTGCTGCATAGGGCCGATAGGAAGTCCCTTAGAACAAAGTCAACTTTTGAATGCTTAACAGCAGCCCATGTGATGTGGCCCCAACTGGGCCAATGGCGAAATCCCTTATGTCTCCCTTTCCTTTGCCAAGTGCTGGTGACACAAATGTGCCTCTAGTTTAGCCTGGAGATGTGTGCTTTTGTTACCAATGCTTTGATTTTCTGAGCCAAAAACAAGCGAACAATCTGGTTGTTGTTGTTGTTGTTTGAGTTCTGGCAAATTGGCCTAAAGAGAAATTTGAGGGAACTGTATGTATGTATGTATGTATGTATGTATGTATGTATGTTCTATGCCACCCTTTATTTGAGCACCATAGGGAAGTTTACAATACAAAACACAAAAATAGACAACATAGTAACAACAAAACAATACAGTGGTACCTCGGGTTAAGAACTTAATTTGTTCTGGAGGTCTGTTGTTAACCTGAAACCATTCTTAACCTTAGCTAATGGGGCCTCCTGCTGCCTCTGCGCCGCCGCACAATTTCTGTTCTCATCCTGAAGCAAAGTTCTTAACCCAAGGTGCTATTTCTAGGTTAGCAGAGTCTGTAACCTGAAGCGTCTGTAACCCAAGGTACCACTGTACCACATTATTTGAGTAAAAAATGAAAAAAAATCAGAAAAGCCAGAGTTTCATTCACACTAGCAAAAGGTTGCTTATAATCTCAAATGGCCACCAAGATTCATTCAAATGAAAATTGCTGCCCAAGCAGGAACCTCGGACTTTACAAAATACTGGAAGCCGTTTGAACAAAACTAGCAAATGTGCTGGGGGTGGAGGAGCACTTTGGAATTTATATCCCTAGTTTCATTCCATTGCCCTCTGCAATCTTCTTACACTTACTAGTGAAGACAAGTGTCAGAATCTTTGCTTGAATATTTATTTAGGGATGCCTAAAGCATTCAATCTCTGCAATTTCTCAAACAAATTCACCTCATCCACATCACCTGGATGAATGAGTTAATCAAAATGTGCTCATTCACCAGACCATACTTTAAGAAGCATATTTTGTGATATAATATGGTTAGAAATGCAGATATGTTTTAAAATATGCATTTAAATGCAATTTTCCATGCAGGTTTTTTTTAAAAAAAATAAATTGCAGATTTATACAAAAATGGAGCTGACCTACTGTATGAATAGGAATAGGGATAAATTTGATTCAGTTTGCACTTAAAACTGAAAGCTACCTAATTTGCACTTTCTAAAATAAGCCACACTTTTGAAATTCACACTTCTCTGAATTTTGCAGTGCAATTCTCCACTCCAATAACATGTAGAATTGGGTACAGTGTCCATAAAAATGCATGTATTCCTGAAAATAACTACAAAGTGCTATATTTTGGAGAACACTGCTTTGCAAAAATGTGCACATTAGGCCAAATTACAGACAAATATGTACATTAGTAGAACTTTGCACTAAAATACTGGTGTGTATTTTTTAATGCAAACTGATGTGGAAATACGAACTGAATTTAAGACATGGAAAATATGAGAAGCTGAGGGAAGCAGAAATTGACAGATTTGCCAATCCCTATCTCCAAAAGAACATATGTGACTTCATCCGCCCCTATAGATCATCCTGCTCTTTCCCAACACCACTGAGTTTCATTTCATTTCATTTATTGAATTTATATACCGCTTTATACCCGGAGGTCTCAGGGCGGTTCACAAACAAAGATCACAATATATAAAATAAAAATAAAAAACAATAATCCAACAACACCCCCCCAAAAAAGAATCACATTTTAAATGGTATAGGATCATGATTTTCCCCTGCAAATCTAGCAATGCTTCTTAAAGAGGTATCACCATGTTCTCTGTTATCTGGAGATGCGTCAGGAGAGGGGAATTATTACATACCTTGCAAGTGTCTAGGAAAAACTGGGACACCCTGTTTCCTGCCCCCCCCCCTTGAGACCACAGTGGCAATTTCAAGCAATGTGATCTCATGTGATTTCACACTGAGATCTCGTCGGGGCCACAATCTTGCGTGCCAGTCCAACATGTGCAGATTTGGGCACCGTGAGAGTCCAGCCCAGAAAAGAAGTATTTTGTCCTCTATGATCTCATGTGGGTAAGGTGATTTACATGGGAGCACTGTTGGGAAGACACACATCTCAGTTTTGGGATTCAACATGTTAGAAGTACGTATGTTTGTGATGTTTACAGCCAGTAGATTTGAAGGGAACCATATTCTACCTTCTGCTTTTCATATATTTTCAGTGTCTTCACATGGATGCCAGATCCAGGTAAAATGTTTTTTTGGGGGGAAATTCTTATTGCTTGAGGGAGATCAAAGATGAAATGCAGGTTTTTATGGTCTGTAACAGTTTTCTGGAACTGCATGCATGTTGCACCACAAATATTTGGCTGTAGTGATTTCCATCAGTGTATCCAACACGCTCCCAGCCACAGGACTCACCGACTCCATCTAGTTAGTGCTTGTACAATTCATTTTGCAGCTGGCAAACATATATTTGAACATCTAGCATCAATGGACCAACTATTTCACATAAAATAAATCTGCAGTCCATTTGAGAAATCATTGAGATCAATATTTATTATACGTTGCTTATCCAAATTATCCAAACTATTTATGACATCACCTCTTGAGGTTAATTAAAGACAGTGACTAGAAGCATTTTTTTTTTTTTTTTTTTTTGCTGGTACACTGTAAAGTGCATTGTGCACAGGTTTGGTAATAGTCCTGATTTATTTATTTAAACAATAACTTTACACCCAGATTCTCTGAATTAACACGCACAACAAACAACTTCAGCTTTACATAACAGTAAACAATAAAACGGTATGTTAAAAGGGGAAAAAAACACTATCTAAGGATAGTCATTACATATCCATCTACTGATGGATACTAGTCTGGAATTTTTTCATGGTTTATTTCTATGAATCATGGCATTGGTGAAGACTGGGCTGCCAAATTTAGCTTAGCCCGGTTTCAAGTCACCTTGCAATGAAATTCAAAACTTGAGCTAACCCCATTTTTAAGCTTTAGATGTCATTGGAGTTGATAAGAAAGCTGGTGACCAGTGTATTCTAGTTTTTAATGGTGTGTTTCTGTGTTTTGTTTTGTTTTGTTTTAAAATAAGTAAGTAAAAGGTAAAGGTAAAGGACCCCTGACAGTTAAGTCCAGTTGCGAACGACACTGGGGTTGTGGTGCTCATCTCGCTTTACTGGCAGAGGGAGCCAACGTTTTTCCACAGACAGTTTTTCCGGGTCATGTGGCCAGCATGACTAAGCCGCTTCTGATGAAACCAGAGCAGTGCATGGAAACACTGTTCACCTTCCCGCAGGAGCAGTACCTATTTATCTACTTGCACTTTGACGTGCTTTCAAACTGCTAGGTGGGCAGGAGCTGAGACCAAGCAACGGGAGCTCACACCATCGCAGGGATTTGAACAGCTGACCTTCTGATTGGAAAGCCCAAGAGGCTCAGTGATTTAGACCACAGCGCCACCCATATCCCTAGCAAGTAAGTAAAAAGTGGACCTTAAATTCCAACCCTACTGTCTGCAGAGTGGGGAGAATATGGGCCTGCAGTGGCAAGCTATGGAAATGAATAGATGTATTAAAACATCTCTTCTAAATCACCATGTACAATAAAAGCGAGGTGTAAGTAAGTATTAAAGCAACAGGGATATGTGATATTTTTGTAGCAATGTGCGCATAAGCATTAATGAATTAGTTTCCTTAAGAATTTGTACTACTAATAAAACAGAGAGAAATGATCTGATCGTATAGCCGATCAGAATTCTGATTCAGTGCATGGTAAAACGCAAGACGTCATGAGTTCCAGGAAGAGTCTTGGGGTGGGTGGGAGGAATACGAGTTCCTCTCCAAGCAGCTGATAGATTTATTGCTAGGCCAGTCTTGTTCTGATTTTAATTTTGAAATATCCTAGAAGAGGAGGAAAGTGGGGAAGTGGAATGAGGGGAGGGGGGGAAGTAATGAATCGTGCCTAACCAGTGCAAGCTCCAGGGGCGCTGGTGTTTTGTGCCAGTGCCCAGTGTTTGTATGGCTATTTAAAAAGGAAAAATAAGCAAAGCCAGAGCCAGATGTTGATTAGTATTCTAAGGTTGTCCGAGCCTCGACGCTGGCTTCTGCAGAGCCAAATTTTGGAGCTACTGGAGCCAGCTGCCTGATGACTAACAGCTGAATCTCCCAGCAGTCGGCTAGCTGGCTTGATCAAGCTGAGCAACCGCTCATTGAAACCTCGTTTGCTCTCAAGTGAGACAGGTTGATTATGGAGGGGAGGGGAAAACGAATATTTTGTTTTCCCGCAAAAGGAGCTAATAAAAACATCTTTGAGCAAATGGGGAATGATAAGCTCAAACACGTGGTGCTTTCTTAGCAGTGTTTTTAATTCTGCAATGAGACCTCTTGTTTCTTTTCAGCAGGTTTACTGCTACCAGCCTTGTGTCAGAACATGATTTAAATGCAATAACAATGGTTTGACTTGCAATCTGAAAGGCACATGTGGTACCCCCCCCCCAAAAAAGCTATTTTTACAAGCCAAATTACATCAGATTTCCTTTGCTAGCCTAGAGTATCTGTGATTCCTAGGGAGAACTTGGAACAGAGATTGAAGCTGATGCTTTCCTTTTTTATGTTTTGGGGTGGGTTTTCTTCTTTGAGTTGTTTTAAATGGTTTGCCTTTTAACACAAGCCTAAACAAAATCATCTTGGTTTTGTCACTAACACTCAAGTAACTTGAAATGGGTATTAAATTACCAGGACCTTATTGGCTAACTGCCATTAACTCTACAATATGTTGCTTTCATAGGGATAAGAGGATAGAAAAGGTGATAAATGGATTGTGCATTGACGTTTTCTAATGTGTCCTCTGAATGCAATAGGTGGACCCTCTTCAGGTTGCATAGAAATGAAATGCCTTGGTGGAATAAAGGTGGCATATAAATGCCATAAAGATGTGCATAGGTTATGGAACCCTCAAAAGCAAAAGTTGTTCGTAACTGAATATTCACGGTTTTCGATCTCGCCCGCTAAGCATCATGCATGTTGTCCCAGGGGATTTGAACTGTGAGTGAAATTAAGCAATGGGGCCCTAAGAACCATTGTGCCTAAGGAGAAAGAGATATTCTCTGAGCTCTGAGGTCTTCATAGCTTTTCTTAGGCTAACTGTTTCCTATGGGCATCTGGTCAGTCACAGTGAGAGCAGGGTGCTGGAAGAGGTGGGCCAGTGAGCTGATCCAAGATCCTTTTCTTATGCCCCTGGATTTATGAAACTCTTTATTTTGGGCCCTAAGGCAGTGTAAGGATATGTTTCTGTGCACAGATTCCCATATTTAGCTGGTGTGTGCAAGATCCTACAGAATCCCACTCATGAGCTTGGCTGAAGTACTATGCAGCACATATGACAAATGATCCCATGGTCCTACAAGAAACAAGGACAATCACTTAACCTATGGAGTTTCATGGACACATTAGAGAATCCTAGTTTCTTTCTTCTTTTCTTTTTTGTCCTTATACCAACTTGTGCAACCCATAACTATTTCCACTTTGCAGGCTGAGGACTCAGAATGGACAAAACTAATGGCTGAACGGGGATTTGAAGCCCTCTCTGTAGTTGCAATTAAAACTTTTAATACCCACCAGATTACAGTCATTCTCAAGGAGCACTTTGTAATCACCTTTTGTGTGGATGTGAGTGTTTGTGTACCTCTTCTGTAGAAATAGCTGCAAGTGTAATCCATGTGCCTGAATTTTTTTTTAAGAAATGGAAGAATGAAACCCCAAATCATAACACAAATTAGCTCACCCTGTTATTAGTGGCTAGAAAGGGAGAAGTTGTATAATATTTTGATCTGATGTGGTCCAATTCCCCCCCCCCTCCAAAAGATGAAGGATCTGTTCTCTCTTTTTTGGAGTGGGGAGCGCAGAAATCAGTTTGCTACTTCCTCTTCATTCTGATGTGTCATAAAGATCTTTAGTGCCCTCTGCAGCCACAGAGCCACAATTTTCAAAACTACGGTCCTTTCTCAGGTTCCCATTCTCCGGTTCCTAATGTGCAATGCTCCAAATGGGCTGTCAACAGAGCATTAATCAAATGCTTTAATGGGCAGATCCTGCTATTTTTCCTGGGAATATAATTGCATTCTCTTTATACAACCAAATTGAAAGTGCAGCCCATGAAGCAGGATAAATCAGTATTATTTCACATCCAAGCCATCCATGCAACATGTGGTTTATACTCCAGAGGCAGATACAGAGAATACAATTTTCTATTTCTATGAGCGGGGAGACCACATCTTCTTGGCATGCAGCCAGCTCCAACTAGCTGTGAATAAGAGCCAGAAAGAACAGCATTAATCCAAAGTCTGTCAAGTTCTTATAAGGATGTTCTGTGTTGTTTCGATAGCAGGCAAGTGTGGTATCTGTGAATTTTCACACAGAATGTATGATTGATAGGCAACCGTGGCCTTCAACATGCATATGCACACGATGGGAAAACATGGCCCAACTGAGCAGCACCAAACAGGCAGATATTCTGCTGGGCTTTCACTAGGGTGGCCCTGTGCCCTGCTTCATAGAAGACAGTCCTCTACCTGGAAGGCTGTCTGACTAGAGTCCTCTATTTGAAGGATAACATGGTTTAAAGGTAAAGAACCCTAAGAAGGAACAGCATCTTGAAGTTGCCCTTCAGTAGTTAGTACCAGAACTGCAGTAGACCAGGCAGGCTCACTGTCCAATCTATTTAACTACTTAACATTTAGTGATTGTTTCTAAATTTACATCTACACATATGAATTAGCATGGAGTTAGTCATCGTCATCCCTGACCATTGGCCAATCTGGACATAAATGGACATAAATCTGATATCAGGAATCACAGAACAGAGAAACCAGTAGGAGAACACTTCAATCTCCCAGGACATTCTATTAAAGATCTCAAAGTAGCTGTCTTAATACAAAGAAATTTCAGAAATAGACTGGAAAGAGAAGTGGCTGAATTGCAACTAATCACCAAACTTCAAACCATGGAGAAATCTGGTCTGAACAAAGACATTGGATTCTTATCTCATTATATATAACAAAGCTATCTTTAGCCATCTCACCCCTTGCCTTTCCCTGCAAGACTAATTGCAGCCGTTAAGAGTCGTCAACAGGTTTCCCACACCTATCAGCTGATCACCCATTCCCACCACCCTTCTGAGTAATACCGCTCCCCACTCCCTCACTATATTTAAGGATCTGGTGACTTCTGTTTCAGTGTATCTGAAGAAGTGTGCATGCACACGAAAGCTCATACCAAGAACAAACTCAGTTGGTCTCTAAGGTGCTACTGGAAAGAATTTTTTATTTTGTTTCAACTATGGCAGACCAACACAGCTACCCACCTGTAACTCTGCCAATCTGGGCATTCTGAAGTATTAATTTCACCACCAGTTCATTGCATAATGGGGAAGGGAAGATAAAGGGGGTAAACTGAGAGAGTGAGGTGTTAAACCAAAGCTTTCTAGGTCAGCAATATCTTTCTGTTGCCTCGTTTGAAAGAGTTTAGTCAGGAAAGATCCTGGAGACTTTGAGCTAAATGCCGTAAAAGTTCTGGATGGAAAAACTGGAGACACCTGGGAACAGAACTCAAGCTGTGAAATGTTTGTGGTTAAGTAACATTGGTAATCGAAGCTTCAGAAGTGGGGGATTTTTCTCCAGAAGGTTGTGGTAGCGTCCAAGGGCCTGACTTGAAAGATAAACTGAGGCACAAAAGGTCACTGTATAAACTCAACAACTTGGAACAAAACAAGGGATAGCCCCGTATCATTTAGGTTACTCCTTTGAACTATCTCTGTATATGCCATGGTGGTGGGCAGACCTCTATTGGTATGCACTCCCCATGGCAGCTGACCAAGCCGCTAACACCTTGTGCTGTCCAGGCTAGGAAAAACAAGGCAGATATTTGTAAAAGTTTGGGCAAGAGATACTGGGGAAAGTAAATTTGGAACAGAAGCAGCAAGAAGGCACTCAAAGAAAATCAGCTGAAGTATTCAGGCGTGTTGTTATTTTTAATAAATTATAATTTGTTGTCATTTTAGCATAGCAGAATCACACCCACATGCAGATGGAATTGGCTTAAATATGAGACATTTTTATTTTTATTTTTTGACCTTTTTTAACTAGCAAAGCAATGCTCCATAAATGTTCAACCCGGCTGGATTAAATTTTTTAAAAAAAAAAATGGAAAAACTTGCACATCTTAGCAACTATGTTACATTTGCAAAGGGATTTTTTTTTTTAAATTGCATCTGCACATCTTTTGAAGCAAGATACCCATGCAGGCCAATTTAATATTTTATGAACCTGGATTACTAATTTGTCTACAGCCATTTATCATTTCTAGCAATCTGTAAAGCCAATAAACAATTCCCAGGCCCATAAAAAGTCTCATTGCAGTTATCTTAGATCAGAGCTTACCAAACTGTGTGTCCCGACACATTAGTGTGTTGGCTGCAGTGTGTAGGTGTGTGGCACGTACACTCCCTGCACTCCTCCCAGGGCTGGAAAGGGGTTAGTTTAACCTCCGGTTTGCTAGTAAAACTGAATTACTGTGCCGCGTAATGATGCATGTCTAAAAAGTGTGCCACCAACATGAAAAGTTTAGAAAGCTGTCTTAGATGTTGCTTGATGGAAATTAACCTAACCTTAGAAATTCTGCAAAGTGTTAAAGTCACAGGTGACATTGCTGTTTATGTTCTTATGTATAAGTCTCCTTGCCTTGAATACCTACAGGATTTAGGGTATGGTGAAATTGGAGGAACTTATTCTAATTCCAGAACTTGAGTTGAAACAAGTCAATGATAATAATAATAATAATAATAATAATAATAATAATAATAATAATAATAAACTTTTATTTGAATCCCGCCCTCCCTGGCCAAAACCAGGCTGACGGCAGCTAACATCAAATATATAACATTGGTATAAAATCAAACAATAATTAAATTACCTCCTAAAAACCAGTCTTTCTGTCTGTCTGTCTGTCTATCTATCTACCTATCTATTCAAATATGGTGTTGTAGTTTAAATTCCCACCTCCTCCTGGTTACAACTGACTAATACCATACACTGACTATTACCACAAAATACGTTTCTGAGCACAATTCAAAGTGTTGGTGCTGACCTTTAAAGCCCTAAACGGCCTCGGTCCTGTATACCTGAAGGAGCATCTCCACCCCCATCATTCAGCCCGGACACTGAGATCCAGCGCCGAGGGCCTTCTGGCGGTTCTCTCATTGTGAGAGGTGAGGTTACAGGGAACCAGACAGAAGGCCTTTTCGGTAGTGGCTCCCACCCAGATGTCAAGGAAATAAGCAGCTATCCTATTTTTAAGAGACATCTGAAGGCAGCCCTGTTTAGGGATGTTTTTAATATCTAATGCTGTATTGTTTTAACATTTCGTTTGGGAGCCGCCCAGAGTGGCTGGGGAAGCTCAGCCAGATGGGTGGGGTAAAAATAATAAATTATTATTATTATTATTATTATTATTATTATTATTACTACTACTACTACTACTACTACTACAACCATTTTGCTAAAAAAAACTAACATGTAAGGCGTGTCAAATTTTTAAGAAAGATGAAGATTGATTTTGAGGAGTAGCTAAGTAAAGAAATAGAAGAATTCGAAGAATGTACTGTACAGTGGACGCTTGGGTTGCAAACGCGATCCGTGTGGAAGGTGCGTTCGCAACCCGCAGTGTCCGTAACCCGCAGCGCCGCGTCTGAGCATGCACGGGTTGCAATTTGCCGTTTCTGCACATGCGCGAAGCACTGAACCCAGAAGTAACCTGTCCTGGTACTTCTGGATTTGAAGCGGCCGTAACCCGAGGTATGACTGTATGTAGATAAACACGCAAAGCATCAGGGCACTCACACCTCACTGCCACCCTGCTTCTTTGCTATTGTCCCTTTGCCATCACCACACCTCTCTTACCTGTGTTGCGCAGCAAATCCTCGGAAAATATGCTTGAACCATTCAAATAACGTATGGACCCAAAGTTACCAAACCTACTGGCTCCCTCCGACACTGACTTTGCACATTGGGTGGAAGGTGGAATTCTCCACACATTCAGCTGAATGCTTAAAGATTCCTCCAAAGAATTCAAAGCCCTGTGTGATTGGAGCTCCTGGTCACATGAAGGCATCTACATGCTTTTAGTTATATATGCATTCAAGATTTTCCTTTGGAACAATTAAAATAATGGAGTTTCTCTTCACAGCAGTACCAGCTGAGAAGAGAAAAACTGGCCTGGTCAACAACTATAGATCACATTCCCAGTGGTTTCCTTTACCAGAGGACAATACTCAGCATGCTAAAACATTTCTACAGCTGTGTTCCCAAAGGATTATGGGATATTACTAGATTGGCTTGTTGTCTGTTGTCTGTGACTGATGTCACTATTGGGAGAGGGTGAGGGGGGGGAAGTGGGGTTTTTTTTCGTCTCAGGTTTCAGTCTCAGCCTTTTCCCTATCGTGAATAACATGGTTATCTTTCAATTTGCTACAATCCAAACTATCGCCATTTCAGAGGGGTGGAAAGGATTTTAAACACCTTAGCTTTTAACTAAGCAGAAATCCAACTTACCAACCTGTTGCATCTCAGGTTTATTTATTCCACCCATCCCACTAACTTGATTAGGCAGGTGTTTACAACTGCTCCAGATGTCTATTTATTGTGCATTCATTATGATTCCTATTCTTGATGGTATTGGGGCAGTTATACAGAATTCCACTCTTAATACTGATTATGCCTGCAAAAGGTTGAGGGCAATCATACTGCGTTGTTCCGTATGTGTGTGTATATATCCCCCCCCCCATTTTCTCATTTTATATAAATTTAAACAAAACAAGAAAGAAAAAACAATCTTTACATTGTGTTTTCTTCCACTTCCCTCTCCCCCTCCTGTGGTTACTTATTTTATATCTTTTTACTACTGAATATCCAATTTATAGTTCATTATTAACTTCTCGCTATATTTTCTTTTAATTATGTCTTACTACATCAGTTTACATGAGTTGAGACTCCAGTACTTTGGCCACCTCATGAGAAGAGAAGACTCCCTGGAAAAGACCCTGATGTTGGGAAAGATGGAGGGCACAAGGAGAAGGGGACGACAGAGGATGAGATGGTTGGACAGTGTTCTCGAAGCTACTAACATGAGTTTGGCCAAACTGTGGGAGGCAGTGAAGGATAGGCGTGCCTGGCGTGCTCTGGTCCATGGGGTCACAAAGAGTCGGACACGACTGAACGACTGAACAACAACAACATCAGTTTATGTCAACCTTGCTAACATTTTAAGTGCATCTTTAAATAATCAATAATTTTTATCCACTTGGTCATAAAAAGTCTCTCCTCTTGATTTCTTATTTTTTCAGTTAGTTTCGCCATTTCTGCATATTCCATCAATTTCAATTACCAGTCCTCTTTTGCTGGAACTGTCTTTTCTTTCCACTTTTGGGCATATATCATACAGGCTGCTGTGGTAGCATACATAAATAGTTTTTTTTCCTGTTCCTTGGGTATCTCTCCAGCAATTATTCCTAAAAGAAAAGCTTCTGGGTTTTTCCCCCAATTCAGTATATATATGTATACATCATTTCCCAGAAAGGTTTAACCACCTTGCATGACCACCACATATGAAAAAGCACCTTCTTTCTCTTTCCATTTCCAATATTTAAAATGTAAAATGATTGACATGGGTTTATCTGTATAGCTTCATCTTAGTGCTGGCTATGTTTTATTCTAAAGTTCCTTTAGATGTTTTAGATGTTTTAATTCTGTATGGATAAATGTATCTTTTCTGACTGACGGTCGAATAAAGAATGATGATGATGAAATGTAAAATGAAACATATTGTGTTATTTCCAATTAGTGCATGTCCCATAACATTGCTGAAATCCTGTAACATCTAATGCTGCAAATGTTCCAGTTTTTTGGGGGGGGGGGGGGTGGCGGCCACTTTTATGGCTCTACAATGCAACAACAGACTGCAATAACGTGGTAACATTGGGAAGTATTGCAGAACAACTAATAATGTGGAATAATATGTGGACAGTCCAATGTAAATCCACCACTCACATACATTAAATGTTCCAATGCTATCTTGCAGAATACACCCAGAAAAGAAAGTATAACTGCATTCTGAAGGGTTCTGTCACCACTCCCTTCCTAAAAGTCACCTGCAACCTGGCAAAGTTGGCCACTCTGGGCAGGAAAGTTCATAAGGAAGGAACCAGGACCAAGACTCCTGATTATCACCCACCTTGTCCCAGATGTCAGTGGCACCCAGAGCAGAGAATACCTAGGGAGGTTGCTGAGCATAAATGCAACACAATATGGGACAAATGAAATGCACAAAACATTGGCAATGCGAACAAAGCAAACTAAAAAGCCCTCATAAATTTCTTCTACTCTCAGGCCTTTGGCTAATTAAACAACCTATGGCCCTTTAAATGGGGGGGGTATGGGGGTATTGCTTTTGTTGGTTAGTATGGTATGTATTTCCTGTGTTTTTATATTGTAAACTGCCCTGTGATCCTCAGATGAAGTGTGGTATAGAAATTTAATTAATTGATCATAAACTAAGGGACAGAATCAGGTTTGAAATAAAATTTGCTTGGAAAATAAGAAAGTCTTAACCTGATCTCTCAATCTCTCTCAAGCTCAATCTCTCTCTCTCTCTCTCTCTCTCTCTGTCATCCTACAACAAGCTAAAAGATCATCTTATATAAGAGTGTGCCTTTGAAGGCGCTTCACACTGAATCAGTCCATTCACCCATTTGGTCCCATCCTAACAGTGGTTTTCTAGCATCTCCTGACACCTGAGATTCCAGGGACTGAAGCTGAGATCTTGGGAATGCATAGCATTGACTCTGCCATGAAGCTGTGGCCTCTTCCTTAGACCTAGCATCATTTAGGTACCAAATGATGATGGAGCAGAGGGAACGCTCAAAAAGGAAGAATTGGTGTTTAGCTCCCTCTAATATTACAAGAAAGCGACTGGTGATGACAGCCGCCCTCCAGTCAAGGTACATTTCAGATGGTGTTTTTCATGGCTGTAATGTAATGTCATATTTTTTGCAGAAGTGGAATTAGGAAAGAGAAAGGGGAAAAAAACCCTTCAGTGCTTTTGTGGTGAAGACAGACAGATGCCTTCCTGCTTTAATTCCTGAGTGGCCATAGCATGTTCGCTGACATTTCAAGTTGATGTTTTAATTGGCTGATTTGAATAAAACTCAGACAGGTTATGTTGCTCCATTTTATTTTGTGTCTCTCAGCGCAGCAGCCAAAAAAAAGAAGACAGCAGGACAAGGAGGGGCAATGACTTTTAACCTCTCTGACTCTCCCAGTGTTTTGTTTAGCTCTTAATGTATTGAAATTCATGCCTTGTTAATTTAAAAAAATGCATCCTGCCGGGCTTAGAACTTCTCTTCTAAAGGCAGGTCCTTTTTTCTCTTTTCCAACCCACCCTTTCTCCCACACACCCCAAAAAATATTCAGGAAAAATGTTTTCTTTAAGGATTTCATTTTTAATCTAACTCTTCGGGTGCCCTCAAATACATGTGGAATGTGTTTGTGCAATTGTGGACATACCAAGTGAGAAATATGCTGCTCTATTTGGCCTGGCAATTTGGAAATCTTGCCCTTTGGGCCTGTCAGATTTTAGGTGCAGGTTCAACACTGGCATGCTGCATCTCTTTAGAAGCGGAAAAAAATTGTGGTTCTGTTCTGGAAGTCAGCAATGTACATTCAAATCAGCAGTGCAACATTGCCGCTAATAGAAATCAGTGACTGAGCGAGATTGAGGGTAGGGATGTGCAAGATGGCCCTGAAAATTGTCATTAGTTTCATCAAAAGTCTCTTGACTTCCCTTGAAATTCCTCAGATGTTTAATTAGCCTGAGGAGGTACCTCTCCATTCACTTCAAATGTTGCTTTAGAAGTTAGTTATTAGCCTGGTTCAAATGTTCTCATCTCATGGTTTACTGAACCATGGTTTACTGGGCTGAGGACAATGCATCATGTTCATGCTCATGTTTCTCCTCATCTCATTTTATGTGCTGCCTTCAGGACCTGTTATCATGGTTTTGTTTGAACTACAGGATAATTTTCTATTGCGGTTTGTATTCCGATACGAAACCTTACTTTCCTAGTTTAGATGTAACAGGAAACTGTGGCTTAAATAATGTCAGAAGTGCCAAAGGCAGTACAGAAGGCAAAGCGAGAGAGGAGACCACACAAGCATGGGAGCATAGTGTATTAAACTGAAAGCCTAGGTTTGTGCAAAGCTCTTTGGCAAAAAGTTTGACTAGTGTTAACAAACTGTCTGGTTTCCTCCAAAGTTGCTGGGTGGTTGGCTTGAGGAGTAACCTGGAAGTATGAGCTGTATTTCACTGGAGGTAAAAAATAAAAAATAAAAAATGGTGGCATCTTTGAGGGCGAATTTACATAATCAGTTTTTACAAGGAAATGTCAACACAAGGCAATAAATCCCTGTAATTTTTATGTAGTGACTCATCTTTTTAAACTCATTTCTGTGTGGGGATGCCAGAATACAACCATGGAAAAGGCACTGTGGATGGATGGATTTCACATAGTTACACCTCTCCTTCACCACATGGGAACACATTCATACATTTAAAAATTCCTTAACAAGCATATTAGTCCAAGGAAAGAATTTGGCACAAACACAAGTATGTTGTGATTTTATCTACCTCCTCCTTAATTCACCAGTACATTTAAGAGTGTTTCATACAAACAGGAGCTGGTTTAATTAGTTACATTCACATTTAATTACCTGATACATATTTTCTTAAACAAGTTCCACATAGTGTGGTCTTCTCACACATGTGTCTGAGGGCAGGATTTGGCCTTGTTTGGAAAGACAGATCATGCAGAAGACAGGAAATTGGACTTTATGATACTGTTTATCTTTGCCTGTTCTTTAATTTTCTCTTTGTTTAATTTTTCATGATAAGGCATTTATCTTTCAAGGAATCAGATAATCTGGGTGGTAACACAATGGATATAAGATTCATTGGGAGCAGGGGAGTGGTATTAAAAGGTAGATGGAAGGATAACGTTTGGAAATCCAGTAATGTATGGTTTGCTTCCACTGTGCCTGAGGGAAATATCTGTTTTTTAACCATGAAAAAAAAAAAGAAATATAGGCCAATCCTTTGCAGCAGCACAACATGAGCTGACTTATCCTAGCTGTGAAAGGTGATACTCTACTTTGTAACAGACCCATATCAAAATTGAGGCAAGTCCTTTTCCTCAACCAAGATATGAGGCAGTGGACACCCCAATGGGTTACCTAACCTTTTCTTGGAGCAGGAATAAGTAAACAGATGTGAGCAGGCTTTTCACACTGGATAAGGCAGAAACCCTGAGAATAAAGCATTGGAATTTGACATCATTATCTGTTCTCCACCACAAAGGCAGCAAATGCTTTATTTCCACTAAACTCTCTCAACCTAGTGAGCCCTAAGGCATGGCTACATAAATGTTCCACTGTGGTTGTCCGAAGGGAGTTGTAGATGTAGGGCTTCCCTTGGATGTTGGTGACCTGGGTTCACACTGTTGTGGAGTTCATGGGTTAACCTTAGGGGAACCTATGTATAGAAGCTTGAATGGCCACTATTAAAGCTTATCATATCTGTGTGTGTGTGTGTTTGTGTTTGTGTGTGTGTGTGTGTTTCTTTCTCTAGCACTTTTGGAGAAAAGACTTGCATTTTTCCTAATGAGGTTTTGGGATTGGTTTTTTAACGTGTTTAAGATGCCAAGCTCAATTACGCAGAGAAAATAATTGTCGTCATCTGCAGAAAATGGTTAGGTTATCTGACTCCTCCATGGTTTCAGGCATGGTTAGCCTTTTGTTTATCATTTCGCTTCATAAACACACACACACAAATCTGTGTTTGAGACAGAGTTTATTGCTCGTAGCCAGAGCTCATGTGGTAGAAAGAGATCTGTTGGAGGTCCTGCCTTTGTTGTTCATCTGGCTGAGGAAAGAATTTCAAAGTCCAGGTCACAGTAAGCACTGCAAATCACTACATTAGCCATAGGTTGTGGTCAATTATCTCTCTCTCTCTCTCTCTCTCTCTCTCTCTCTCTCTCTCTCTCACACACACACACACACACACACACACACACCATATGTTTGGTAGCATACTCTCCAACATTTCTCTGATGAAAAGCGGGACATTCTGCTATCAAATCAGAAATCAGGGCAGCTTCTCTAAATTCGGGACTGTCCCTAGAAAATAAGGACACTTGGTGTCTCTGGGATACAAATGTCTGAAGAGGGTGGGGAGCACTATCAACCAAGCCACACCACAGCCTGCTCTGTTGGCTACCATTGAAAGCTTATCGCAAGCCTAATTTCAGTGGTGGGGAGAGGCAGGGGAAGGAACGATGCAGGCAGGATTTCATATGCTTGCTCTCACCCAGCCTCCATGCATTCATGGCCTGAGGATGTGTGCCATGTGCACAGGCTGTGAAGACCTATGACCTCTGCCATAAGGGTAAAGGTAAAGGACCCCTGACAGTTAAGTCCAGTCATGAACAACTCTGGGGTTGCAGTGCTTTTCTCATTTTACAGGCTGAGGGAGCTGGTGTTTGTCCGCAGACAGTTTTTCCGGGTCATGTGGCCAGCATGACTAAACTGCTTCTGGCGAAACCAGAGCAGCACACGGAAACACCATTTACCTTCCCACCAGAGAGGTACCTATTTATCTACTTGCACTTTGACGTGTTTTTGAACTGCTAGGTTGGCAGGAGCAGGGACCAAGCAATGGAAGCTCACCCCATCACGGGGATTCGAACTGCCGGACCTCTGCCATAGAGCAAATAACCCAACCTGCTATTTAAAAAGAATAATACAGTAGTACCTCGGGTTACAGACACTTCAGGTTACAGACTCCGCTAACCCAGAAATAGTACCTCGGGTTAGGAACTTTGCTTCAGGATGAGAACAGAAATTGTGCGGTGGTGGCGGGGCAGCGGCGGGAGGCCCCATTAGCTAAAGTGGTACCTCAGGTTAAGAACAGTTTCAGGTTGAGAACGGACCTCCAGAACGAATTAAGTTCTTAACCCAAGGTACCGCTGTACTAATCTGCTCAGTCCTTAAGATCAACCAATGAGGGTTTCATGGAGGTCCCTGAAATGGAAGGGTTACTAGCGTGGGGTGTGTCTTGCCACAGTGTTATACCCTATCAGGAAACAGGTGAAAACATACCTTTGCACTCAGGCTTTCAGGGTCAGTGTGTGGGACCTGCTGCCATCTTATACTATCCTCTATTATTTTAGATCATGCTGAGTTTCTTTGTACCAACATTTTTATTGGTTTTAGAAAGCTGCATAGGCATGTTTTAATAGGTTGTGCACTGCCCTGTGACCATACGGCAATGGGTGGTATAGAAATACAGTAGTACCTTGGCTTTCAAATGTCTCCGTTGACAAATGTTTCATAACTCGGACGCCGTAAACGCCCGGAAGCAAATGCTTCGGTTTTCGAACACACCTCGGAAGTTGAACATGAGATGCATCTTCCACTGAGTGCAAGATCCTGAGGCCTAGCTGTCGGCTATTGAGTTTCAGTTTTTGAACGTTTTGGAACTCGAACATTCTTCTGGAACGGATTACGTTTGAAAACTGAGGTACCACTGTAATCTAAATAAAGAAACTTGCAATAATTCATTCAACACTTCTTCTCCCTTAGCCATGAGCATTGCCGGGGGGTGGGGGAGAGAAGAAGGTTTGGAAGAAACCAAAATCTGCTAGTCTGGTTGAGGCAATCAAGAATGACATTTTCAAAGCAGTTATTGTCTTCCTCTGAAGCTTCCCGCAGAAGCCTCAGGTGATACATGGCAAAACTGCAAGGCTTCCAAACATCCATCAGAGGATGTTTACAAGGTGGCACTTCAACACCAGCAACATAGTCATTATGGTTGGTGGCCATGACAACAGTAGGGCCCCTGTGCATCTGCATGAGCTGGGTCTCCTTAGTCTGTTCCTGCAACTACCATCATTGTAGCCAGATCCGTTGAGTGGTACCGGCTGGCAGAGCTGAGGAGTGTGGCGGCGGCAGCTGGCAACCCATCCCTACTTCTCCCCTCCCCATGGGTCCCACTGCACTGCTTTGAGGGGCCAGCCTGCCTCCTCCTCCTCCTCCTCCTCCTCCTCCTCCTCCTCCTCCTGCCCCTGCCCTTTCCTGATCCCTGTTGCCACTTGTAGAATTCAGGACTCTGCGTGACATAGCGAGAAGTGGCTTAAGGGTTTTTTGTGATGGTCCCAGCATTTTTGGAGCAGTTGGAGACTATGATGTAGATTTTCTTGTTTCTGCTGAGTTCACCCATTACTCAAAGGGTGGCGAATCTCAGGCCTGTGGGCCAATTGTGGCCATTCAAGCTTCTATACATGGCACCTTCAGACTCTCCCCAGCCACACCCTCCTCCCTGAGGCCACACCCTTCATTGGTCCTGCATTCCACCATCCTTGAGTGTTTTGTTTGGCTAGCCCAGGGGTCTTTCTCCACTGGCTTTCGGAGCCATGGCGGGGGAGTAGGAGGCGTCTGCGGCTTCCTATTGGCTGCAGGACCTTCCTGTGCTAGCCTCTTGCTTGCCTGGATGAAAAATATAGAGGGGTGTGTGTGTGTGTGTGTGTGTGTGTGTGTGTAGATACTAGCCCACTGTACAAAGGTGACATTTGCTGACTCTCCAAGTGTCCCTATTTTCCAGGGCCAGTCCCACATTTACAGAAACTTCCCCGGTTTCTAATATAATCCTAGAATGTCCCGCTTTTGGTCAGAGGAATGTTGGGGTGTCCCTACTTTCATGGAGAAATGTTGGCGGTATGGATAAGACATCCCTATTTTCACTGGAGAAATGTTGGAGGGTATGCATTTGTGTCCTCTCTACTTTTACTAGCATGTGTGCCCTATAAGGTTGCCCTTATAGGGAATGTAGGGGAATGTAGTCCTTGGACTGAAAATAGCGCCCCCCTCCACCACATTGCTTCATCACAAGCAATGCAAAGGATAGCAAGCACCCCTAGAAGATAGTTCTGGGTTCAGATGTAACAAAAATTACAACGCGTGGAGTCTGCCTGGTTGATACACTAAAAGTAGGATGGAAGTCAAGCTGAACTAAACACCACGGCACCATTAGCAGCCATGAAATCAGACACAGCCGTCTCAGTACATTATTTTATTTTGCATTTTGTTGTTCTGACCACTCATAATGCTAATCCTGCAGAAAATGAGAAAGCAGATTGTCAGTCCCAGGCATGACAGCTTTCAGACTTGGGTTACCAATGTAAATGGACTATAAGCTGACCATACAGCAAATTGCCTTGCATCTTCTTCAAGGGATGAGAACTCCAACAAAGATCAAGTCGGGCTATGTTTCATACACTCAGAGGCTGGTGTGAGCTGACCCACAGGGTAGCTCTTATTCATTCCCTTATTTTTACCAGGCACAGCCAGTGAGAATGCCAGTGCTTAATATGTGTATTAGCATTCAACTAACTGAGCCAATTTCTGTTTACCAAAACAGAACTGACTGCTCATTATTTTCACTAATGAAGTATCAGGTACGTCTGGAAGCTTTGGCAGGGAACTTCTCTTCTCGACAAGTGAGCAGTAACCCTGTTCCCTGAACTACTGAATTGCTTATGTTGCTTATAAAGGCCCACCAGGTTAGCAGGGCCCAGCCCTGGCCTCTGGACACTGTCACAGGATTCTCATTTCCTTTGCCTCTGTAACAGAGTAAGTGTTCATAAAGTGAAGTTTCTTAGAAAGAGGGAGGAAGGGAGGGTGGCTTATCCTTCTTCTAAAGGCAGGAAACGTTTCCAAATACAATAAGGAACAGGTAACAAGCTAGCTGCCTCACAACTGGCATAGTTGCTTCAAAATGCATCCTGAGTGGAGGAGGCTACCCTCCGGTCGCAATGTAATTATTTTTATTTCTTGGTCAAACTTGTGTATGCACACATGCCATGCTTACGCAATGCTCACCACAGACAGAAACATTTCCGCAGCAAGGATGAGGAGGTGTGCCTAGTTCTGGACTGGCGGTGGTGGTTGGGTTGGTCATTTTTGCGGCTGGTTTTACTACACAATACCTGCTCAGTCCTATAACCTTTACTTGAAACTGGAGATAGATGCTGTGCCAGAAAGGGATACAGTGGTACCTCGGGATAAGAACTTAATTCGTTCCAGAGGTCTGTTTTTACCTGAAACGCTTCTTAACCTGAGGCACGCTTTCACTAATGGGGTCTCGTGCTGCCGCTGTGCCACTGGCACGCAATTTCCCTTCTTATCCTGGGGCAAAGTTCTTAACCTGGAGCAACCACTTCCTGGTTAGTGGAGTTTGTAACCCGAAGCGTCTGCAACCCGAGGTACCACTGTATTAATTTGCGCCTTTGATTCTGGGTTGCCTTAAATGTAAGGCTTTGCATTTGTCTCTGTTGAATTTCACCAGGTGGGTTTCCTTCTCAGTCAATCAGATCATTTTGAATCGGGATCCTGCCTGCCTTTGATGGCATAAGCTATGCCTCCCAGCTTTGTGTCATCTGGAAATTTGGTGAGCATCTCCTCTGCTCCACCTTATGTCTGTTAAGTGTGTGAATGGGCAGAAGTGACACTGGTGGGATCCCTGCTGGTAACAGCAGAAGGCCCTGAAGATGATGATGGTGATGATGTTGTTGTTAATGTGCCACCCATCTGACTGGGTTACCCCAGCCACTCTGGGCAGTTTCCAACAAATCAAAACACAGTACAGTGGTACCTCTGGATGCGAACGGGATCCGTTCCGGAGCCCCGTTCGCATCATGAGCACTCCACAACCCGCAGTGCCGCTTCTGCGCACATGCGGGTCGCAATTTGGTGCTTCTGCACATGTGCATGACATCATTTGATGAGTCTGCGCATGTGTGAACTGCCGAACCCGGAAGTAACCCGTTCCGGTACTTCTGGGTTCGGCACGTTCATAACCCGCGCCGTTCGCAACCCGCAGAGAACGCAACACGAGGTACGACTGTACAACATCAAACATTAAAAACTTCCCTATACAGGCCTGCCTTTAGATATCTTCTAAAAGTCAGATAGTTGTTTCTTTCCTTGACATCTGACGGGGGGGAGGTGTTCCACAGGGCGGACGTGACTACTGAGAAGGCCCTCTGCCTGGTTCCCTGTAACCTCGCTGTGAGGGAACCACCAGAAGGCCCTTGGTGTTGGATCTCAGTGTCTGGGCTGAATGATGCAAGACTGGCACATCAGCCACATTGCCCATGGCCATCACCAAGCACAGCAGGAGTGAGGACACAGCAGTGGCTCCTCCCTGGCAATCAGCATGTGAGGTTTGGCTTGCCCCCTAAAGAACAATTGGAAGGAATTAACTTCTTCAGTCATAACTGAGGCCAAAACCACCATTGACTATCTCATAAGCATTATTTTAGGAAGGACAAGAGTGGCAGGCCCAAACAAACGTCTAGGCAGGGAAAGGAATCTTCTCACTTCGTTGCTTGGGTGGGCCCAAAAATGTCTGGCATGCATTAATGTGCAACGTTCAACTGAACCCAGAGATTAATTCTGCTGTACGAACGTGGGTAAACCAAGACCAGCTGAAACTTAATCAAGCACTGATCCAATCCCCAATCCTTCTAATCACAGCCAGCTGCTACCTAAAACCTAGGAGGGGCAACAACCCCAGGCCAAGGAAGAAACCCAGAAAGTAACCTCACCTTTCGAAGGGCAGAAGAAAGTTAATAAAATAGAAGTTGAGGCTTTCAATCAAAGAGCTGTAGGAATGGGTTAAGGAAGTTCTAAAGCTTCCCAGATTAATCTCTTCCCACCTCCCTCAGCTGCCCGTCCCCATAATACGTTTATTTTGTACTAAAATATTTGCTCATAACCCAGGTTTCCTTTCCTCCTGGAGAGTATGCAGCCGATGTGATTCTTCACACTGTGTGCGTGTGTGTGTGTGTGTGTGTGTTTCATCCCTTGCATTCCAAGTGTCCCTAAATCATTAAAAACACACTTCATGCCAACAGAGTTTACGTTGGCTGAGCAATCTTGTCTCCAGTTACTTTTTATAATGACTGCAACCACTTGCTCATGTCATCATCTTCCTATAAAAATTTTGCCTTCCTGAGCAATTCGCTATTCCTTTGCTTGCATACTTTAAAACTGGAACATTTGCAGAAGAGTGTTTTTCTCCCACCCCTTTTAACTCTTGTTTTTGCTGCGAAGACCTTGTTAAGAGATCTTGGGCATGTTCCAGCTCGGTGATGGGCAATAAGCAAATATAGCACGTGAGGCACAGAAAGCCCAATTTCCTCAGTTATAGAAGTTCCTTTTTGTCACCTTAGAGACCCTCAAAAGTCTCAATGCCAGGGATGTGAGTTATCAACTCTTCAGAGTAGCAAATGTGTGAATTTGTGAGGTTCTGAGACAATGGACTTGAACTAGTATGGCTGCTTGTTTTTCCTCAGGGAAGACCACAGGGTAGCTGGTAAGAAGGATTGATTTTTAGGACAGTAAGAACTCAACAGCTCAAACATCAGCTGTATTAATAGCTTATATTTGGCTGCAGTGATGTTTAGATAAAGTGGATAGGGAAACCCCAGCCCGCAGCATCGATACCTAGTAATCACGCACACACACACCTCAATTTCTGGAGCCTGGTTAGTTGTGGAAAATTAGAACAAGAATAGCTTTGTCAATGGGAGGACACTGCACAGATTATATTATGCAGCTCAGGACCTCTGAAGATTTTTGGGTTGTGGCTTTGGTTTACAGTGCCTTAAAGGTAAAGGTAAAGGGACCCCTGACCATTAGGTCCAGTCATGGATGACTCTGGGGTTGTGGCGCTCATCTCGCTTTACTGGTTGAGGGAGCCGGCATACAGCTTCCGGGTCATGTGGCCAGCATGACTAAGCCGCTTTTGGCGAACCAGAGCAGCGCACAGAAACGCCGTTTACCTTCCCGCCGGAGCGGTGCCCTATTTATCTACTTGCAGTTCGATGTGCTTTCGAACTGCTAGGTTGGCAGAAGCTGGGACCGAGCAACGGGAGCTCACCCTGTCATGGGGATTCGAACCGCCGACCTTCTGATCAGCAAGTGCTAGGCTCTGTGGTTTAACCCACAGTGCCACCTGCGTCCCTTACAGTGCCTTACCTATGCCTATTGCCCAGTCATTTCACATAAAAACTTACAAACTCTCACCCAAGCAGGGGCACCCTTTCCTTGGGGCGGAGCCCTTGTTGCCTCCGCCCCCATACTTTTGAGAGGAGACCAGGCCAAAAGCAATGTCCAAAAGCAGAGAAGGAGGCCAAGCATGGAGCAGAGAGCAGAGCTTGGCTTCAGTGGCTGGCTCCTCCTCCTCCTCCTCCTCCTCCTCCTGCCAGGACGAGGAAGGAGCAGTAAAGCAGCTCCCAGCTAGTAGTGGCAGTAGAAGAAGTAGGAGGATGAGGAGGAAGAGGAGGAGGAGGAGGAACCATGGCCATTGAAAATGATTGATTGTTGAATATTACTTTATATAAGCTGTTCCATTTTAAAGTGTTTTATTGTGACTTTTTGTACTGGATCAGATTGTTATAAGGTGTTCTTTTTTGTTGTATGTTTCGCTGCTGTCAACCGCCTTGTGTATAGCAGTATAGAAAGGCGGTGTACAAATTAAAAGTGAAAAGACAAGAAAAAAGAAATCAAAGTCATGCTGCTGCCGCATTTGGATACACGTCTCCTTTGGAAGCCTATGCACACAAGCCATTTCCATTCCCCACCCACATACCGAACTTCTCCTCTTGCTCTTGCATAGACTACACACTCTGTTTTCTGACTTCAGTATAGAATAGGGCGACCAATCTGCCTGAATTGATTGGGCCAGAAGGCACCATAGCCTCATGAATCAAATTATGTCTGAACAAGGCTTGGGACCCACTACATTCCAGAAGATTTTGTTCTGGACCCAAAAGGGCATGCAATATACTCTCAGCTTGCCCCAGATGGGACAGGGATGGGGAAATGTGTCATCTCCCAGTTGCTGCTGGGCTCCAGTTCCCATCACCGCTGTCCACTGGGCATGCTGGCTGGGGCCGATGGAAGTTGGAATCCAGCAAAATCTGGAGGGCCACAGGTTCCCCAGCGCTATCTTAGAGACCCCATTGTTTCTTAAACAAGAGCCAGTGGTTAATAGCGGTAGACTCATAATCTGGGGAACCGGGTTCACCTCTCCACTCCTCCACATGCAGCTGCTGGGTGACCTTGGGCTAGTCACACTTCTCTGAAGTCTCTCAGCCCCACTCACCTCACAGGGTGTTTGTTGTGGGGAAGGAAGGGAAAGGAGATTGTGAGCCGCTTTGAGACTCCTTAGGGTAGTGATAAAGCGGGATATCAAATCCAAACTCTTCTTCTTCTTCTTAAATAATGACCAAATGGTTGACTGACTTGACATTTTTTATCCCCTAAAATCATGCAATGAAAACTGACATCCCCTAAGGATGTGAGTGGCGCTTTGCATACAGTCCCAGTCTTTATCTACTTGCAGTTTGACGTGCTGTCTCTCATCCAAGCAACATACTTAGCACACTGGGCATCCTTAGTTTCAAGGTATCATGAACTCAGGTCCATAGGTAAAAGGTGAAGGAGGAGTGCCACCTATTGTTCCTCTTTGGCTTTGCCAATTTCTTATCCAGTGACCCCGAACCAAAGAAAAAGCAGCCGTGTTACACAGCCTCTAGAAGCCTTTCTTCCTGTTTTTGAAACTGCATGATGGATGACATTAATGTTCAGGTGCACAACTTTGCCTTCACAGAAAACATGCCCAAACACGTTTTCTGACGCTCTGTACATGATGCTGAATGATCCACACAAATGACAACCGTACGAATGCAAAAGAGAAGGTGCTTGCTTGAAATCAAGCAATGCTTGTATCCAAAGGAAAATGGCAGGTTTGCAGTGGTCACTGTGCAGACCTTGCAAACGCAACCTATGCCGGTCTCTACTTGGTCCCATGAGCCACTTAGCCTGGTACACTGTCCCACCTGAGTTAGTGGTAGGTTTCTAGGACAGATGACCTAAAGACAACGTTGTGCGGAGGTTCCTTCTGAAAATTCCATCGTGAAGAGCGTGGAATGTTAGCTTAGCCATGCCTTTGTGTTGATCTTGCAATGGACAAATGAAAGTGGGACATCCTTAAAATGTAAAACATCTTGCTATTTTAATAATCCCTTGCGGTATGTTTTCACTTTAGCAATAATTGTATTTTCTTTCTGCGTATTTTATTTAACAACATTGCCGGGGCTCGCCTAATCTGTTCCATGTGCGGCCAGTGCCGAGCCCTGCCGGGAGAAACAACGGGCTTATCAGGCTGCTCTCGTTCTCAAGAAGTCGCCTCAGATCCTGAAATTATTCATGGGGATGAGCCAAAGGGTAAAACTCACACAGGCCTTTGGTGCCATAAGTAGCTGCGGCGCAAGCTTGGGAATTCACGGGTTTGGAATACATTTACAATTCAAACACCGTTAATTCAATAATAAATGTAATCGGAATGAAGGTAGAAAAGAGAGGCCACAAAACAATATTTGTTTTGCTAAGGCTGATGGCTCTGCAAGATTTGCGGTAGCTCGCTCGCTTGCTGTGTGGCAGCTTTCAGATGTTGGGGCGTCCTTTGCTGCGAGGGAAGCGTCACTGTCAATAACATCAGGGCTTAAATGCAAAATGAACCGGTAGAGCAAAGAGCTACTTCCAGTGTTTTTTTCCTGGGGATACTCAAGCAAATGCAGCATAGGAGCCAACTTTTCAGCCCCCCTAAACTATTTGAGGGGGCTGCCCCCCCCCACAAAGTTGATGGGCATTGCCATTCAAATGTTGTGTATGCACAGTGTCATATGAACGATTACGTGGGGCTGGAGGGACATGGGTGGCGCTGTGGTCTAAACCACTGAGCCTCTTGGGCTTGCCGGTCGGAAGGTCGGCGGTTTGAATCCCCTCAACGGAGTGAACTCCCATTGCTCTGTCCCAGCTCCTGCCAGCCTAGCAGTTTGAAAGCATGCCAGTGCAAGTAGATAAATAGGTAGTGCTGTGGCGGGAAGGTAAACGGCGTTTCCGTGTGCTCTGGTTTCCGTCACGGTGTCCTGTTGTGCCAGAAGTGGTTTAGTCATGCTGGCCACATGACCCGGAAAGCTATCTGTGGGCAAACGCTGGTTCCCTCGGCCTGAAAGCGAGATAAGCGCCACAACCCCATAGTCGCCTTTGACTGGACTTAACCACCCAGGGGTCCTTTACCCCTTTTTTACCTTTTTATGTGGGGTGGGGCTTACCTGCCCCCACAATATTTTATTCAAGTTGGAAAATTGACTACCTGGAGAGACAATGCCCCTGTGGCTCGGGACAAATAGAAATGGTAGAGCATGTCCTTCTCCTGGGCCTGTATTACAGAGACATTGGTATTAGCCTGATTTCCCCACTACTTCATAAGTACCCAGGGCACACAGGGCAATTCTATACCTTCCTGCTGCTCTCAGATACTAATCCTGCTACAACACACAATGTTGCCAGATTCTGCACAGCAGCACTCAAAATTTGTCGGAGGATGATCTGTGCCACAAATCAGGCCCTCCCTCAAAGAGGGCATGTGTTGCGGTGTGGCCTGGCAATCAAACCCTTGTGTTGTGGGTGGAAACGTTTGGACAGCCACAACTCCCTATTGGTAGTTCCCTCGGTGTTGGATGTAATCAGACCAATAGGATGCTAGCTAAAGGGATCGAGGGACCTATATAAGCCCATGCATGTGTCCCTGAGCTTCGGAACACCCGCCCACCTCTCCCTATATTTAGGGCTTGCGCTTGACCTTGCTATGCCGTCATGTGTCGTCTGTCATTGGGGACAGGGGCAGGGCAGGAATTTTCCCCACTTGGCTGATTGGCTGTTGCCATTTGGGTTTCGCCTGCCGCATAGCAAATCGTCACAACTTGTAAGGTTGCGGATAGGCTCTGGTTCAGGTGATAGGGGTGGCAGGACGCTCTAGCCATCCCTGTGCGAAGGGTATCCCGTTAAAGGAATCCAGGGACTCGATGGTTTGGTCACCCTGAGAGGGGTTGTGCCCGTGCCTGAGTCCAGGGGGACATCTGGGTGGTGGACTAGCATGACCCCGCTTTCCACTGTTCCAGGTATTCACCCTTGGCTGACCTATGCTGGTGCCCTGGGTCAGCGCTACCTGCAAGGGTGCAGGGAGCTAGTTGAACCAGAGCCTATGCAACCGCTCACTTTCTGTAATCAATAAAATTGTGGCCTAAATTCTGCCAAAAACCAAACCAAAAATTTAAGTCTTGTCTGAATTTATTTAAGGGGGAGGTTAAAGGTCTACACACGCAAACCAGATTTAATGAAAATTGATAATTAAAGTCTTTTATATATCAACCTTTTATGCTCGTCCACACCCGCCCAATGCTCCTATCCCTTCTTTTAGCTTGTTTTAAATTTTATAGACTTTCATCTTTACCTTCTGTTTCAATACCTTTTAGCTTTCGAAAATGCTTTTCGGATTTTAAATGACTGCACCCCACCCTTTTATGCTGGGCTATGACCGTAATTTATATTATAAGCTGGCACCCCTGGTATGTAGTACCAGCACCTTCCCGACCCCCCAATGTTAAAAGTGTGGCACTTACTGTAACAACTTCATGGTGAGTACCGGCACCTTTTTTCTTAATAATCATCATCATCATCATCATCATCATCAAACTGGCTACTTCACATTAATCAAGTATAGACGTTGGCAATGAATTGACAACTTTTGCCAAGTTATCCCTGCCAAGGAATGGTCATAACTGGTCATAACTTACCAGCCAAAACTGATAAGAGGCATTCCTAGACACTGAAGATAATTGAGCTTTCCAATACTGGATCGCAGAATATCCCCAGTCTATACACCTGTCATTTTAAAGGGAAGTGCAACAGATCAGTTTCCTAGTCACTTGTTAAATCAATGGTCAGCTTATTCATTTTTGCATGTGCTCATTCAGCAGCCTACTTCTAATTGTCATTGGAGTCCTACAACAGGTTCCCAGCCCCTGATCTAGAGCATGAAACAAAAGTATCCTCTTGTGCTTCCAGTTCCTAAGTCCACCAGCCCACTTACAATTCCAGAGGGAGCAATTCAGCCCACAACAGGGGGGAAAACCCCCCAAGTGTTTTAACGCAAGTACTCATCCTGCAAACTTTGCTAATAAATAAATAACTCTCCTTTTCTCAAACTCTCACAAAAGAAGCTGATTTCATACTGCATTTCATAATTCGTTTAGTCAGATTCTCCGGGGATGGTCTCCCATGCGGCCACACAAAGGACATCGCTTTTATTGACTGCTCATCTACTTGCGCCTTTGTTGAATGGCGGGAATGCAGACCGTTGTGCAAATCAGGGATTCAGCTTGTGCAATGAAGCTTGTCCCACTGGAATACTAGGACAGTAAATCGTGCCTGACAGTCCATTGTCCTGAAGAGGTTTTCTTTTGTTTTGTTTGGAAGTGGTGTTGGGTCTTTGTATTCTGGATGCAGTCATGGTGAGTTAGCAAACAGCAGAAGCTTAACACTGTGGGGGAAATGCCTTGACTGTAAACATTGTGTTAAAAAAGAAAAAAAAGCTTTATTAAAATACTCTTCATTCACTACACAACTGTACATTAATGAAGCAAGCACATCTCTGTACACAACAGTATGGCTGTGGTAGAAGAAACATCTATATCCTACTCTTTGGGCCTGGAGTCAGCACTCAGCACCCTTGGACAGTGCCCTGGCCATGCCAGTTGGCACTGACAGCTACCCTGTGTCTGTGAGCCACCATCTTCATTTCCCACATTGCTCCACAGTGATGTTATTTCTGTTGCATTCTGGGAAACTTGAAATGGCAGGTCATAGCTTCCTGGCACAGCCCATAGGTAAGCCATTGCTGGGAACTGCCTGACAAACGTACGTGTATGTTGACAACCCATGTTGACGTGGATAATTCAAGAAATTCAAAAACTTGTTTTTAGTATCATGTGGGAAAGCAAACAAAACATGTTGTGAGCTAGTAACTTAATAGATGGAAGCAGCAATGGATATTGCCTTCAGCTCACAGAAGCAAGGAGAAGAGGCGAAGGGGGGAGGGGAAGCTGGAATATCTCCTCCACTGAGCATGAATAGTTCAGCAGTGACATTGAACTAAGTGAAGGCTTAGCAGAAAAGAAAGAGAAAAAAGAGTGTGCAAGTGTGAGAGAGTATTGCAGCTGTTATCTGGCGTCACTCCATTTTATTCTATGTGCACAAAGGCTATTGGTACTGAGTTCTAAGAGCATGAGGGATTTAGAAACCATTGTTATGAGGTAATACTTGGAAACGGAAGGACCAAACAGAAATATACTTGGCCCTTTCCATCCAAGCAACAACAACAAAAAACCCAACCAAACTGGTAATCTTCCACCTCCTTCCATTACTAGTGTCACACTTGAGCTGATGTTCCAAAACCCCAAATGTGCTAAAATGCCAGGTGTGCACAGTACACCCTACCATGAAGAAACTCTCAGGATGCGGGGGTGTAAAATATGGAGTAGAGTTTTGATATTTGTGAGGCGAAAATTATATACTTAGCAGTTGCTGCTGAAAACAACATCAGTGTGCAGAAACCAGAATCTTACCCTACCTCCCTTCAATAGATTTGATTATATTCTGCTTTATTAAATGCAAAATTAGGTGCAATATGTTATATATAATTTATATAATTTATTATTTATACCCCGCCCATCTGCCTGGGTTTCCCCAGCCACTCTGGGCGGCTTCCAATACAATATTAAAATGCAATAGTCTATTATGTTCTATTATGTTCTAATTCGCATACTTACCTATCTTTCCTTTTTCACTTTTGGCAATATTCAAAGAAGAATCAGAATTCAGTGTAGTTTGGGGAAGGAAATAAATAAGTGGAATGGATTTCGAATTGTGATACTTCAGGCTTTGCATCTATGTTTACGTGTCTGGCTACAGCAGGGTCAATTCAAGACCTTTCACTGCCCGAGGTGAAGGACAAGACAGCGAGCCTCATTTCATGTACCCATCTCTGGCCTATAACGCCTCATTGCTAGTTTCCAGCCCTATGTATCAGTGAGGCAATCACCTCATGCTCCCTGCTGATAGGGCTAGCTCTTGAGTATATAGTACAGTATCTCTGACTAGTATCTCTGAAAGCTTGAGATTCACAAGATGGCGCCTAGCGATTCCACAAAGCTGCCAGATCTTGAAAGAATCTGGTTACAGAGTGGAACCCTAAAAACGGGGCATGAATCATGAAACGTTTAGGCAGGCATAGGCAAACTCGGCCCTCCAGATGTTTGGGGACTACAACTCCCATCATCCCTAGCTAACAGGACCAGTGGTCAGAGATGATGGGAATTGTAGTCTCAAAACATCGGGAGGGCCGAGTTTGCCTATGCCTAGTTTAGGGGGACTCGCCAATTGCCAGGTGAGATTGCAGTAGGCACAGCAGGGCACCACAACATAGGACCATTGAACAATGGACATTGCTTAGCTGCATAAAGCCTCAGCCAGCTCAGCTTCTCCTTCTCCTGCAGCTTAGCTGTGCTGCTTCCACTATATCTGAAAAAAAAGGTCAGGACAGGTTGGAACATTTTTAATTGTACACTTGCTCCTTTGTTTTCTGGGCTTCTCAATCTTTCCCAACCGCCATGGAGGCAGGCTTCTGCATATCCACCTGGAGAGTAGATTGTTGGTTCACAGCCCTAAATTCATCTAGGAGAATCTAGGAGTCTCCAGACCAAACCTGGAGATGCCGGAAGTCTTATTCTAACTAAATGCAGTAATTTATTTTTTTTAATGGAATGTGGCCTTAGTGAACGTGAGATCATCCCACCTTTCCTTCGTAAAGCACTGTATAATTTTGTTCACATTTCATACCTGTCAAGTGTGGCGCATCCTCTCCTCCCCCAATAGCCTCAGAAGCAAGAACAAAAAGTTTCGACTTCCGGCGAGAATGCCATTGCGGGCAGTCGAGGGTCGTTTCGGCAGCGAGACGACCCTGGCCTGTCCTGGGGGTAGGAGCTCCGCTACCGCACAGCGGGCTCCGCCGAACCGCGGGTCAAGCGTCCCACGGCACAGGCTCTCCAGTGGGCCCACTATGGCGCTGAACCCTTCTCCCGTTCCCCTTGTAAAAGGGGCATGGGAGTGAAGGGATAACGGCGCCGGGCTGTGGAGGCTATGCCCCAACCGGGCAGGCGAAGTGGCGGCTGCCGCCTGCAATGAGCGTGTCGTTCTTACCTGATTTGAAGGGGAAAAAAGAAGAACCCCGTAAGCCGTAAGTACGGAGTTAATTGGATCTAAATTTTTTGCAATTGGCATTCCGGGAGGAACGTAAAAAGGAAGCCCGTTCCTCTCTTTGCTGAATGAAGAAAATAACAATGTTTCTAGCTGCTGCTGCATTAGCGGATACAATGTCTCTACGGAGCTTTTTGACAAGTGAGATCGGCTGAATCCCTGTTAGGGGAACTAAGATGTTGGAAATATTTCTTCTTTGAAGTTGTTGGATTATAATCTTCTCACCCTGATTCGGGGGAAAATGGAGGCTGAAACTTGTGGCTAAAGATGGAAAAGTACTGAACTGCTAATCCAGAAACTAATTTTGTTGAAGCAGAATGTTGAGGAAAAGTTTTATGCAACAGGAAAGACTCTTGAAACTCTTGAGAACTTTGCTAAACTGGAAGAAAACCTTGCTAGGGAACTTAAGGAAATATTTGAGGAACAAAATATAGTGACTATGCAACTCCAAGAAGATGGAAAATCCTGTTGGTGTGAGAGACCCAGGGTTGAAAGACAATTTATATCCGATTTCTGGGGTGAGAGCCTAGAAATGAAGGGAAAACGAAGATGGAAGATGGCAGGTCCTGCTCATGGTGAATGAGCTGAACACCATGAGAAGGGATGTACCTCAGTGGTAGGGCATCAGCATTGCATGCATAAGGTCCCACGTCCGATCCCTGCCAGCTTCATAGAACTAGGATAGAACTAGGAATGTCCTGACTGATACCCTGGAGAGTTGCTGCAAGTAAAAAATGTAAAAAGAAAAAGTAGAATGTAAAATGTAATAATAATAATAATAATAATAATAATAATAATAATAATAATAATAATACTGAGCTAGATGGACCAATGGTTTTCTCAGTGCACAGAAACGTCCTATGTTCTTCTGAAAGAAGCAGCACCACAAACTGAGATATAAAATGGAAGTAGGTCACTCTATTTCTCCTGTTTTTGAGGGAAGATGTAGTGGCCTGAGTGAAGTTGCTTTCCCAAATTCATACCAGGAGTCTATGAAAGTGTTGAGGAGACAAGGATATTGTTGGAGCCTACCTCACAAAGAAGACTAAGCCTACAACTGTCTTTTATAAAAAAAAATAGATCTATTTGAGGTGAAGGTATGGGACTCTAGGGAAAGAACAAACTACCTAGATTAGGGCAAAGCTTACCTGTGGTCTTCCGGGTGCTTTTGAGAGATTAACTTTCATCAACACCAGCCAGCAAGTTCAATAGACAGGGATGACGAGAGTTGTAGATCAGCAAAATCTGCAGAGCAACAAGTCCACAACTTTTGAACTAGACAATGTCCATATGACTGACTTTTGCTACCATGCCTGCTTCAAATATAATCTGCTCTGATCTGCTGGAGGCAAGGAAGCTTCATTGATTGGTCTCCTTTCTCTTCCTCCCTTTCCCTAAAGCTGGGTGGTGATGTCTGAAATATTTCAGGTCCTGTGCTTGGACACCAACTCATTTATCAGTTGCATTCCACCTTTCGAATTCGCAAAGGACTAAATAAGGTGATTTTTAAGTCCAGTTTTCTGCCTTATCTTTCATTTTCCTATTTAAACAGTGCTGATTTCGCTTTGATGGTAAAATGCCTGCTTAGTAACAAGAATTACCCTCAGATATTTATTACTGAATAATTGTAAAACATTTTTCATACTACATACAGAGTCGGGAGATTTAGTTTCTGGGCGAATTCCTTGGGAAATTAATTTTGGACTTAACCACCAGGCGGCAATTTAAAAAAATCTCTGTCCGCAGTGTTTTCAAATGTAGAGTCATCTTCTAAAATTACCTCCTGAGGTGATGCTTTTGAAAAATCTGGAAACCTCAGTGCTAATTAAAATGTGATTCATCACAGAAAGAAAGAATGTCTGACTTTCTGATATGGCCATAAAAAACCCCTACCCGTCAAAAGAAGAGAAGAAATAAAGAAAAAGTCTTGGGGTGGGGGGTTATTGGGGGGTGGGAAAGAGCATTCAGTTTTCCCCAATTCTGTGAAGGAGAAGGAGAAGAAAAAGGAAGATGTCCTTTTGTGTGGTCTTGTAATGGAACCAGACCAGGGATTTTCAACCATATGAACAGAGAGAAAACCAGACTTCCGCTCTGCAAAAGACTGATTAACAAATGCACCCAATTCCTTGTGTCACAATAACAATATCTGGGCATCAGTCCCCGTGAAGAAAGCATTCAGGGATTGGCTGACAGAGGCAGGCATTCTGTGGTGTGGCAAACAGCTGAATTCGGTATCCAAGCAAATGCTGGGGGGTCCTTTGTCTCTGTCTGGGAGACCTGATGTTTCTGATTGTGTGAAGATAACGGCCGCACTACCCATAGAATCCCTGGGCCCTACAGTAAATAAAAGGTGGGCATCTTTGTTGTGGTGTGTGAAATTCACTGGCTCATTAAAAGGCGGCCGATTTGCTATTCTCTGCTCAGAATGTTTTGTCCTCTGTAATGCAAATCAGCATCGCATTTGGAAGGCTCGGGGTCCTACAGTTTGTATGCAAAGCACAGCTTGGCCACCAAAAGCATTGTGCTCCCTGGTTTGTATTTTCAGGCAACCTTCCTGCATCCAACACCATTTCTGCCAGTGGGTTGCGTCCAGTGCTGGATTCACGTATAAGCTAAACAAGCTATAGCTTAGGGCCCCACTCTCTTGGGGGCCCACCAAAAATAGAAAGGTAAAAAAACCTGGATGTACATTTCCAAAATATAAGATAAAAAAAAAAAAAAAATAAAACCTGTATAAAGCAACAGTGTTTTGTAGGCTCCTATTATGTAAGTAATGGGACCCACCTGCTAGCCTGCTCCCTAAAATATCACTGCTTTGCTCATTTCTATATATAGGGTGGGACGTGAGTGGCACTGTGGGTTAAACCACAGAGCCTAGGGCTTGCTGATCAGAAGGTCGGCGGGTCGAATCCCCGCGATGGGGTGAGCTCCCGTTGCTCAGTCCCAGCTCCTGCCTACCTAGCAGTTCGAAAGCACATCAAAAGTGCAAGTGGAGAAATAGGTACTGCTCTGGGGGGAAGGTAAACGGCATTTCCATGCGCTGCTCTGGCTCGCCAGAAGTGGCTTTGTCATGCTGGCCACATGACCCGGAAGCTGTACACCGGCTCCCTCATCCAGTAACGAGATGAGCGCCGCAACCCAGAGTCGAACACGACTGGACCTAATGGTCAGGGGTCCCTTTATATATAGGGTGCCTACATTCTGCATTTCCATATAGCATGTATTCAACACAAAAAACAGCAACATTTTGTTGTTGACAAAGGACAGCTGGACATATAAAGGGCCCCATTACCTTCAGTAGCTTAGGGCCTCATCAAACCTAAATCCGGCCCTGGTTGTGTGCCCTAGACTAATCCTGAAAGGTAGAAAATATCTCCTAGGGAAGTGCTAAGGACTCTCAGTTCCATATTTTGAGTATTAAGGGTGTCTTCGGTCATTGATTACTATTATAGAATCATAGAATCATAGAGTTGGAAGAGACCACAAGGGCCATCCAGTCCAACCCCCTGCCAAGCAGGAAACACCATCAAAGCATTCCTGACAGATGGCTATCAAGCTTCTGCTTAAAGACCTCCAAAGAAGGAGACTCCACCACACTCCTTGGTAGCAAATTCCACTGCCAAACAGCTCTCACTGTCAGGAAGTTCTTCCTAATGTTTAGGTGGAATCTTCTTTCTTGTAGTTTGAATCCATTGCTCTGTGTCCGCTTCTCTGGAGCAGCAGAAAACAACCTTTCTCCCTCCTCTATATGACATCCTTTTATATATTTGAACATGGCTATCATATCACCCCTTAACCTTCTCTTTTATTACTATTATTATTAAGCAGTATCAGCTAAATGGTTCCACTAGCACAAGAACTTTTGGCTGTACAGTAGAACTTCCCTGACTTCTCCTATCCCTGTGCATCCCCAAATCTGTTCTGAGGGTGTGGAAGTTCCATTGCTCAGGTAAAAGTCCTTGAACTAGTTGAACTGCTTTGTTGGATATTGCTCGTTAATATTGTTTTTCTTGGCAGAAATGATTTCTGTTGACAACATGCATGATGAAGAATTAGAATAACTGATAACTCTTGATTTTTTATTTTATTTTTTAAACCCTTTATTTATTTAATAAGCAGCATACACTTCAAGGGCATACAGGAATAAAGAAAGAAAATAATACAATTGAATGAGACTTGAAATTAAACACACACACACACACACACAAGACATTGCATGCACAATCCTCAAAAAAGTAATGGCTATTATTGGTGTTTTAGGTTGGTAGCATTTTGTTTAAGATCTATTTTATTTATCAAGAGGTTATTGTTCTCATCGTCTTACAATATTCACGCTTAAAGACAAAAAGTTCCTACAAAAAGTAGTAGCATATTTCACAGAAAGCATATGAACATTGTTGTCATCAATATATAAAATAATTTTCTCCACAAATCTTTTGTTTGTTTGTTTGTTTGTGCCCTGGCATACTTTAATTTTTGACTTATTTTTCAGCTGTTGCTATGTACCAGATTGGACTAGTTCATACAACTTTATTTAATCTCTTTAAATATTTCCATATTCTTGTCATAATCATCCTATGCTATAACTAAGAAGTTAAAAACTAGTGTGGATCTTGTGTCCTCAAAAAATCAGTTTCTGACCTTTATATTTTTCTTCTTGTTGGACAATCAAGGGAAAACATTAAAACTGCTTATTATATCAGGGTGAGCTCCTGTTGCTCTGTCCCAGTTCCTGCCAACCTAGCAGTTCGAAAGCACATCAAAATGCAAGTAGATAAATAGGTACCACTCCGGTGGGAAGGTAAATGGCGTTTCCGTGTGCTGCTCTGGTTCTCCAGAAGCGGCTTAGTCATGCTGACCACATGACCCGGAAGCTGTACACCAGCTCCCTCGGCCAATAAAGCGAGATGAGCGCTGCAACCCCCGAGTCGTCCACGACTGGACCTAACGGTCAGGGGTCCTTTTACCTTTACCTATATCAAGGATTAACTAAAGAACTGGAAACTCATTTTAGAAAGCAATTAGGATTCCTTTTACAGGTTTCTGGTTTTGTTTTTCTGCCCATGAACCCTAAAAAAGCCTCACGCTCAGCTGCACACATTAGAAAAACAAGAAATCAGGCCCTAGTTCCAGCCTAGTTGGCCAACCAGCCAACTGACTGCAGTGTGCACAACATTTCTGCTCCTCTAGGGCTGGTTTCATCCTTTGGCATCAAGTACTCAAAGAAGAGAAAATATTGTAAATATAGTCACTGATTTAAAAGAGTAAAGGGTTACTGGTACTTAGGGAAGATACTTTTTAGATGACCTTTTGGCAATAAGCACCCAATTCTGCCTTAGTCATCATAAAAAACTTATTCTTGTAGGCAAGCAAACATGTTTCCTTATTGCTGGCTGGGTAGAGAACACAACTGAAAGTGAAAGTGAAAGTGAAAGGCAGAGCAAAGGAAAGTCCAAGGAGTGAAGTCTAATTCTAGCCCAGGCATAGGCAAACTCCCATCATCCCTAGCTAACAGGGCCAGTGGTCAGGGATGAAGGGAGTTGTAGTCCCAAAACATATGGAGGGCCGAGTTTGCCTATGCCTGTAATCTAGCCCATAATACAAAGTTCTAATAATTAACTCTTCAACTATGTAGACTGCCACCCCACTGGATCATTTAAGTACAGTAATTATGAAAGCTCATACCAAGAACAAACTCAGTTGGTCTCTAAGGTGCTACTGGAAGGAATTTTTCTTATTTTTTATTTTGTTTTAATTATAGGGTGATAGTGATCATGAAAAATCTATCCTTGGTCAGGAAAAGCCCTGAGTGAGCAGACCGTTGCACTTGTTCTGCTGTATTCACTGAAAGTTTTCAGAAGGTTCTGTTCTTGCATTGCTCGTGCTCTTAAAATAAGTTGTCATCTGCTAAATGGAGGCTACCATTGTCTGTCAGTAAAAAGACAATTTTAAAAAAATACTAGGGGGTGAAGCACAGCTCAGGGAGCAGGTGGGGCACCCAATTGTCCCACCCTGGCTACAGGGGGTGGGTGGCAACTCTAATGGTTGAGCATTGACACACTCCACAAATCAAATGCCCAGCTGGGAGATGCAGAAGGTCAATGCTTTGGGAATGGCTGGACTCCTCCAAATCACTAATCAGGTTGGAAAGATGCATTTTGTTAAAGGCGGGACTCTGTGACACCTCAGTCACTTCTGATTAAAGTGTTTTCCTTTATTTCCCAGCACATACATACACAGCTTACTCCATCCTAATGGTTCATAAAAGGTAAAGGTAAAGGGACCCCTGACCATTAGGTCCAGTCGCGGACGACTCTAGGGTTGTGGCGCTCATCTCACTTTACTGGTCGAGGGAGCTGGCGTACAGCTTCCGGGCATAGCTGTAAACTCCCCCTCCCCCTTTTTAAGGGAAATTCCCTTATTCTGAATAAGATTCCTTGTAAGAAAAGGGAAAAGTTGACAGCTATGCTTCCGGGTCATGTAGCCAGCATGACTAAGCCGCTTCTGGCGAAACCAGAGCAGCGCACGGAAATGCCATTTACCTTCCCGCCGGAGCGGTACCTATTTATCTACTTGCACTTTTTTGGCGTGCTTTTGAACTGCTGGGTTGGCAGGAGCAGGGACTGAGCAACGGGAGCTCACCCTGTCGCAGGGATTCAAACCGTCGACCTTCTGATCGGCAAGCCCTAGGCTCTGTGGTTTAACCCACAGCGCCACCATAGTGGGCAATAAATTATGATACGTTATTTCCAAAATCCCAAGCTCATTTCACCCATTCTGATTTCGAAATCAAAATCCAATTTAAATAATGATCATGGAATCGTAGAGTTGGAAGGGACCCTGGGGGTCATCGAGCCCAACCCTTTGCCCCGCAGGAATATGCAGCTGTCCTATATGGGAATCGAACCTTCAACCTTGGCATTATCAACACCACACTCTAAGCAACTGAGCTATCCAGAATGATATCTTACATCACTTCTGGAAGATGCTAAGGAGCGACAGCACTGAAATAATATTGCCAAATTTCACAATGAATCTGAATCTGATACGTTTGCAAAGCATGCCAGTATTTCATGCCATCCCTTCTTTATGGTTCTTCTCTGGCTCACATTGCTACAACAAGAATAGGGAGGTGTTTCTTCTTCTTCTTTCCCTCCTTTTCCTCCCTCTCTGGCCCTTCAAACATGCTATGGCACTGCTGCACTACGTATGGCCTGACCAAGGCAGAACAGAGTAGTACTATCACTTCACTGCTGATGCAGCCTAGAATAGCTTTCTTTTGCTGCTGCATCACACTGTTGACTCGTGTTAAGCTGGTGGTCTACTAAGATCCTTTTCACAAGTACTGCTGTCCATCCTATTTTTGGGCACTTGATCAATCCTGCTTAACTGTAGAACGTTACATTCAACTGGCGGAAGAATGGGGGGTGGGGGGAGGGGGTGCCATCGCAGCCGGCCCCAGACATGCGCCCTGCACCCCCCACAGCACCGGGCAACACATTCCCGCGGGTAGCACGCCATGCCACGCCCCCACGATGCACACCACATCCCCACGGGTGACATGCCACGCCCCCTGGATGTGCACCAGCCACGCCCCCACCTTCTCTCCGCCCCTGGTGCCGGAGCATGCAGCTTCGCCACTGTCAGTGGGGCAGAAATATAATTCTTACTGACAAATAAGTCCAAACGCTAGCCTTCTTAGCACTGAGGGTCTGAAAGCCTGGTAAATGGATTATAAAACATATTTCCATTCTCCATTTGTCTTTGAATAACAGAGAAAGGAAAACTTTTTTTAAAAAAACAGAAAAATATTAAAAAGCCAGGGTTGCCCTTTTGCCTCTCTGCCATCACTCCTGATCTGGCGGCTAGAGCTGTGTGGGGTTTTATTTTATTTTTTTTGGTGTGGGGGGGTGTGGTATTGTTCATCCTTCTGCTTTTCAGCAACTTACATACTTTCCCTGCCTTTCTCCATATTAAAATATGGGATATTTAACACCTGCTAGGGGCTTAGGTGATATAAAGATAGCTAAATGCTAAATAACGGGATGAGGGGAATTGCAAGATGGACAGGGAGAGAGAGGGGATGCAATAAAATTAATTCCACCCAGTGCTATAGTTTTATCACACCACAATTGAAGAGAGAGGCAATGGTTTGGGGGGTTTGTTTGTTTTTTGTTTTTTAAAAAGAAAAAGACACCGCAACAGCTAGCCAGCCCTCATACGCCTTTCTCCCCGGAGTTCAGCCGGGGTTACTTATTTATTTGTTTGTTTTCCGCTCTTATTTTCTCCGGGCAAGAGAGGGTTTTTGGTGCCAAGCCTATTTACAAAAGTTCAGCTGGGGGGGTCGTGGGAATTCGGCTTTGCATGCAGCTGACGGTTTTATGCTCCCTCCGTTCCTTTCACGGAGGCCTTCTCCTGTTGTTATTATTTTTTTTCTCCATTCCCCTTGTTGTGTGTGTGCGTGAGGTGGGGGGGGGAGAGGAAGGGGGAGGAGAGATGGAGCTCTGGGCTGGCGAGGGCCTCATGGCACAGCAGTACAGGGGGGAAAGGAGGTGGAAGGAGCGTGGGGGGGGCTGTTCTTCCTGCCGTTTGTTAACTCGCCACAGTAGTCACACAACAATGCATCTCCTGGACGCATTTTTCCCTTTGACCTAATGCTTGAGTTTTATTCGGCAGGGTTAATTTTTCTTTTCTTTTCTTTTTTCTTTGTTGTTGCTGTGATGCACCTGTGGCTACAGGATCCTCAAGCTCTTCTGGCTATTTGCCTGGCATCTGTGAGTCATGATCCTCTTTTAAACTAGATTTCCTACGTATCTTGTGTGGCCGGGGGATGGAGAGAGGAGCGAAATAACTGCTTTGCACTTCCCCATCGACTAAAACGATCGTCGCCTCATTCCTCTTCATCGGCTTGCTCCCACGTTGTAGTATGTGGCGTCGCATAGAGTGCTTTTGTGTTTAAGTTGTGTCTGCACCACCCAATCCTGGCTACTTATGCCTACTGCCAGGTAGATTCAGTACCAAATAGGCAGAGTTGGCACCGGCCTATGGGCCCCATACCTTTTAGGGGCCCCACGGCACTGGATCAAAATATTATTGTGTAATAAAATGGATTTATTAAAATTGTTGGTTGGTAAAATAAATATTAAAAAAACGTGTTAGGAGATAATTTGTGAGGGGGCCTCCGAGATTTTGACTGCCTAGGGGCCTCCACAGAGTTTAATGCAGCACTGGGTAGATTGAACCTTTCATAAGACCATCAGAAGAATCCTGGTAGATCAGGTCAACGCCTAGCATTCTGCATCTTTTCATGCTTCTCTTTCCATGTAGAACAATGGAACCATTTC